>NW_028241267.1:0-319263 GCF_964263255.1 Lissotriton vulgaris
GGTCATCGTTTTTCATCAGAAAATTGATTTTTTGGACTCTACCAAAAATGATTCAAAATGTCATTTGGATCGGGCCTCATGTTGAATAACCACTTTTTAAACCCTCACAGTGACCAAAATTGCCATTTTTACAGAGTTTTGCTTACTCAAAATCTTCAATTTTGACCAATTTCAGGCGCAGAAATAACTTTAAACACACTTATTTTAGTTGAAAAAGTAATAATTCACATCCAACCGTCATTTAAAGTCAAAAGATTAAATGTTAAAATTTCATCAAAATTGACCATTTTTTCAACGTTCGACTGGTCCGGGGTCATCGTTTTTCATCAGAAAATGGATTTTTTGGACTCTACCAAAAAAGATTCAAAATGTCTTTTGGATCGGGTCTCATGTTGAATAACCACTTTTTAAACCCTCACAGTGACCAAAATTGCCATTTTTACAGAGTTTTGCTTACTCAAAATCTTCAATTTTGACCAATTTCAGGCACAGAAATGACTTTAAACACACTTATTTTAGTTGAAAAAGTAATAATTCACATCCAACCGTCATTTAAAGTCAAAAGATTAAATGTTAATATTTCATCAATATTGACCATTTTTTCAACGTTCGACTGGTCCGGGGTCATCGTTTTTCATCAGAAAATGGATTTTTTGGACTCTACCAAAAAAGATTCAAAATGTCTTTTGGATCGGGTCTCATGTTGAATAACCACTTTTTAAACCCTCACAGTGACCAAAATTGCCATTTTTACAGAGTTTTGCTTACTCAAAATCTTCAATTTTGACCAATTTCAGGCACAGAAATGACTTTAAACACACTTATTTTAGTTGAAAAAGTAATAATTCACATCCAACCGTCATTTAAAGTCAAAAGATTAAATGTTAAAATTTCATCAATATTGACCATTTTTCAACGTTCGACTGGTCCGGGGTCATCGTTTTTCATCAGAAAATTGATTTTTTGGACTCTACCAAAAATGATTCAAAATGTCATTTGGATCGGGCCTCATGTTGAATAACCACTTTTTAAACCCTCACAGTGACCAAAATTGCCATTTTTACAGAGTTTTGCTTACTCAAAATCTTCAATTTTGACCAATTTCAGGCACAGAAATGACTTTAAACACACTTATTTTAGTTGAAAAAGTAATAATTCACATCCAACCGTCATTTAAAGTCAAAAGATTAAATGTTAAAATTTCATCAATATTGACCATTTTTTCAACGTTCGACTGGTCCGGGGTCATCGTTTTTCATCAGAAAATGGATTTTTTGGACTCTACCAAAAAAGATTCAAAATGTCTTTTGGATCGGGTCTCATGTTGAAAAACCACTTTTTAAACCCTCACAGTGACCAAAATTGCCATTTTTACAGAGTTTTGCTTACTCAAAATCTTCAATTTTGACCAATTTCAGGCACAGAAATGACTTTAAACACACTTATTTTAGTTGAAAAAGTAATAATTCACATCCAACCGTCATTTAAAGTCAAAAGATTAAATGTTAAAATTTCATCAATATTGACCATTTTTTCAACGTTCGACTGGTCCGGGGTCATCGTTTTTCATCAGAAAATTGATTTTTTGGACTCTACCAAAAATGATTCAAAATGTCATTTGGATCGGGCCTCATGTTGAATAACCACTTTTTAAACCCTCACAGTGACCAAAATTGCCATTTTTACAGAGTTTTGCTTACTCAAAATCTTCAATTTTGACCAATTTCAGGCACAGAAATGACTTTAAACACACTTATTTTAGTTGAAAAAGTAATAATTCACATCCAACCGTCATTTAAAGTCAAAAGATTAAATGTTAAAATTTCATCAATATTGACCATTTTTTCAACGTTCGACTGGTCCGGGGTCATCGTTTTTCATCAGAAAATGGATTTTTTGGACTCTACCAAAAAAGATTCAAAATGTCTTTTGGATCGGGTCTCATGTTGAATAACCACTTTTTAAACCCTCACAGTGACCAAAATTGCCATTTTTACAGAGTTTTGCTTACTCAAAATCTTCAATTTTGACCAATTTCAGGCACAGAAATGACTTTAAACACACTTATTTTAGTTGAAAAAGTAATAATTCACATCCAACCGTCATTTAAAGTCAAAAGATTAAATGTTAAAATTTCATCAATATTGACCATTTTTTCAACGTTCGACTGGTCCGGGGTCATCGTTTTTCATCAGAAAATTGATTTTTTGGACTCTACCAAAAATGATTCAAAATGTCATTTGGATCGGGCCTCATGTTGAATAACCACTTTTTAAACCCTCACAGTGACCAAAATTGCCATTTTTACAGAGTTTTGCTTACTCAAAATCTTCAATTTTGACCAATTTCAGGCACAGAAATGACTTTAAACACACTTATTTTAGTTGAAAAAGTAATAATTCACATCCAACCGTCATTTAAAGTCAAAAGATTAAATGTTAAAATTTCATCAATATTGACCATTTTTTCAACGTTCGACTGGTCCGGGGTCATCGTTTTTCATCAGAAAATGGATTTTTTGGACTCTACCAAAAAAGATTCAAAATGTCTTTTGGATCGGGTCTCATGTTGAATAACCACTTTTTAAACCCTCACAGTGACCAAAATTGCCATTTTTACAGAGTTTTGCTTACTCAAAATCTTCAATTTTGACCAATTTCAGGCACAGAAATGACTTTAAACACACTTATTTTAGTTGAAAAAGTAATAATTCACATCCAACCGTCATTTAAAGTCAAAAGATTAAATGTTAATATTTCATCAATATTGACCATTTTTTCAACGTTCGACTGGTCCGGGGTCATCGTTTTTCATCAGAAAATGGATTTTTTGGACTCTACCAAAAAAGATTCAAAATGTCTTTTGGATCGGGTCTCATGTTGAATAACCACTTTTTAAACCCTCACAGTGACCAAAATTGCCATTTTTACAGAGTTTTGCTTACTCAAAATCTTCAATTTTGACCAATTTCAGGCACAGAAATGACTTTAAACACACTTATTTTAGTTGAAAAAGTAATAATTCACATCCAACCGTCATTTAAAGTCAAAAGATTAAATGTTAAAATTTCATCAATATTGACCATTTTTCAACGTTCGACTGGTCCGGGGTCATCGTTTTTCATCAGAAAATTGATTTTTTGGACTCTACCAAAAATGATTCAAAATGTCATTTGGATCGGGCCTCATGTTGAATAACCACTTTTTAAACCCTCACAGTGACCAAAATTGCCATTTTTACAGAGTTTTGCTTACTCAAAATCTTCAATTTTGACCAATTTCAGGCACAGAAATGACTTTAAACACACTTATTTTAGTTGAAAAAGTAATAATTCACATCCAACCGTCATTTAAAGTCAAAAGATTAAATGTTAAAATTTCATCAATATTGACCATTTTTTCAACGTTCGACTGGTCCGGGGTCATCGTTTTTCATCAGAAAATGGATTTTTTGGACTCTACCAAAAAAGATTCAAAATGTCTTTTGGATCGGGTCTCATGTTGAAAAACCACTTTTTAAACCCTCACAGTGACCAAAATTGCCATTTTTACAGAGTTTTGCTTACTCAAAATCTTCAATTTTGACCAATTTCAGGCACAGAAATGACTTTAAACACACTTATTTTAGTTGAAAAAGTAATAATTCACATCCAACCGTCATTTAAAGTCAAAAGATTAAATGTTAAAATTTCATCAATATTGACCATTTTTTCAACGTTCGACTGGTCCGGGGTCATCGTTTTTCATCAGAAAATTGATTTTTTGGACTCTACCAAAAATGATTCAAAATGTCATTTGGATCGGGCCTCATGTTGAATAACCACTTTTTAAACCCTCACAGTGACCAAAATTGCCATTTTTACAGAGTTTTGCTTACTCAAAATCTTCAATTTTGACCAATTTCAGGCACAGAAATGACTTTGAACACACTTATTTTAGTTGAAAAAGTAATAATTCACATCCAACCGTCATTTAAAGTCAAAAGATTAAATGTAAAAATTTCATCAATATTGACCATTTTTTCAACGTTCGACTGGTCCGGGGTCATCGTTTTTCATCAGAAAATTGATTTTTTGGACTCTACCAAAAATGATTCAAAATGTCATTTGGATCGGGCCTCATGTTGAATAACCACTTTTTAAACCCTCACAGTGACCAAAATTGCCATTTTTACAGAGTTTTGCTTACTCAAAATCTTAAATTTTGACCAATTTCAGGCACAGAAATGATTTTAAACACACTTATTTTAGTTGAAAAAGTAATAATTCACATCCAACCGTCATTTAAAGTCAAAAGATTAAATGTTAAAATTTCATCAATATTGACCATTTTTTCAACGTTCGACTGGTCAGGGGTCATCGTTTTTCATCAGAAAATTGATTTTTTGGACTCTACCAAAAAAGATTCAAAATGTTTTTTGGATCGGGTCTCATGTTGAATAACCACTTTTTAAACCCTCACAGTGACCAAAATTGCCATTTTTACAGAGTTTTGCTTACTCAAAATCTTAAATTTTGACCAATTTCAGGCACAGAAATGACTTTAAACACACTTATTTTAGTTGAAAAAGTAATAATTCACATCCAACCGTCATTTAAAGTCAAAAGATTAAATGTTAAAATTTCATCAATATTGACCATTTTTTCAACGTTCGACTGGTCCGGGGTCATCGTTTTTCATCAGAAAATGGATTTTTTGGACTCTACCAAAAAAGATTCAAAATGTCTTTTGGATCGGGTCTCATGTTGAATAACCACTTTTTAAACCCTCACAGTGACCAAAATTGCCATTTTTACAGAGTTTTGCTTACTCAAAATCTTAAATTTTGACCAATTTCAGGCACAGAAATGACTTTAAACACACTTATTTTAGTTGAAAAAGTAATAATTCACATCCAACCGTCATTTAAAGTCAAAAGATTAAATGTTAAAATTTCATCAATATTGACCATTTTTTCAACGTTCGACTGGTCCGGGGTCATCGTTTTTCATCAGAAAATTGATTTTTTGGACTCTACCAAAAATGATTCAAAATGTCATTTGGATCGGGCCTCATGTTGAATAACCACTTTTTAAACCCTCACAGTGACCAAAATTGCCATTTTTACAGAGTTTTGCTTACTCAAAATCTTCAATTTTGACCAATTTCAGGCACAGAAATGACTTTAAACAAACTTATTTTAGTTGAAAAAGTAATAATTCACATCCAACCGTCATTTAAAGTCAAAAGATTAAATGTTAAAATTTCATCAATATTGACCATTTTTTCAACGTTCGACTGGTCCGGGGTCATCGTTTTTCATCAGAAAATTGATTTTTTGGACTCTACCAAAAAAGATTCAAAATGTCTTTTGGATCGGGTCTCATGTTGAATAACCACTTTTTAAACCCTCACAGTGACCAAAATTGCCATTTTTACAGAGTTTTGCTTACTCAAAATCTTCAATTTTGACCAATTTCAGGCACAGAAATGACTTTAAACACACTTATTTTAGTTGAAAAAGTAATAATTCACATCCAACCGTCATTTAAAGTCAAAAGATTAAATGTTAAAATTTCATCAATATTGACCATTTTTTCAACGTTCGACTGGTCCGGGGTCATCGTTTTTCATCAGAAAATGGATTTTTTGGACTCTACCAAAAAAGATTCAAAATGTCTTTTGGATCGGGTCTCATGTTGAATAACCACTTTTTAAACCCTCACAGTGACCAAAATTGCCATTTTTACAGAGTTTTGCTTACTCAAAATCTTCAATTTTGACCAATTTCAGGCACAGAAATGACTTTAAACACACTTATTTTAGTTGAAAAAGTAATAATTCACATCCAACCGTCATTTAAAGTCAAAAGATTAAATGTTAAAATTTCATCAATATTGACCATTTTTTCAACGTTCGACTGGTCCGGGGTCATCGTTTTTCATCAGAAAATTGATTTTTTGGACTCTACCAAAAATGATTCAAAATGTCATTTGGATCGGGCCTCATGTTGAATAACCACTTTTTAAACCCTCACAGTGACCAAAATTGCCATTTTTACAGAGTTTTGCTTACTCAAAATCTTCAATTTTGACCAATTTCAGGCACAGAAATGACTTTAAACACACTTATTTTAGTTGAAAAAGTAATAATTCACATCCAACCGTCATTTAAAGTCAAAAGATTAAATGTTAAAATTTCATCAATATTGACCATTTTTTCAACGTTCGACTGGTCCGGGGTCATCGTTTTTCATCAGAAAATGGATTTTTTGGACTCTACCAAAAAAGATTCAAAATGTCTTTTGGATCGGGTCTCATGTTGAATAACCACTTTTTAAACCCTCACAGTGACCAAAATTGCCATTTTTACAGAGTTTTGCTTACTCAAAATCTTCAATTTTGACCAATTTCAGGCACAGAAATGACTTTAAACACACTTATTTTAGTTGAAAAAGTAATAATTCACATCCAACCGTCATTTAAAGTCAAAAGATTAAATGTTAACATTTCATCAATATTGACCATTTTTTCAACGTTCGACTGGTCCGGGGTCATCGTTTTTCATCAGAAAATGGATTTTTTGGACTCTACCAAAAAAGATTCAAAATGTCATTTGGATCGGGCCTCATGTTGAATAACCACTTTTTAAACCCTCACAGTGACCAAAATTGCCATTTTTACAGAGTTTTGCTTACTCAAAATCTTAAATTTTGACCAATTTCAGGCACAGAAATGACTTTAAACACACGTATTTTAGTTGAAAAAGTAATAATTCACATCCAACCGTCATTTAAAGTCAAAAGATTAAATGTTAAAATTTCATCAATATTGACCATTTTTTCAACGTTCGACTGGTCCGGGGTCATCGTTTTTCATCAGAAAATTGATTTTTTGGACTCTACCAAAAATGATTCAAAATGTCATTTGGATCGGGCCTCATGTTGAATAACCACTTTTTAAGCCCTCACAGTGACCAAAATTGCCATTTTTACAGAGTTTTGCTTACTCAAAATCTTAAATTTTGACCAATTTCAGGCACAGAAATGACTTTAAACACACTTATTTTAGTTGAAAAAGTAATAATTCACATCCAACCGTCATTTAAAGTCAAAAGATTAAATGTTAAAATTTCATCAATATTGACCATTTTTTCAACGTTCGACTGGTCCGGGGTCATCGTTTTTCATCAGAAAATTGATTTTTTGGACTCTACCAAAAATGATTCAAAATGTCATTTGGATCGGGCCTCATGTTGAATAACCACTTTTTAAACCCTCACAGTGACCAAAATTGCCATTTTTACAGAGTTTTGCTTACTCAAAATCTTCAATTTTGACCAATTTCAGGCACAGAAATGACTTTAAACACACTATTTCAGTTGAAAAAGTAATAATTCACATCCAACCGTCATTTAAAGTCAAAAGATTAAATGTTAAAATTTCATCAATATTGACCATTTTTTCAACGTTCGACTGGTCCGGGGTCATCGTTTTTCATCAGAAAATTGATTTTTTGGACTCTACCAAAAATGATTCAAAATGTCATTTGGATCGGGCCTCATGTTGAATAACCACTTTTTAAACCCTCACAGTGACCAAAATTGCCATTTTTACAGAGTTTTGCTTACTCAAAATCTTCAATTTTGACCAATTTCAGGCACAGAAATAACTTTAAACACACTTATTTTAGTTGAAAAAGTAATAATTCACATCCAACCGTCATTTAAAGTCAAAAGATTAAATGTTAAAATTTCATCAATATTGACCATTTTTTCAACGTTCGACTGGTCCGGGGTCATCGTTTTTCATCAGAAAATGGATTTTTTGGACTCTACCAAAAAAGATTCAAAATGTCTTTTGGATCGGGTCTCATGTTGAATAACCACTTTTTAAACCCTCACAGTGACCAAAATTGCCATTTTTACAGAGTTTTGCTTACTCAAAATCTTCAATTTTGACCAATTTCAGGCACAGAAATGACTTTAAACACACTTATTTTAGTTGAAAAAGTAATAATTCACATCCAACCGTCATTTAAAGTCAAAAGATTAAATGTTAATATTTCATCAATATTGACCATTTTTTCAACGTTCGACTGGTCCGGGGTCATCGTTTTTCATCAGAAAATGGATTTTTTGGACTCTACCAAAAAAGATTCAAAATGTCTTTTGGATCGGGTCTCATGTTGAATAACCACTTTTTAAACCCTCACAGTGACCAAAATTGCCATTTTTACAGAGTTTTGCTTACTCAAAATCTTCAATTTTGACCAATTTCAGGCACAGAAATGACTTTAAACACACTTATTTTAGTTGAAAAAGTAATAATTCACATCCAACCGTCATTTAAAGTCAAAAGATTAAATGTTAAAATTTCATCAATATTGACCATTTTTCAACGTTCGACTGGTCCGGGGTCATCGTTTTTCATCAGAAAATTGATTTTTTGGACTCTACCAAAAATGATTCAAAATGTCATTTGGATCGGGCCTCATGTTGAATAACCACTTTTTAAACCCTCACAGTGACCAAAATTGCCATTTTTACAGAGTTTTGCTTACTCAAAATCTTCAATTTTGACCAATTTCAGGCACAGAAATGACTTTAAACACACTTATTTTAGTTGAAAAAGTAATAATTCACATCCAACCGTCATTTAAAGTCAAAAGATTAAATGTTAAAATTTCATCAATATTGACCATTTTTTCAACGTTCGACTGGTCCGGGGTCATCGTTTTTCATCAGAAAATGGATTTTTTGGACTCTACCAAAAAAGATTCAAAATGTCTTTTGGATCGGGTCTCATGTTGAAAAACCACTTTTTAAACCCTCACAGTGACCAAAATTGCCATTTTTACAGAGTTTTGCTTACTCAAAATCTTCAATTTTGACCAATTTCAGGCACAGAAATGACTTTAAACACACTT
This sequence comes from Lissotriton vulgaris, assembly GCF_964263255.1. Classification (NCBI taxonomy): domain Eukaryota; kingdom Metazoa; phylum Chordata; class Amphibia; order Caudata; family Salamandridae; genus Lissotriton; species Lissotriton vulgaris. Next base: position 8,906 of record NW_028241267.1, read on the forward strand.
ATTTTAGTTGAAAAAGTAATAATTCACATCCAACCGTCATTTAAAGTCAAAAGATTAAATGTTAAAATTTCATCAATATTGACCATTTTTTCAACGTTCGACTGGTCCGGGGTCATCGTTTTTCATCAGAAAATTGATTTTTTGGACTCTACCAAAAATGATTCAAAATGTCATTTGGATCGGGCCTCATGTTGAATAACCACTTTTTAAACCCTCACAGTGACCAAAATTGCCATTTTTACAGAGTTTTGCTTACTCAAAATCTTCAATTTTGACCAATTTCAGGCACAGAAATGACTTTAAACACACTTATTTTAGTTGAAAAAGTAATAATTCACATCCAACCGTCATTTAAAGTCAAAAGATTAAATGTTAAAATTTCATCAATATTGACCATTTTTTCAACGTTCGACTGGTCCGGGGTCATCGTTTTTCATCAGAAAATGGATTTTTTGGACTCTACCAAAAAAGATTCAAAATGTCTTTTGGATCGGGTCTCATGTTGAATAACCACTTTTTAAACCCTCACAGTGACCAAAATTGCCATTTTTACAGAGTTTTGCTTACTCAAAATCTTCAATTTTGACCAATTTCAGGCACAGAAATGACTTTAAACACACTTATTTTAGTTGAAAAAGTAATAATTCACATCCAACCGTCATTTAAAGTCAAAAGATTAAATGTTAATATTTCATCAATATTGACCATTTTTTCAACGTTCGACTGGTCCGGGGTCATCGTTTTTCATCAGAAAATGGATTTTTTGGACTCTACCAAAAAAGATTCAAAATGTCTTTTGGATCGGGTCTCATGTTGAATAACCACTTTTTAAACCCTCACAGTGACCAAAATTGCCATTTTTACAGAGTTTTGCTTACTCAAAATCTTCAATTTTGACCAATTTCAGGCACAGAAATGACTTTAAACACACTTATTTTAGTTGAAAAAGTAATAATTCACATCCAACCGTCATTTAAAGTCAAAAGATTAAATGTTAAAATTTCATCAATATTGACCATTTTTCAACGTTCGACTGGTCCGGGGTCATCGTTTTTCATCAGAAAATTGATTTTTTGGACTCTACCAAAAATGATTCAAAATGTCATTTGGATCGGGCCTCATGTTGAATAACCACTTTTTAAACCCTCACAGTGACCAAAATTGCCATTTTTACAGAGTTTTGCTTACTCAAAATCTTCAATTTTGACCAATTTCAGGCACAGAAATGACTTTAAACACACTTATTTTAGTTGAAAAAGTAATAATTCACATCCAACCGTCATTTAAAGTCAAAAGATTAAATGTTAAAATTTCATCAATATTGACCATTTTTTCAACGTTCGACTGGTCCGGGGTCATCGTTTTTCATCAGAAAATGGATTTTTTGGACTCTACCAAAAAAGATTCAAAATGTCTTTTGGATCGGGTCTCATGTTGAAAAACCACTTTTTAAACCCTCACAGTGACCAAAATTGCCATTTTTACAGAGTTTTGCTTACTCAAAATCTTCAATTTTGACCAATTTCAGGCACAGAAATGACTTTAAACACACTTATTTTAGTTGAAAAAGTAATAATTCACATCCAACCGTCATTTAAAGTCAAAAGATTAAATGTTAAAATTTCATCAATATTGACCATTTTTTCAACGTTCGACTGGTCCGGGGTCATCGTTTTTCATCAGAAAATTGATTTTTTGGACTCTACCAAAAATGATTCAAAATGTCATTTGGATCGGGCCTCATGTTGAATAACCACTTTTTAAACCCTCACAGTGACCAAAATTGCCATTTTTACAGAGTTTTGCTTACTCAAAATCTTCAATTTTGACCAATTTCAGGCACAGAAATGACTTTGAACACACTTATTTTAGTTGAAAAAGTAATAATTCACATCCAACCGTCATTTAAAGTCAAAAGATTAAATGTAAAAATTTCATCAATATTGACCATTTTTTCAACGTTCGACTGGTCCGGGGTCATCGTTTTTCATCAGAAAATTGATTTTTTGGACTCTACCAAAAATGATTCAAAATGTCATTTGGATCGGGCCTCATGTTGAATAACCACTTTTTAAACCCTCACAGTGACCAAAATTGCCATTTTTACAGAGTTTTGCTTACTCAAAATCTTAAATTTTGACCAATTTCAGGCACAGAAATGATTTTAAACACACTTATTTTAGTTGAAAAAGTAATAATTCACATCCAACCGTCATTTAAAGTCAAAAGATTAAATGTTAAAATTTCATCAATATTGACCATTTTTTCAACGTTCGACTGGTCAGGGGTCATCGTTTTTCATCAGAAAATTGATTTTTTGGACTCTACCAAAAAAGATTCAAAATGTTTTTTGGATCGGGTCTCATGTTGAATAACCACTTTTTAAACCCTCACAGTGACCAAAATTGCCATTTTTACAGAGTTTTGCTTACTCAAAATCTTAAATTTTGACCAATTTCAGGCACAGAAATGACTTTAAACACACTTATTTTAGTTGAAAAAGTAATAATTCACATCCAACCGTCATTTAAAGTCAAAAGATTAAATGTTAAAATTTCATCAATATTGACCATTTTTTCAACGTTCGACTGGTCCGGGGTCATCGTTTTTCATCAGAAAATGGATTTTTTGGACTCTACCAAAAAAGATTCAAAATGTCTTTTGGATCGGGTCTCATGTTGAATAACCACTTTTTAAACCCTCACAGTGACCAAAATTGCCATTTTTACAGAGTTTTGCTTACTCAAAATCTTAAATTTTGACCAATTTCAGGCACAGAAATGACTTTAAACACACTTATTTTAGTTGAAAAAGTAATAATTCACATCCAACCGTCATTTAAAGTCAAAAGATTAAATGTTAAAATTTCATCAATATTGACCATTTTTTCAACGTTCGACTGGTCCGGGGTCATCGTTTTTCATCAGAAAATTGATTTTTTGGACTCTACCAAAAATGATTCAAAATGTCATTTGGATCGGGCCTCATGTTGAATAACCACTTTTTAAACCCTCACAGTGACCAAAATTGCCATTTTTACAGAGTTTTGCTTACTCAAAATCTTCAATTTTGACCAATTTCAGGCACAGAAATGACTTTAAACAAACTTATTTTAGTTGAAAAAGTAATAATTCACATCCAACCGTCATTTAAAGTCAAAAGATTAAATGTTAAAATTTCATCAATATTGACCATTTTTTCAACGTTCGACTGGTCCGGGGTCATCGTTTTTCATCAGAAAATTGATTTTTTGGACTCTACCAAAAAAGATTCAAAATGTCTTTTGGATCGGGTCTCATGTTGAATAACCACTTTTTAAACCCTCACAGTGACCAAAATTGCCATTTTTACAGAGTTTTGCTTACTCAAAATCTTCAATTTTGACCAATTTCAGGCACAGAAATGACTTTAAACACACTTATTTTAGTTGAAAAAGTAATAATTCACATCCAACCGTCATTTAAAGTCAAAAGATTAAATGTTAAAATTTCATCAATATTGACCATTTTTTCAACGTTCGACTGGTCCGGGGTCATCGTTTTTCATCAGAAAATGGATTTTTTGGACTCTACCAAAAAAGATTCAAAATGTCTTTTGGATCGGGTCTCATGTTGAATAACCACTTTTTAAACCCTCACAGTGACCAAAATTGCCATTTTTACAAAGTTTTGCTTACTCAAAATCTTCAATTTTGACCAATTTCAGGCACAGAAATGACTTTAAACACACTTATTTTAGTTGAAAAAGTAATAATTCACATCCAACCGTCATTTAAAGTCAAAAGATTAAATGTTAAAATTTCATCAATATTGACCATTTTTTCAACGTTCGACTGGTCCGGGGTCATCGTTTTTCATCAGAAAATTGATTTTTTGGACTCTACCAAAAATGATTCAAAATGTCATTTGGATCGGGCCTCATGTTGAATAACCACTTTTTAAACCCTCACAGTGACCAAAATTGCCATTTTTACAGAGTTTTGCTTACTCAAAATCTTCAATTTTGACCAATTACAGGCACAGAAATGACTTTAAACACACTTATTTTAGTTGAAAAAGTAATAATTCACATCCAACCGTCATTTAAAGTCAAAAGATTAAATGTTAAAATTTCATCAATATTGACCATTTTTTCAACGTTCGACTGGTCCGGGGTCATCGTTTTTCATCAGAAAATGGATTTTTTGGACTCTACCAAAAAAGATTCAAAATGTCTTTTGGATCGGGTCTCATGTTGAATAACCACTTTTTAAACCCTCACAGTGACCAAAATTGCCATTTTTACAGAGTTTTGCTTACTCAAAATCTTCAATTTTGACCAATTTCAGGCACAGAAATGACTTTAAACACACTTATTTTAGTTGAAAAAGTAATAATTCACATCCAACCGTCATTTAAAGTCAAAAGATTAAATGTTAACATTTCATCAATATTGACCATTTTTTCAACGTTCGACTGGTCCGGGGTCATCGTTTTTCATCAGAAAATGGATTTTTTGGACTCTACCAAAAAAGATTCAAAATGTCATTTGGATCGGGCCTCATGTTGAATAACCACTTTTTAAACCCTCACAGTGACCAAAATTGCCATTTTTACAGAGTTTTGCTTACTCAAAATCTTAAATTTTGACCAATTTCAGGCACAGAAATGACTTTAAACACACGTATTTTAGTTGAAAAAGTAATAATTCACATCCAACCGTCATTTAAAGTCAAAAGATTAAATGTTAAAATTTCATCAATATTGACCATTTTTTCAACGTTCGACTGGTCCGGGGTCATCGTTTTTCATCAGAAAATTGATTTTTTGGACTCTACCAAAAATGATTCAAAATGTCATTTGGATCGGGCCTCATGTTGAATAACCACTTTTTAAGCCCTCACAGTGACCAAAATTGCCATTTTTACAGAGTTTTGCTTACTCAAAATCTTAAATTTTGACCAATTTCAGGCACAGAAATGACTTTAAACACACTTATTTTAGTTGAAAAAGTAATAATTCACATCCAACCGTCATTTAAAGTCAAAAGATTAAATGTTAAAATTTCATCAATATTGACCATTTTTTCAACGTTCGACTGGTCCGGGGTCATCGTTTTTCATCAGAAAATTGATTTTTTGGACTCTACCAAAAATGATTCAAAATGTCATTTGGATCGGGCCTCATGTTGAATAACCACTTTTTAAACCCTCACAGTGACCAAAATTGCCATTTTTACAGAGTTTTGCTTACTCAAAATCTTCAATTTTGACCAATTTCAGGCACAGAAATGACTTTAAACACACTATTTCAGTTGAAAAAGTAATAATTCACATCCAACCGTCATTTAAAGTCAAAAGATTAAATGTTAAAATTTCATCAATATTGACCATTTTTTCAACGTTCGACTGGTCCGGGGTCATCGTTTTTCATCAGAAAATTGATTTTTTGGACTCTACCAAAAATGATTCAAAATGTCATTTGGATCGGGCCTCATGTTGAATAACCACTTTTTAAACCCTCACAGTGACCAAAATTGCCATTTTTACAGAGTTTTGCTTACTCAAAATCTTCAATTTTGACCAATTTCAGGCACAGAAATAACTTTAAACACACTTATTTTAGTTGAAAAAGTAATAATTCACATCCAACCGTCATTTAAAGTCAAAAGATTAAATGTTAAAATTTCATCAATATTGACCATTTTTTCAACGTTCGACTGGTCCGGGGTCATCGTTTTTCATCAGAAAATGGATTTTTTGGACTCTACCAAAAAAGATTCAAAATGTCTTTTGGATCGGGTCTCATGTTGAATAACCACTTTTTAAACCCTCACAGTGACCAAAATTGCCATTTTTACAGAGTTTTGCTTACTCAAAATCTTCAATTTTGACCAATTTCAGGCACAGAAATGACTTTAAACACACTTATTTTAGTTGAAAAAGTAATAATTCACATCCAACCGTCATTTAAAGTCAAAAGATTAAATGTTAATATTTCATCAATATTGACCATTTTTTCAACGTTCGACTGGTCCGGGGTCATCGTTTTTCATCAGAAAATGGATTTTTTGGACTCTACCAAAAAAGATTCAAAATGTCTTTTGGATCGGGTCTCATGTTGAATAACCACTTTTTAAACCCTCACAGTGACCAAAATTGCCATTTTTACAGAGTTTTGCTTACTCAAAATCTTCAATTTTGACCAATTTCAGGCACAGAAATGACTTTAAACACACTTATTTTAGTTGAAAAAGTAATAATTCACATCCAACCGTCATTTAAAGTCAAAAGATTAAATGTTAAAATTTCATCAATATTGACCATTTTTCAACGTTCGACTGGTCCGGGGTCATCGTTTTTCATCAGAAAATTGATTTTTTGGACTCTACCAAAAATGATTCAAAATGTCATTTGGATCGGGCCTCATGTTGAATAACCACTTTTTAAACCCTCACAGTGACCAAAATTGCCATTTTTACAGAGTTTTGCTTACTCAAAATCTTCAATTTTGACCAATTTCAGGCACAGAAATGACTTTAAACACACTTATTTTAGTTGAAAAAGTAATAATTCACATCCAACCGTCATTTAAAGTCAAAAGATTAAATGTTAAAATTTCATCAATATTGACCATTTTTTCAACGTTCGACTGGTCCGGGGTCATCGTTTTTCATCAGAAAATGGATTTTTTGGACTCTACCAAAAAAGATTCAAAATGTCTTTTGGATCGGGTCTCATGTTGAATAACCACTTTTTAAACCCTCACAGTGACCAAAATTGCCATTTTTACAGAGTTTTGCTTACTCAAAATCTTCAATTTTGACCAATTTCAGGCACAGAAATGACTTTAAACACACTTATTTTAGTTGAAAAAGTAATAATTCACATCCAACCGTCATTTAAAGTCAAAAGATTAAATGTTAACATTTCATCAATATTGACCATTTTTTCAACGTTCGACTGGTCCGGGGTCATCGTTTTTCATCAGAAAATGGATTTTTTGGACTCTACCAAAAAAGATTCAAAATGTCATTTGGATCGGGCCTCATGTTGAATAACCACTTTTTAAACCCTCACAGTGACCAAAATTGCCATTTTTACAGAGTTTTGCTTACTCAAAATCTTAAATTTTGACCAATTTCAGGCACAGAAATGACTTTAAACACACGTATTTTAGTTGAAAAAGTAATAATTCACATCCAACCGTCATTTAAAGTCAAAAGATTAAATGTTAAAATTTCATCAATATTGACCATTTTTTCAACGTTCGACTGGTCCGGGGTCATCGTTTTTCATCAGAAAATTGATTTTTTGGACTCTACCAAAAATGATTCAAAATGTCATTTGGATCGGGCCTCATGTTGAATAACCACTTTTTAAGCCCTCACAGTGACCAAAATTGCCATTTTTACAGAGTTTTGCTTACTCAAAATCTTAAATTTTGACCAATTTCAGGCACAGAAATGACTTTAAACACACTTATTTTAGTTGAAAAAGTAATAATTCACATCCAACCGTCATTTAAAGTCAAAAGATTAAATGTTAAAATTTCATCAATATTGACCATTTTTTCAACGTTCGACTGGTCCGGGGTCATCGTTTTTCATCAGAAAATTGATTTTTTGGACTCTACCAAAAATGATTCAAAATGTCATTTGGATCGGGCCTCATGTTGAATAACCACTTTTTAAACCCTCACAGTGACCAAAATTGCCATTTTTACAGAGTTTTGCTTACTCAAAATCTTCAATTTTGACCAATTTCAGGCACAGAAATGACTTTAAACACACTATTTCAGTTGAAAAAGTAATAATTCACATCCAACCGTCATTTAAAGTCAAAAGATTAAATGTTAAAATTTCATCAATATTGACCATTTTTTCAACGTTCGACTGGTCCGGGGTCATCGTTTTTCATCAGAAAATTGATTTTTTGGACTCTACCAAAAATGATTCAAAATGTCATTTGGATCGGGCCTCATGTTGAATAACCACTTTTTAAACCCTCACAGTGACCAAAATTGCCATTTTTACAGAGTTTTGCTTACTCAAAATCTTCAATTTTGACCAATTTCAGGCACAGAAATAACTTTAAACACACTTATTTTAGTTGAAAAAGTAATAATTCACATCCAACCGTCATTTAAAGTCAAAAGATTAAATGTTAAAATTTCATCAATATTGACCATTTTTTCAACGTTCGACTGGTCCGGGGTCATCGTTTTTCATCAGAAAATGGATTTTTTGGACTCTACCAAAAAAGATTCAAAATGTCTTTTGGATCGGGTCTCATGTTGAATAACCACTTTTTAAACCCTCACAGTGACCAAAATTGCCATTTTTACAGAGTTTTGCTTACTCAAAATCTTCAATTTTGACCAATTTCAGGCACAGAAATGACTTTAAACACACTTATTTTAGTTGAAAAAGTAATAATTCACATCCAACCGTCATTTAAAGTCAAAAGATTAAATGTTAAAATTTCATCAATATTGACCATTTTTCAACGTTCGACTGGTCCGGGGTCATCGTTTTTCATCAGAAAATTGATTTTTTGGACTCTACCAAAAATGATTCAAAATGTCATTTGGATCGGGCCTCATGTTGAATAACCACTTTTTAAACCCTCACAGTGACCAAAATTGCCATTTTTACAGAGTTTTGCTTACTCAAAATCTTCAATTTTGACCAATTTCAGGCACAGAAATGACTTTAAACACACTTATTTTAGTTGAAAAAGTAATAATTCACATCCAACCGTCATTTAAAGTCAAAAGATTAAATGTTAAAATTTCATCAATATTGACCATTTTTTCAACGTTCGACTGGTCCCGGGTCATCGTTTTTCATCAGAAAATGGATTTTTTGGACTCTACCAAAAAAGATTCAAAATGTCTTTTGGATCGGGTCTCATGTTGAAAAACCACTTTTTAAACCCTCACAGTGACCAAAATTGCCATTTTTACAGAGTTTTGCTTACTCAAAATCTTCAATTTTGACCAATTTCAGGCACAGAAATGACTTTAAACACACTTATTTTAGTTGAAAAAGTAATAATTCACATCCAACCGTCATTTAAAGTCAAAAGATTAAATGTTAAAATTTCATCAATATTGACCATTTTTTCAACGTTCGACTGGTCCGGGGTCATCGTTTTTCATCAGAAAATTGATTTTTTGGACTCTACCAAAAATGATTCAAAATGTCATTTGGATCGGGCCTCATGTTGAATAACCACTTTTTAAACCCTCACAGTGACCAAAATTGCCATTTTTACAGAGTTTTGCTTACTCAAAATCTTCAATTTTGACCAATTTCAGGCACAGAAATGACTTTAAACACACTTATTTTAGTTGAAAAAGTAATAATTCACATCCAACCGTCATTTAAAGTCAAAAGATTAAATGTTAAAATTTCATCAATATTGACCATTTTTTCAACGTTCGACTGGTCCGGGGTCATCGTTTTTCATCAGAAAATGGATTTTTTGGACTCTACCAAAAAAGATTCAAAATGTCTTTTGGATCGGGTCTCATGTTGAATAACCACTTTTTAAACCCTCACAGTGACCAAAATTGCCATTTTTACAGAGTTTTGCTTACTCAAAATCTTCAATTTTGACCAATTTCAGGCACAGAAATAACTTTAAACACACTTATTTTAGTTGAAAAAGTAATAATTCACATCCAACCGTCATTTAAAGTCAAAAGATTAAATGTTAACATTTCATCAATATTGACCATTTTTTCAACGTTCGACTGGTCCGGGGTCATCGTTTTTCATCAGAAAATGGATTTTTTGGACTCTACCAAAAAAGATTCAAAATGTCATTTGGATCGGGCCTCATGTTGAATAACCACTTTTTAAACCCTCACAGTGACCAAAATTGCCATTTTTACAGAGTTTTGCTTACTCAAAATCTTAAATTTTGACCAATTTCAGGCACAGAAATGACTTTAAACACACGTATTTTAGTTGAAAAAGTAATAATTCACATCCAACCGTCATTTAAAGTCAAAAGATTAAATGTTAAAATTTCATCAATATTGACCATTTTTTTAACGTTCGACTGGTCCGGGGTCATCGTTTTTCATCAGAAAATTGATTTTTTGGACTCTACCAAAAATGATTCAAAATGTCATTTGGATCGGGCCTCATGTTGAATAACCACTTTTTAAACCCTCACAGTGACCAAAATTGCCATTTTTACAGAGTTTTGCTTACTCAAAATCTTAAATTTTGACCAATTTCAGGCACAGAAATGACTTTAAACACACTTATTTTAGTTGAAAAAGTAATAATTCACATCCAACCGTCATTTAAAGTCAAAAGATTAAATGTTAAAATTTCATCAATATTGACCATTTTTTCAACGTTCGACTGGTCCGGGGTCATCGTTTTTCATCAGAAAATTGATTTTTTGGACTCTACCAAAAATGATTCAAAATGTCATTTGGATCGGGCCTCATGTTGAATAACCACTTTTTAAACCCTCACAGTGACCAAAATTGCCATTTTTACAGAGTTTTGCTTACTCAAAATCTTCAATTTTGACCAATTTCAGGCACAGAAATGACTTTAAACACACTTATTTTAGTTGAAAAAGTAATAATTCACATCCAACCGTCATTTAAAGTCAAAAGATTAAATGTTAAAATTTCATCAATATTGACCATTTTTTCAACGTTCGACTGGTCCGGGGTCATCGTTTTTCATCAGAAAATTGATTTTTTGGACTCTACCAAAAATGATTCAAAATGTCATTTGGATCGGGCCTCATGTTGAATAACCACTTTTTAAACCCTCACAGTGACCAAAATTGCCATTTTTACAGAGTTTTGCTTACTCAAAATCTTCAATTTTGACCAATTTCAGGCACAGAAATAACTTTAAACACACTTATTTTAGTTGAAAAAGTAATAATTCACATCCAACCGTCATTTAAAGTCAAAAGATTAAATGTTAAAATTTCATCAATATTGACCATTTTTTCAACGTTCGACTGGTCCGGGGTCATCGTTTTTCATCAGAAAATGGATTTTTTGGACTCTACCAAAAAAGATTCAAAATGTCTTTTGGATCGGGTCTCATGTTGAATAACCACTTTTTAAACCCTCACAGTGACCAAAATTGCCATTTTTACAGAGTTTTGCTTACTCAAAATCTTCAATTTTGACCAATTTCAGGCACAGAAATGACTTTAAACACACTTATTTTAGTTGAAAAAGTAATAATTCACATCCAACCGTCATTTAAAGTCAAAAGATTAAATGTTAATATTTCATCAATATTGACCATTTTTTCAACGTTCGACTGGTCCGGGGTCATCGTTTTTCATCAGAAAATGGATTTTTTGGACTCTACCAAAAAAGATTCAAAATGTCTTTTGGATCGGGTCTCATGTTGAATAACCACTTTTTAAACCCTCACAGTGACCAAAATTGCCATTTTTACAGAGTTTTGCTTACTCAAAATCTTCAATTTTGACCAATTTCAGGCACAGAAATGACTTTAAACACACTTATTTTAGTTGAAAAAGTAATAATTCACATCCAACCGTCATTTAAAGTCAAAAGATTAAATGTTAAAATTTCATCAATATTGACCATTTTTCAACGTTCGACTGGTCCGGGGTCATCGTTTTTCATCAGAAAATTGATTTTTTGGACTCTACCAAAAATGATTCAAAATGTCATTTGGATCGGGCCTCATGTTGAATAACCACTTTTTAAACCCTCACAGTGACCAAAATTGCCATTTTTACAGAGTTTTGCTTACTCAAAATCTTAAATTTTGACCAATTTCAGGCACAGAAATGACTTTAAACACACTTATTTTAGTTGAAAAAGTAATAATTCACATCCAACCGTCATTTAAAGTCAAAAGATTAAATGTTAAAATTTCATCAATATTGACCATTTTTTCAACGTTCGACTGGTCCGGGGTCATCGTTTTTCATCAGAAAATTGATTTTTTGGACTCTACCAAAAATGATTCAAAATGTCATTTGGATCGGGCCTCATGTTGAATAACCACTTTTTAAACCCTCACAGTGACCAAAATTGCCATTTTTACAGAGTTTTGCTTACTCAAAATCTTCAATTTTGACCAATTTCAGGCACAGAAATGACTTTAAACAAACTTATTTTAGTTGAAAAAGTAATAATTCACATCCAACCGTCATTTAAAGTCAAAAGATTAAATGTTAAAATTTCATCAATATTGACCATTTTTTCAACGTTCGACTGGTCCGGGGTCATCGTTTTTCATCAGAAAATTGATTTTTTGGACTCTACCAAAAAAGATTCAAAATGTCTTTTGGATCGGGTCTCATGTTGAATAACCACTTTTTAAACCCTCACAGTGACCAAAATTGCCATTTTTACAGAGTTTTGCTTACTCAAAATCTTCAATTTTGACCAATTTCAGGCACAGAAATGACTTTAAACAAACTTATTTTAGTTGAAAAAGTAATAATTCACATCCAACCGTCATTTAAAGTCAAAAGATTAAATGTTAAAATTTCATCAATATTGACCATTTTTTCAACGTTCGACTGGTCCGGGGTCATCGTTTTTCATCAGAAAATTGATTTTTTGGACTCTACCAAAAAAGATTCAAAATGTCTTTTGGATCGGGTCTCATGTTGAATAACCACTTTTTAAACCCTCACAGTGACCAAAATTGCCATTTTTACAGAGTTTTGCTTACTCAAAATCTTCAATTTTGACCAATTTCAGGCACAGAAATGACTTTAAACACACTTATTTTAGTTGAAAAAGTAATAATTCACATCCAACCGTCATTTAAAGTCAAAAGATTAAATGTTAAAATTTCATCAATATTGACCATTTTTTCAACGTTCGACTGGTCCGGGGTCATCGTTTTTCATCAGAAAATTGATTTTTTGGACTCTACCAAAAAAGATTCAAAATGTCTTTTGGATCGGGTCTCATGTTGAATAACCACTTTTTAAACCCTCACAGTGACCAAAATTGCCATTTTTACAGAGTTTTGCTTACTCAAAATCTTCAATTTTGACCAATTTCAGGCACAGAAATAACTTTAAACACACTTATTTTAGTTGAAAAAGTAATAATTCACATCCAACCGTCATTTAAAGTCAAAAGATTAAATGTTAAAATTTCATCAATATTGACCATTTTTTCAACGTTCGACTGGTCCGGGGTCATCGTTTTTCATCAGAAAATGGATTTTTTGGACTCTACCAAAAAAGATTCAAAATGTCTTTTGGATCGGGTCTCATGTTGAATAACCACTTTTTAAACCCTCACAGTGACCAAAATTGCCATTTTTACAGAGTTTTGCTTACTCAAAATCTTCAATTTTGACCAATTTCAGGCACAGAAATGACTTTAAACACACTTATTTTAGTTGAAAAAGTAATAATTCACATCCAACCGTCATTTAAAGTCAAAAGATTAAATGTTAATATTTCATCAATATTGACCATTTTTTCAACGTTCGACTGGTCCGGGGTCATCGTTTTTCATCAGAAAATGGATTTTTTGGACTCTACCAAAAAAGATTCAAAATGTCTTTTGGATCGGGTCTCATGTTGAATAACCACTTTTTAAACCCTCACAGTGACCAAAATTGCCATTTTTACAGAGTTTTGCTTACTCAAAATCTTCAATTTTGACCAATTTCAGGCACAGAAATGACTTTAAACACACTTATTTTAGTTGAAAAAGTAATAATTCACATCCAACCGTCATTTAAAGTCAAAAGATTAAATGTTAAAATTTCATCAATATTGACCATTTTTCAACGTTCGACTGGTCCGGGGTCATCGTTTTTCATCAGAAAATTGATTTTTTGGACTCTACCAAAAATGATTCAAAATGTCATTTGGATCGGGCCTCATGTTGAATAACCACTTTTTAAACCCTCACAGTGACCAAAATTGCCATTTTTACAGAGTTTTGCTTACTCAAAATCTTAAATTTTGACCAATTTCAGGCACAGAAATGACTTTAAACACACTTATTTTAGTTGAAAAAGTAATAATTCACATCCAACCGTCATTTAAAGTCAAAAGATTAAATGTTAAAATTTCATCAATATTGACCATTTTTTCAACGTTCGACTGGTCCGGGGTCATCGTTTTTCATCAGAAAATTGATTTTTTGGACTCTACCAAAAATGATTCAAAATGTCATTTGGATCGGGCCTCATGTTGAATAACCACTTTTTAAACCCTCACAGTGACCAAAATTGCCATTTTTACAGAGTTTTGCTTACTCAAAATCTTCAATTTTGACCAATTTCAGGCACAGAAATGACTTTAAACAAACTTATTTTAGTTGAAAAAGTAATAATTCACATCCAACCGTCATTTAAAGTCAAAAGATTAAATGTTAAAATTTCATCAATATTGACCATTTTTTCAACGTTCGACTGGTCCGGGGTCATCGTTTTTCATCAGAAAATTGATTTTTTGGACTCTACCAAAAAAGATTCAAAATGTCTTTTGGATCGGGTCTCATGTTGAATAACCACTTTTTAAACCCTCACAGTGACCAAAATTGCCATTTTTACAGAGTTTTGCTTACTCAAAATCTTCAATTTTGACCAATTTCAGGCACAGAAATGACTTTAAACACACTTATTTTAGTTGAAAAAGTAATAATTCACATCCAACCGTCATTTAAAGTCAAAAGATTAAATGTTAAAATTTCATCAATATTGACCATTTTTTCAACGTTCGACTGGTCCGGGGTCATCGTTTTTCATCAGAAAATGGATTTTTTGGACTCTACCAAAAAAGATTCAAAATGTCTTTTGGATCGGGTCTCATGTTGAATAACCACTTTTTAAACCCTCACAGTGACCAAAATTGCCATTTTTACAGAGTTTTGCTTACTCAAAATCTTCAATTTTGACCAATTTCAGGCACAGAAATGACTTTAAACACACTTATTTTAGTTGAAAAAGTAATAATTCACATCCAACCGTCATTTAAAGTCAAAAGATTAAATGTTAAAATTTCATCAATATTGACCATTTTTTCAACGTTCGACTGGTCCGGGGTCATCGTTTTTCATCAGAAAATTGATTTTTTGGACTCTACCAAAAATGATTCAAAATGTCATTTGGATCGGGCCTCATGTTGAATAACCACTTTTTAAACCCTCACAGTGACCAAAATTGCCATTTTTACAGAGTTTTGCTTACTCAAAATCTTCAATTTTGACCAATTTCAGGCACAGAAATGACTTTAAACACACTTATTTTAGTTGAAAAAGTAATAATTCACATCCAACCGTCATTTAAAGTCAAAAGATTAAATGTTAAAATTTCATCAATATTGACCATTTTTTCAACGTTCGACTGGTCCGGGGTCATCGTTTTTCATCAGAAAATGGATTTTTTGGACTCTACCAAAAAAGATTCAAAATGTCTTTTGGATCGGGTCTCATGTTGAATAACCACTTTTTAAACCCTCACAGTGACCAAAATTGCCATTTTTACAGAGTTTTGCTTACTCAAAATCTTCAATTTTGACCAATTTCAGGCACAGAAATGACTTTAAACACACTTATTTTAGTTGAAAAAGTAATAATTCACATCCAACCGTCATTTAAAGTCAAAAGATTAAATGTTAACATTTCATCAATATTGACCATTTTTTCAACGTTCGACTGGTCCGGGGTCATCGTTTTTCATCAGAAAATGGATTTTTTGGACTCTACCAAAAAAGATTCAAAATGTCATTTGGATCGGGCCTCATGTTGAATAACCACTTTTTAAACCCTCACAGTGACCAAAATTGCCATTTTTACAGAGTTTTGCTTACTCAAAATCTTAAATTTTGACCAATTTCAGGCACAGAAATGACTTTAAACACACGTATTTTAGTTGAAAAAGTAATAATTCACATCCAACCGTCATTTAAAGTCAAAAGATTAAATGTTAAAATTTCATCAATATTGACCATTTTTTCAACGTTCGACTGGTCCGGGGTCATCGTTTTTCATCAGAAAATTGATTTTTTGGACTCTACCAAAAATGATTCAAAATGTCATTTGGATCGGGCCTCATGTTGAATAACCACTTTTTAAGCCCTCACAGTGACCAAAATTGCCATTTTTACAGAGTTTTGCTTACTCAAAATCTTAAATTTTGACCAATTTCAGGCACAGAAATGACTTTAAACACACTTATTTTAGTTGAAAAAGTAATAATTCACATCCAACCGTCATTTAAAGTCAAAAGATTAAATGTTAAAATTTCATCAATATTGACCATTTTTTCAACGTTCGACTGGTCCGGGGTCATCGTTTTTCATCAGAAAATTGATTTTTTGGACTCTACCAAAAATGATTCAAAATGTCATTTGGATCGGGCCTCATGTTGAATAACCACTTTTTAAACCCTCACAGTGACCAAAATTGCCATTTTTACAGAGTTTTGCTTACTCAAAATCTTCAATTTTGACCAATTTCAGGCACAGAAATGACTTTAAACACACTATTTCAGTTGAAAAAGTAATAATTCACATCCAACCGTCATTTAAAGTCAAAAGATTAAATGTTAAAATTTCATCAATATTGACCATTTTTTCAACGTTCGACTGGTCCGGGGTCATCGTTTTTCATCAGAAAATTGATTTTTTGGACTCTACCAAAAATGATTCAAAATGTCATTTGGATCGGGCCTCATGTTGAATAACCACTTTTTAAACCCTCACAGTGACCAAAATTGCCATTTTTACAGAGTTTTGCTTACTCAAAATCTTCAATTTTGACCAATTTCAGGCACAGAAATGACTTTAAACACACTTATTTTAGTTGAAAAAGTAATAATTCACATCCAACCGTCATTTAAAGTCAAAAGATTAAATGTTAAAATTTCATCAATATTGACCATTTTTTCAACGTTCGACTGGTCCGGGGTCATCGTTTTTCATCAGAAAATTGATTTTTTGGACTCTACCAAAAATGATTCAAAATGTCATTTGGATCGGGCCTCATGTTGAATAACCTCTTTTTAAACCCTCACAGTGACCACAATTGCCATTTTTACAGAGTTTTGCTTACTCAAAATCTTCAATTTTGACCAATTTCAGGCACAGAAATAACTTTAAACAAACTTATTTTAGTTGAAAAAGTAATAATTCACATCCAACCGTCATTTAAAGTCAAAAGATTAAATGTTAAAATTTCATCAATATTGACCATTTTTTCAACGTTCGACTGGTCCGGGGTCATCGTTTTTCATCAGAAAATTGATTTTTTGGACTCTACCAAAAAAGATTCAAAATGTCTTTTGGATCGGGTCTCATGTTGAATAACCACTTTTTAAACCCTCACAGTGACCAAAATTGCCATTTTTACAGAGTTTTGCTTACTCAAAATCTTCAATTTTGACCAATTTCAGGCACAGAAATGACTTTAAACACACTTATTTTAGTTGAAAAAGTAATAATTCACATCCAACCGTCATTTAAAGTCAAAAGATTAAATGTTAAAATTTCATCAATATTGACCATTTTTTCAACGTTCGACTGGTCCGGGGTCATCGTTTTTCATCAGAAAATGGATTTTTTGGACTCTACCAAAAAAGATTCAAAATGTCTTTTGGATCGGGTCTCATGTTGAATAACCACTTTTTAAACCCTCACAGTGACCAAAATTGCCATTTTTACAGAGTTTTGCTTACTCAAAATCTTCAATTTTGACCAATTTCAGGCACAGAAATGACTTTAAACACACTTATTTTAGTTGAAAAAGTAATAATTCACATCCAACCGTCATTTAAAGTCAAAAGATTAAATGTTAAAATTTCATCAATATTGACCATTTTTTCAACGTTCGACTGGTCCGGGGTCATCGTTTTTCATCCGAAAATTGATTTTTTGGACTCTACCAAAAATGATTCAAAATGTCATTTGGATCGGGCCTCATGTTGAATAACCACTTTTTAAACCCTCACAGTGACCAAAATTGCCATTTTTACAGAGTTTTGCTTACTCAAAATCTTCAATTTTGACCAATTTCAGGCACAGAAATGACTTTAAACACACTTATTTTAGTTGAAAAAGTAATAATTCACATCCAACCGTCATTTAAAGTCAAAAGATTAAATGTTAAAATTTCATCAATATTGACCATTTTTTCAACGTTCGACTGGTCCGGGGTCATCGTTTTTCATCAGAAAATGGATTTTTTGGACTCTACCAAAAAAGATTCAAAATGTCTTTTGGATCGGGTCTCATGTTGAATAACCACTTTTTAAACCCTCACAGTGACCAAAATTGCCATTTTTACAGAGTTTTGCTTACTCAAAATCTTCAATTTTGACCAATTTCAGGCACAGAAATGACTTTAAACACACTTATTTTAGTTGAAAAAGTAATAATTCACATCCAACCGTCATTTAAAGTCAAAAGATTAAATGTTAACATTTCATCAATATTGACCATTTTTTCAACGTTCGACTGGTCCGGGGTCATCGTTTTTCATCAGAAAATGGATTTTTTGGACTCTACCAAAAAAGATTCAAAATGTCATTTGGATCGGGCCTCATGTTGAATAACCACATTTTAAACCCTCACAGTGACCAAAATTGCCATTTTTACAGAGTTTTGCTTACTCAAAATCTTAAATTTTGACCAATTTCAGGCACAGAAATGACTTTAAACACACTTATTTTAGTTGAAAAAGTAATAATTCACATCCAACCGTCATTTAAAGTCAAAAGATTAAATGTTAAAATTTCATCAATATTGACCATTTTTTCAACGTTCGACTGGTCCGGGGTCATCGTTTTTCATCAGAAAATTGATTTTTTGGACTCTACCAAAAATGATTCAAAATGTCATTTGGATCGGGCCTCATGTTGAATAACCACTTTTTAAACCCTCACAGTGACCAAAATTGCAATTTTTACAGAGTTTTGCTTACTCAAAATCTTAAATTTTGACCAATTTCAGGCACAGAAATGACTTTAAACACACTTATTTTAGTTGAAAAAGTAATAATTCACATCCAACCGTCATTTAAAGTCAAAAGATTAAATGTTAAAATTTCATCAATATTGACCATTTTTTCAACGTTCGACTGGTCCGGGGTCATCGTTTTTCATCAGAAAATTGATTTTTTGGACTCTACCAAAAATGATTCAAAATGTCATTTGGATCGGGCCTCATGTTGAATAACCACTTTTTAAACCCTCACAGTGACCAAAATTGCCATTTTTACAGAGTTTTGCTTACTCAAAATCTTCAATTTTGACCAATTTCAGGCACAGAAATGACTTTAAACACACTTATTTTAGTTGAAAAAGTAATAATTCACATCCAACCGTCATTTAAAGTCAAAAGATTAAATGTTAAAATTTCATCAATATTGACCATTTTTTCAACGTTCGACTGGTCCGGGGTCATCGTTTTTCATCAGAAAATTGATTTTTTGGACTCTACCAAAAATGATTCAAAATGTCATTTGGATCGGGCCTCATGTTGAATAACCACTTTTTAAACCCTCACAGTGACCAAAATTGCCATTTTTACAGAGTTTTGCTTACTCAAAATCTTCAATTTTGACCAATTTCAGGCACAGAAATGACTTTAAACACACTTATTTTAGTTGAAAAAGTAATAATTCACATCCAACCGTCATTTAAAGTCAAAAGATTAAATGTTAAAATTTCATCAATATTGACCATTTTTTCAACGTTCGACTGGTCCGGGGTCATCGTTTTTCATCAGAAAATTGATTTTTTGGACTCTACCAAAAATGATTCAAAATGTCATTTGGATCGGGCCTCATGTTGAATAACCACTTTTTAAACCCTCACAGTGACCAAAATTGCCATTTTTACAGAGTTTTGCTTACTCAAAATCTTAAATTTTGACCAATTTCAGGCACAGAAATGACTTTAAACACACTTATTTTAGTTGAAAAAGTAATAATTCACATCCAACCGTCATTTAAAGTCAAAAGATTAAATGTTAAAATTTCATCAATATTGACCATTTTTTCAACGTTCGACTGGTCCGGGGTCATCGTTTTTCATCAGAAAATTGATTTTTTGGACTCTACCAAAAAAGATTCAAAATGTCTTTTGGATCGGGCCTCATGTTGAATAACCACTTTTTAAACCCTCACAGTGACCAAAATTGCCATTTTTACAGAGTTTTGCTTACTCAAAATCTTCAATTTTGACCAATTTCAGGCACAGAAATGACTTTAAACACACTTATTTTAGTTGAAAAAGTAATAATTCACATCCAACCGTCATTTAAAGTCAAAAGATTAAATGTTAAAATTTCATCAATATTGACCATTTTTTCAACGTTCGACTGGTCCGGGGTCATCGTTTTTCATCAGAAAATTGATTTTTTGGACTCTACCAAAAATGATTCAAAATGTCATTTGGATCGGGCCTCATGTTGAATAACCACTTTTTAAACCCTCACAGTGACCAAAATTGCCATTTTTACAGAGTTTTGCTTACTCAAAATCTTCAATTTTGACCAATTTCAGGCACAGAAATGACTTTAAACACACTTATTTTAGTTGAAAAAGTAATAATTCACATCCAACCGTCATTTAAAGTCAAAAGATTAAATGTTAAAATTTCATCAATATTGACCATTTTTTCAACGTTCGACTGGTCCGGGGTCATCGTTTTTCATCAGAAAATGGATTTTTTGGACTCTACCAAAAAAGATTCAAAATGTCTTTTGGATCGGGTCTCATGTTGAATAACCACTTTTTAAACCCTCACAGTGACCAAAATTGCCATTTTTACAGAGTTTTGCTTACTCAAAATCTTCAATTTTGACCAATTTCAGGCACAGAAATGACTTTAAACACACTTATTTTAGTTGAAAAAGTAATAATTCACATCCAACCGTCATTTAAAGTCAAAAGATTAAATGTTAACATTTCATCAATATTGACCATTTTTTCAACGTTCGACTGGTCCGGGGTCATCGTTTTTCATCAGAAAATGGATTTTTTGGACTCTACCAAAAAAGATTCAAAATGTCATTTGGATCGGGCCTCATGTTGAATAACCACTTTTTAAACCCTCACAGTGACCAAAATTGCCATTTTTACAGAGTTTTGCTTACTCAAAATCTTCAATTTTGACCAATTTCAGGCACAGAAATGACTTTAAACACACTTATTTTAGTTGAAAAAGTAATAATTCACATCCAACCGTCATTTAAAGTCAAAAGATTAAATGTTAAAATTTCATCAATATTGACCATTTTTTCAACGTTCGACTGGTCTGGGGTCATCGTTTTTCATCAGAAAATTGATTTTTTGGACTCTACCAAAAATGATTCAAAATGTCATTTGGATCGGGCCTCATGTTGAATAACCACTTTTTAAACCCTCACAGTGACCAAAATTGCCATTTTTACAGAGTTTTGCTTACTCAAAATCTTAAATTTTGACCAATTTCAGGCACAGGAATGACTTTAAACACACTTATTTTAGTTGAAAAAGTAATAATTCACATCCAACCGTCATTTAAAGTCAAAAGATTAAATGTTAAAATTTCATCAATATTGACCATTTTTTCAACGTTCGACTGGTCCGGGGTCATCGTTTTTCATCAGAAAATTGATTTTTTGGACTCTACCAAAAATGATTCAAAATGTCATTTGGATCGGGCCTCATGTTGAATAACCACTTTTTAAACCCTCACAGTGACCAAAATTGCCATTTTTACAGAGTTTTGCTTACTCAAAATCTTCAATTTTGACCAATTTCAGGCACAGAAATGACTTTAAACACACTTATTTTAGTTGAAAAAGTAATAATTCACATCCAACCGTCATTTAAAGTCAAAAGATTAAATGTTAAAATTTCATCAATATTGACCATTTTTTCAACGTTCGACTGGTCCGGGGTCATCGTTTTTCATCAGAAAATGGATTTTTTGGACTCTACCAAAAAAGATTCAAAATGTCTTTTGGATCGGGTCTCATGTTGAATAACCACTTTTTAAACCCTCACAGTGACCAAAATTGCCATTTTTACAGAGTTTTGCTTACTCAAAATCTTCAATTTTGACCAATTTCAGGCACAGAAATGACTTTAAACACACTTATTTTAGTTGAAAAAGTAATAATTCACATCCAACCGTCATTTAAAGTCAAAAGATTAAATGTTAAAATTTCATCAATATTGACCATTTTTTCAACGTTCGACTGGTCCGGGGTCATCGTTTTTCATCAGAAAATTGATTTTTTGGACTCTACCAAAAAAGATTCAAAATGTCTTTTGGATCGGGTCTCATGTTGAATAACCACTTTTTAAACCCTCACAGTGACCAAAATTGCCATTTTTACAGAGTTTTGCTTACTCAAAATCTTCAATTTTGACCAATTTCAGGCACAGAAATGACTTTAAACACACTTATTTTAGTTGAAAAAGTAATAATTCACATCCAACCGTCATTTAAAGTCAAAAGATTAAATGTTAAAATTTCATCAATATTGACCATTTTTTCAACGTTCGACTGGTCCGGGGTCATCGTTTTTCATCAGAAAATGGATTTTTTGGACTCTACCAAAAAAGATTCAAAATGTCTTTTGGATCGGGTCTCATGTTGAATAACCACTTTTTAAACCCTCACAGTGACCAAAATTGCCATTTTTACAGAGTTTTGCTTACTCAAAATCTTCAATTTTGACCAATTTCAGGCACAGAAATGACTTTAAACACACTTATTTTAGTTGAAAAAGTAATAATTCACATCCAACCGTCATTTAAAGTCAAAAGATTAAATGTTAAAATTTCATCAATATTGACCATTTTTTCAACGTTCGACTGGTCATCAGAAAATGGATTTTTTGGACTCTACCAAAAAAGATTCAAAATGTCTTTTGGATCGGGTCTCATGTTGAATAACCACTTTTTAAACCCTCACAGTGACCACTTTTTAAACCCTCACAGTGACCAAAATTGCCATTTTTACAGAGTTTTGCTTACTCAAAATCTTCAATTTTGACCAATTTCAGGCACAGAAATGACTTTAAACACACTTATTTTAGTTGAAAAAGTAATAATTCACATCCAACCGTCATTTAAAGTCAAAAGATTAAATGTTAACATTTCATCAATATTGACCATTTTTTCAACGTTCGACTGGTCCGGGGTCATCGTTTTTCATCAGAAAATGGATTTTTTGGACTCTACCAAAAAAGATTCAAAATGTCATTTGGATCGGGCCTCATGTTGAATAACCACATTTTAAACCCTCACAGTGACCAAAATTGCCATTTTTACAGAGTTTTGCTTACTCAAAATCTTAAATTTTGACCAATTTCAGGCACAGAAATGACTTTAAACACACTTATTTTAGTTGAAAAAGTAATAATTCACATCCAACCGTCATTTAAAGTCAAAAGATTAAATGTTAATATTTCATCAATATTGACCATTTTTTCAACGTTCGACTGGTCCGGGGTCATCGTTTTTCATCAGAAAATGGATTTTTTGGACTCTACCAAAAAAGATTCAAAATGTCTTTTGGATCGGGTCTCATGTTGAATAACCACTTTTTAAACCCTCACAGTGACCAAAATTGCCATTTTTACAGAGTTTTGCTTACTCAAAATCTTCAATTTTGACCAATTTCAGGCACAGAAATGACTTTAAACACACTTATTTTAGTTGAAAAAGTAATAATTCACATCCAACCGTCATTTAAAGTCAAAAGATTAAATGTTAAAATTTCATCAATATTGACCATTTTTCAACGTTCGACTGGTCCGGGGTCATCGTTTTTCATCAGAAAATTGATTTTTTGGACTCTACCAAAAATGATTCAAAATGTCATTTGGATCGGGCCTCATGTTGAATAACCACTTTTTAAACCCTCACAGTGACCAAAATTGCCATTTTTACAGAGTTTTGCTTACTCAAAATCTTCAATTTTGACCAATTTCAGGCACAGAAATGACTTTAAACACACTTATTTTAGTTGAAAAAGTAATAATTCACATCCAACCGTCATTTAAAGTCAAAAGATTAAATGTTAAAATTTCATCAATATTGACCATTTTTTCAACGTTCGACTGGTCCGGGGTCATCGTTTTTCATCAGAAAATGGATTTTTTGGACTCTACCAAAAAAGATTCAAAATGTCTTTTGGATCGGGTCTCATGTTGAATAACCACTTTTTAAACCCTCACAGTGACCAAAATTGCCATTTTTACAGAGTTTTGCTTACTCAAAATCTTCAATTTTGACCAATTTCAGGCACAGAAATGACTTTAAACACACTTATTTTAGTTGAAAAAGTAATAATTCACATCCAACCGTCATTTAAAGTCAAAAGATTAAACGTTAAAATTTCATCAATATTGACCATTTTTTCAACGTTCGACTGGTCCGGGGTCATCGTTTTTCATCAGAAAATGGATTTTTTGGACTCTACCAAAAAAGATTCAAAATGTCTTTTGGATCGGGTCTCATGTTGAATAACCACTTTTTAAACCCTCACAGTGACCAAAATTGCCATTTTTACAGAGTTTTGCTTACTCAAAATCTTCAATTTTGACCAATTTCAGGCACAGAAATGACTTTAAACACACTTATTTTAGTTGAAAAAGTAATAATTCACATCCAACCGTCATTTAAAGTCAAAAGATTAAATGTTAAAATTTCATCAATATTGACCATTTTTTCAACGTTCGACTGGTCCGGGGTCATCGTTTTTCATCAGAAAATTGATTTTTTGGACTCTACCAAAAATGATTCAAAATGTCATTTGGATCGGGCCTCATGTTGAATAACCACTTTTTAAACCCTCACAGTGACCAAAATTGCCATTTTTACAGAGTTTTGCTTACTCAAAATCTTCAATTTTGACCAATTTCAGGCACAGAAATGACTTTAAACACACTTATTTTAGTTGAAAAAGTAATAATTCACATCCAACCGTCATTTAAAGTCAAAAGATTAAATGTTAAAATTTCATCAATATTGACCATTTTTTCAACGTTCGACTGGTCCGGGGTCATCGTTTTTCATCAGAAAATGGATTTTTTGGACTCTACCAAAAAAGATTCAAAATGTCTTTTGGATCGGGTCTCATGTTGAATAACCACTTTTTAAACCCTCACAGTGACCAAAATTGCCATTTTTACAGAGTTTTGCTTACTCAAAATCTTCAATTTTGACCAATTTCAGGCACAGAAATGACTTTAAACACACTTATTTTAGTTGAAAAAGTAATAATTCACATCCAACCGTCATTTAAAGTCAAAAGATTAAATGTTAACATTTCATCAATATTGACCATTTTTTCAACGTTCGACTGGTCCGGGGTCATCGTTTTTCATCAGAAAATGGATTTTTTGGACTCTACCAAAAAAGATTCAAAATGTCATTTGGATCGGGCCTCATGTTGAATAACCACTTTTTAAACCCTCACAGTGACCAAAATTGCCATTTTTACAGAGTTTTGCTTACTCAAAATCTTAAATTTTGACCAATTTCAGGCACAGAAATGACTTTAAACACACTTATTTTAGTTGAAAAAGTAATAATTCACATCCAACCGTCATTTAAAGTCAAAAGATTAAATGTTAAAATTTCATCAATATTGACCATTTTTTCAACGTTCGACTGGTCTGGGGTCATCGTTTTTCATCAGAAAATTGATTTTTTGGACTCTACCAAAAATGATTCAAAATGTCATTTGGATCGGGCCTCATGTTGAATAACCACTTTTTAAACCCTCACAGTGACCAAAATTGCCATTTTTACAGAGTTTTGCTTACTCAAAATCTTAAATTTTGACCAATTTCAGGCACAGAAATGACTTTAAACACACTTATTTTAGTTGAAAAAGTAATAATTCACATCCAACCGTCATTTAAAGTCAAAAGATTAAATGTTAAAATTTCATCAATATTGACCATTTTTTCAACGTTCGACTGGTCCGGGGTCATCGTTTTTCATCAGAAAATTGATTTTTTGGACTCTACCAAAAATGATTCAAAATGTCATTTGGATCGGGCCTCATGTTGAATAACCACTTTTTAAACCCTCACAGTGACCAAAATTGCCATTTTTACAGAGTTTTGCTTACTCAAAATCTTCAATTTTGACCAATTTCAGGCACAGAAATGACTTTAAACACACTTATTTTAGTTGAAAAAGTAATAATTCACATCCAACCGTCATTTAAAGTCAAAAGATTAAATGTTAAAATTTCATCAATATTGACCATTTTTTCAACGTTCGACTGGTCCGGGGTCATCGTTTTTCATCAGAAAATTGATTTTTTGGACTCTACCAAAAATGATTCAAAATGTCATTTGGATCGGGCCTCATGTTGAATAACCTCTTTTTAAACCCTCACAGTGACCAAAATTGCCATTTTTACAGAGTTTTGCTTACTCAAAATCTTCAATTTTGACCAATTTCAGGCACAGAAATAACTTTAAACAAACTTATTTTAGTTGAAAAAGTAATAATTCACATCCAACCGTCATTTAAAGTCAAAAGATTAAATGTTAAAATTTCATCAATATTGACCATTTTTTCAACGTTCGACTGGTCCGGGGTCATCGTTTTTCATCAGAAAATTGATTTTTTGGACTCTACCAAAAAAGATTCAAAATGTCTTTTGGATCGGGTCTCATGTTGAATAACCACTTTTTAAACCCTCACAGTGACCAAAATTGCCATTTTTACAGAGTTTTGCTTACTCAAAATCTTCAATTTTGACCAATTTCAGGCACAGAAATGACTTTAAACACACTTATTTTAGTTGAAAAAGTAATAATTCACATCCAACCGTCATTTAAAGTCAAAAGATTAAATGTTAAAATTTCATCAATATTGACCATTTTTTCAACGTTCGACTGGTCCGGGGTCATCGTTTTTCATCAGAAAATGGATTTTTTGGACTCTACCAAAAAAGATTCAAAATGTCTTTTGGATCGGGTCTCATGTTGAATAACCACTTTTTAAACCCTCACAGTGACCAAAATTGCCATTTTTACAGAGTTTTGCTTACTCAAAATCTTCAATTTTGACCAATTTCAGGCACAGAAATGACTTTAAACACACTTATTTTAGTTGAAAAAGTAATAATTCACATCCAACCGTCATTTAAAGTCAAAAGATTAAATGTTAAAATTTCATCAATATTGACCATTTTTTCAACGTTCGACTGGTCCGGGGTCATCGTTTTTCATCCGAAAATTGATTTTTTGGACTCTACCAAAAATGATTCAAAATGTCATTTGGATCGGGCCTCATGTTGAATAACCACTTTTTAAACCCTCACAGTGACCAAAATTGCCATTTTTACAGAGTTTTGCTTACTCAAAATCTTCAATTTTGACCAATTTCAGGCACAGAAATGACTTTAAACACACTTATTTTAGTTGAAAAAGTAATAATTCACATCCAACCGTCATTTAAAGTCAAAAGATTAAATGTTAAAATTTCATCAATATTGACCATTTTTTCAACGTTCGACTGGTCCGGGGTCATCGTTTTTCATCAGAAAATGGATTTTTTGGACTCTACCAAAAAAGATTCAAAATGTCTTTTGGATCGGGTCTCATGTTGAATAACCACTTTTTAAACCCTCACAGTGACCAAAATTGCCATTTTTACAGAGTTTTGCTTACTCAAAATCTTCAATTTTGACCAATTTCAGGCACAGAAATGACTTTAAACACACTTATTTTAGTTGAAAAAGTAATAATTCACATCCAACCGTCATTTAAAGTCAAAAGATTAAATGTTAAAATTTCATCAATATTGACCATTTTTTCAACGTTCGACTGGTCCGGGGTCATCGTTTTTCATCAGAAAATTGATTTTTTGGACTCTACCAAAAATGATTCAAAATGTCATTTGGATCGGGCCTCATGTTGAATAACCACTTTTTAAACCCTCACAGTGACCAAAATTGCCATTTTTACAGAGTTTTGCTTACTCAAAATCTTAAATTTTGACCAATTTCAGGCACAGAAATGACTTTAAACACACTTATTTTAGTTGAAAAAGTAATAATTCACATCCAACCGTCATTTAAAGTCAAAAGATTAAATGTTAAAATTTCATCAATATTGACCATTTTTTCAACGTTCGACTGGTCCGGGGTCATCGTTTTTCATCAGAAAATTGATTTTTTGGACTCTACCAAAAAAGATTCAAAATGTCTTTTGGATCGGGCCTCATGTTGAATAACCACTTTTTAAACCCTCACAGTGACCAAAATTGCCATTTTTACAGAGTTTTGCTTACTCAAAATCTTCAATTTTGACCAATTTCAGGCACAGAAATGACTTTAAACACACTTATTTTAGTTGAAAAAGTAATAATTCACATCCAACCGTCATTTAAAGTCAAAAGATTAAATGTTAAAATTTCATCAATATTGACCATTTTTTCAACGTTCGACTGGTCCGGGGTCATCGTTTTTCATCAGAAAATTGATTTTTTGGACTCTACCAAAAATGATTCAAAATGTCATTTGGATCGGGCCTCATGTTGAATAACCACTTTTTAAACCCTCACAGTGACCAAAATTGCCATTTTTACAGAGTTTTGCTTACTCAAAATCTTCAATTTTGACCAATTTCAGGCACAGAAATGACTTTAAACACACTTATTTTAGTTGAAAAAGTAATAATTCACATCCAACCGTCATTTAAAGTCAAAAGATTAAATGTTAAAATTTCATCAATATTGACCATTTTTTCAACGTTCGACTGGTCCGGGGTCATCGTTTTTCATCAGAAAATGGATTTTTTGGACTCTACCAAAAAAGATTCAAAATGTCTTTTGGATCGGGTCTCATGTTGAATAACCACTTTTTAAACCCTCACAGTGACCAAAATTGCCATTTTTACAGAGTTTTGCTTACTCAAAATCTTCAATTTTGACCAATTTCAGGCACAGAAATGACTTTAAACACACTTATTTTAGTTGAAAAAGTAATAATTCACATCCAACCGTCATTTAAAGTCAAAAGATTAAATGTTAACATTTCATCAATATTGACCATTTTTTTAACGTTCGACTGGTCCGGGGTCATCGTTTTTCATCAGAAAATGGATTTTTTGGACTCTACCAAAAAAGATTCAAAATGTCATTTGGATCGGGCCTCATGTTGAATAACCACTTTTTAAACCCTCACAGTGACCAAAATTGCCATTTTTACAGAGTTTTGCTTACTCAAAATCTTCAATTTTGACCAATTTCAGGCACAGAAATGACTTTAAACACACTTATTTTAGTTGAAAAAGTAATAATTCACATCCAACCGTCATTTAAAGTCAAAAGATTAAATGTTAAAATTTCATCAATATTGACCATTTTTTCAACGTTCGACTGGTCTGGGGTCATCGTTTTTCATCAGAAAATTGATTTTTTGGACTCTACCAAAAATGATTCAAAATGTCATTTGGATCGGGCCTCATGTTGAATAACCACTTTTTAAACCCTCACAGTGACCAAAATTGCCATTTTTACAGAGTTTTGCTTACTCAAAATCTTAAATTTTGACCAATTTCAGGCACAGGAATGACTTTAAACACACTTATTTTAGTTGAAAAAGTAATAATTCACATCCAACCGTCATTTAAAGTCAAAAGATTAAATGTTAAAATTTCATCAATATTGACCATTTTTTCAACGTTCGACTGGTCCGGGGTCATCGTTTTTCATCAGAAAATTGATTTTTTGGACTCTACCAAAAATGATTCAAAATGTCATTTGGATCGGGCCTCATGTTGAATAACCACTTTTTAAACCCTCACAGTGACCAAAATTGCCATTTTTACAGAGTTTTGCTTACTCAAAATCTTCAATTTTGACCAATTTCAGGCACAGAAATGACTTTAAACACACTTATTTTAGTTGAAAAAGTAATAATTCACATCCAACCGTCATTTAAAGTCAAAAGATTAAATGTTAAAATTTCATCAATATTGACCATTTTTTCAACGTTCGACTGGTCCGGGGTCATCGTTTTTCATCAGAAAATTGATTTTTTGGACTCTACCAAAAATGATTCAAAATGTCATTTGGATCGGGCCTCATGTTGAATAACCTCTTTTTAAACCCTCACAGTGACCAAAATTGCCATTTTTACAGAGTTTTGCTTACTCAAAATCTTCAATTTTGACCAATTTCAGGCACAGAAATAACTTTAAACAAACTTATTTTAGTTGAAAAAGTAATAATTCACATCCAACCGTCATTTAAAGTCAAAAGATTAAATGTTAAAATTTCATCAATATTGACCATTTTTTCAACGTTCGACTGGTCCGGGGTCATCGTTTTTCATCAGAAAATGGATTTTTTGGACTCTACCAAAAAAGATTCAAAATGTCTTTTGGATCGGGTCTCATGTTGAATAACCACTTTTTAAACCCTCACAGTGACCAAAATTGCCATTTTTACAGAGTTTTGCTTACTCAAAATCTTCAATTTTGACCAATTTCAGGCACAGAAATGACTTTAAACACACTTATTTTAGTTGAAAAAGTAATAATTCACATCCAACCGTCATTTAAAGTCAAAAGATTAAATGTTAAAATTTCATCAATATTGACCATTTTTTCAACGTTCGACTGGTCCGGGGTCATCGTTTTTCATCAGAAAATGGATTTTTTGGACTCTACCAAAAATGATTCAAAATGTCATTTGGATCGGGCCTCATGTTGAATAACCACTTTTTAAACCCTCACAGTGACCAAAATTGCCATTTTTACAGAGTTTTGCTTACTCAAAATCTTCAATTTTGACCAATTTCAGGCACAGAAATGACTTTAAACACACTTATTTTAGTTGAAAAAGTAATAATTCACATCCAACCGTCATTTAAAGTCAAAAGATTAAATGTTAACATTTCATCAATATTGACCATTTTTTCAACGTTCGACTGGTCCGGGGTCATCGTTTTTCATCAGAAAATGGATTTTTTGGACTCTACCAAAAAAGATTCAAAATGTCATTTGGATCGGGCCTCATGTTGAATAACCACATTTTAAACCCTCACAGTGACCAAAATTGCCATTTTTACAGAGTTTTGCTTACTCAAAATCTTAAATTTTGACCAAT
This sequence comes from Lissotriton vulgaris, assembly GCF_964263255.1. NCBI lineage: Eukaryota > Metazoa > Chordata > Amphibia > Caudata > Salamandridae > Lissotriton > Lissotriton vulgaris. The sequence goes on from NW_028241267.1 coordinate 39,973, forward strand.
TTCAGGCACAGAAATGACTTTAAACACACTTATTTTAGTTGAAAAAGTAATAATTCACATCCAACCGTCATTTAAAGTCAAAAGATTAAATGTTAAAATTTCATCAATATTGACCATTTTTTCAAAGTTCGACTGGTCCGGGGTCATCGTTTTTCATCAGAAAATTGATTTTTTGGACTCTACCAAAAATGATTCAAAATGTCATTTGGATCGGGCCTCATGTTGAATAACCACTTTTTAAACCCTCACAGTGACCAAAATTGCCATTTTTACAGAGTTTTGCTTACTCAAAATCTTCAATTTTGACCAATTTCAGGCACAGAAATGACTTTAAACACACTTATTTTAGTTGAAAAAGTAATAATTCACATCCAACCGTCATTTAAAGTCAAAAGATTAAATGTTAAAATTTCATCAATATTGACCATTTTTTCAACGTTCGACTGGTCCGGGGTCATCGTTTTTCATCAGAAAATTGATTTTTTGGACTCTACCAAAAATGATTCAAAATGTCATTTGGATCGGGCCTCATGTTGAATAACCACTTTTTAAACCCTCACAGTGACCAAAATTGCCATTTTTACAGAGTTTTGCTTACTCAAAATCTTAAATTTTGACCAATTTCAGGCACAGAAATGACTTTAAACACACTTATTTTAGTTGAAAAAGTAATAATTCACATCCAACCGTCATTTAAAGTCAAAAGATTAAATGTTAAAATTTCATCAATATTGACCATTTTTTCAACGTTCGACTGGTCCGGGGTCATCGTTTTTCATCAGAAAATTGATTTTTTGGACTCTACCAAAAAAGATTCAAAATGTCTTTTGGATCGGGCCTCATGTTGAATAACCACTTTTTAAACCCTCACAGTGACCAAAATTGCCATTTTTACAGAGTTTTGCTTACTCAAAATCTTCAATTTTGACCAATTTCAGGCACAGAAATAACTTTAAACACACTTATTTTAGTTGAAAAAGTAATAATTCACATCCAACCGTCATTTAAAGTCAAAAGATTAAATGTTAAAATTTCATCAATATTGACCATTTTTTCAACGTTCGACTGGTCCGGGGTCATCGTTTTTCATCAGAAAATTGATTTTTTGGACTCTACCAAAAATGATTCAAAATGTCATTTGGATCGGGCCTCATGTTGAATAACCACTTTTTAAACCCTCACAGTGACCAAAATTGCCATTTTTACAGAGTTTTGCTTACTCAAAATCTTCAATTTTGACCAATTTCAGGCACAGAAATGACTTTAAACACACTTATTTTAGTTGAAAAAGTAATAATTCACATCCAACCGTCATTTAAAGTCAAAAGATTAAATGTTAAAATTTCATCAATATTGACCATTTTTTCAACGTTCGACTGGTCCGGGGTCATCGTTTTTCATCAGAAAATGGATTTTTTGGACTCTACCAAAAAAGATTCAAAATGTCTTTTGGATCGGGTCTCATGTTGAATAACCACTTTTTAAACCCTCACAGTGACCAAAATTGCCATTTTTACAGAGTTTTGCTTACTCAAAATCTTCAATTTTGACCAATTTCAGGCACAGAAATGACTTTAAACACACTTATTTTAGTTGAAAAAGTAATAATTCACATCCAACCGTCATTTAAAGTCAAAAGATTAAATGTTAAAATTTCATCAATATTGACCATTTTTTCAACGTTCGACTGGTCCGGGGTCATCGTTTTTCATCAGAAAATGGATTTTTTGGACTCTACCAAAAAAGATTCAAAATGTCTTTTGGATCGGGTCTCATGTTGAATAACCACTTTTTAAACCCTCACAGTGACCAAAATTGCCATTTTTACAGAGTTTTGCTTACTCAAAATCTTCAATTTTGACCAATTTCAGGCACAGAAATGACTTTAAACACACTTATTTTAGTTGAAAAAGTAATAATTCACATCCAACCGTCATTTAAAGTCAAAAGATTAAATGTTAAAATTTCATCAATATTGACCATTTTTTCAACGTTCGACTGGTCCGGGGTCATCGTTTTTCATCAGAAAATTGATTTTTTGGACTCTACCAAAAATGATTCAAAATGTCATTTGGATCGGGCCTCATGTTGAATAACCACTTTTTAAACCCTCACAGTGACCAAAATTGCCATTTTTACAGAGTTTTGCTTACTCAAAATCTTCAATTTTGACCAATTTCAGGCACAGAAATGACTTTAAACACACTTATTTTAGTTGAAAAAGTAATAATTCACATCCAACCGTCATTTAAAGTCAAAAGATTAAATGTTAAAATTTCATCAATATTGACCATTTTTTCAACGTTCGACTGGTCCGGGGTCATCGTTTTTCATCAGAAAATGGATTTTTTGGACTCTACCAAAAAAGATTCAAAATGTCTTTTGGATCGGGTCTCATGTTGAATAACCACTTTTTAAACCCTCACAGTGACCAAAATTGCCATTTTTACAGAGTTTTGCTTACTCAAAATCTTCAATTTTGACCAATTTCAGGCACAGAAATGACTTTAAACACACTTATTTTAGTTGAAAAAGTAATAATTCACATCCAACCGTCATTTAAAGTCAAAAGATTAAATGTTAACATTTCATCAATATTGACAATTTTTTCAACGTTCGACTGGTCCGGGGTCATCGTTTTTCATCAGAAAATGGATTTTTTGGACTCTACCAAAAAAGATTCAAAATGTCATTTGGATCGGGCCTCATGTTGAATAACCACTTTTTAAACCCTCACAGTGACCAAAATTGCCATTTTTACAGAGTTTTGCTTACTCAAAATCTTCAATTTTGACCAATTTCAGGCACAGAAATGACTTTAAACACACTTATTTTAGTTGAAAAAGTAATAATTCACATCCAACCGTCATTTAAAGTCAAAAGATTAAATGTTAAAATTTCATCAATATTGACCATTTTTTCAACGTTCGACTGGTCTGGGGTCATCGTTTTTCATCAGAAAATTGATTTTTTGGACTCTACCAAAAATGATTCAAAATGTCATTTGGATCGGGCCTCATGTTGAATAACCACTTTTTAAACCCTCACAGTGACCAAAATTGCCATTTTTACAGAGTTTTGCTTACTCAAAATCTTAAATTTTGACCAATTTCAGGCACAGGAATGACTTTAAACACACTTATTTTAGTTGAAAAAGTAATAATTCACATCCAACCGTCATTTAAAGTCAAAAGATTAAATGTTAAAATTTCATCAATATTGACCATTTTTTCAACGTTCGACTGGTCCGGGGTCATCGTTTTTCATCAGAAAATTGATTTTTTGGACTCTACCAAAAATGATTCAAAATGTCATTTGGATCGGGCCTCATGTTGAATAACCACTTTTTAAACCCTCACAGTGACCAAAATTGCCATTTTTACAGAGTTTTGCTTACTCAAAATCTTCAATTTTGACCAATTTCAGGCACAGAAATGACTTTAAACACACTTATTTTAGTTGAAAAAGTAATAATTCACATCCAACCGTCATTTAAAGTCAAAAGATTAAATGTTAAAATGTCATCAATATTGACCATTTTTTCAACGTTCGACTGGTCCGGGGTCATCGTTTTTCATCAGAAAATTGATTTTTTGGACTCTACCAAAAATGATTCAAAATGTCATTTGGATCGGGCCTCATGTTGAATAACCTCTTTTTAAACCCTCACAGTGACCAAAATTGCCATTTTTACAGAGTTTTGCTTACTCAAAATCTTCAATTTTGACCAATTTCAGGCACAGAAATAACTTTAAACAAACTTATTTTAGTTGAAAAAGTAATAATTCACATCCAACCGTCATTTAAAGTCAAAAGATTAAATGTTAAAATTTCATCAATATTGACCATTTTTTCAACGTTCGACTGGTCCGGGGTCATCGTTTTTCATCAGAAAATGGATTTTTTGGACTCTACCAAAAAAGATTCAAAATGTCTTTTGGATCGGGTCTCATGTTGAATAACCACTTTTTAAACCCTCACAGTGACCAAAATTGCCATTTTTACAGAGTTTTGCTTACTCAAAATCTTCAATTTTGACCAATTTCAGGCACAGAAATGACTTTAAACACACTTATTTTAGTTGAAAAAGTAATAATTCACATCCAACCGTCATTTAAAGTCAAAAGATTAAATGTTAAAATTTCATCAATATTGACCATTTTTTCAACGTTCGACTGGTCCGGGGTCATCGTTTTTCATCAGAAAATGGATTTTTTGGACTCTACCAAAAATGATTCAAAATGTCATTTGGATCGGGCCTCATGTTGAACAACCACTTTTTAAACTCTCACAGTGACCAAAATTGCCATTTTTACAGAGTTTTGCTTACTCAAAATCTTCAATTTTGACCAATTTCAGGCACAGAAATGACTTTAAAACACACTTATTTTAGTTGAAAAAGTAATAATTCACATCCAACCGTCATTTAAAGTCAAAAGATTAAATGTTAAAATTTCATCAATATTGACCATTTTTTTAACGTTCGACTGGTCCGGGGTCATCGTTTTTCATCAGAAAATGGATTTTTTGGACTCTACCAAAAAAGATTCAAAATGTCTTTTGGATCGGGTCTCATGTTGAATAACCACTTTTTAAACCCTCACAGTGACCAAAATTGCCATTTTTACAGAGTTTTGCTTACTCAAAATCTTCAATTTTGACCAATTTCAGGCACAGAAATGACTTTAAACACACTTATTTTAGTTGAAAAAGTAATAATTCACATCCAACCGTCATTTAAAGTCAAAAGATTAAATGTTAACATTTCATCAATATTGACCATTTTTTCAACGTTCGACTGGTCCGGGGTCATCGTTTTTCATCAGAAAATGGATTTTTTGGACTCTACCAAAAAAGATTCAAAATGTCATTTGGATCGGGCCTCATGTTGAATAACCACTTTTTAAACCCTCACAGTGACCAAAATTGCCATTTTTACAGAGTTTTGCTTACTCAAAATCTTCAATTTTGACCAATTTCAGGCACAGAAATGACTTTAAACACACTTATTTTAGTTGAAAAAGTAATAATTCACATCCAACCGTCATTTAAAGTCAAAAGATTAAATGTTAAAATTTCATCAATATTGACCATTTTTTCAACGTTCGACTGGTCTGGGGTCATCGTTTTTCATCAGAAAATTGATTTTTTGGACTCTACCAAAAATGATTCAAAATGTCATTTGGATCGGGCCTCATGTTGAATAACCACTTTTTAAACCCTCACAGTGACCAAAATTGCCATTTTTACAGAGTTTTGCTTACTCAAAATCTTAAATTTTGACCAATTTCAGGCACAGGAATGACTTTAAACACACTTATTTTAGTTGAAAAAGTAATAATTCACATCCAACCGTCATTTAAAGTCAAAAGATTAAATGTTAAAATTTCATCAATATTGACCATTTTTTCAACGTTCGACTGGTCCGGGGTCATCGTTTTTCATCAGAAAATTGATTTTTTGGACTCTACCAAAAATGATTCAAAATGTCATTTGGATCGGGCCTCATGTTGAATAACCACTTTTTAAACCCTCACAGTGACCAAAATTGCCATTTTTACAGAGTTTTGCTTACTCAAAATCTTCAATTTTGACCAATTTCAGGCACAGAAATGACTTTAAACACACTTATTTTAGTTGAAAAAGTAATAATTCACATCCAACCGTCATTTAAAGTCAAAAGATTAAATGTTAAAATTTCATCAATATTGACCATTTTTTCAACGTTCGACTGGTCCGGGGTCATCGTTTTTCATCAGAAAATTGATTTTTTGGACTCTACCAAAAATGATTCAAAATGTCATTTGGATCGGGCCTCATGTTGAATAACCTCTTTTTAAACCCTCACAGTGACCAAAATTGCCATTTTTACAGAGTTTTGCTTACTCAAAATCTTCAATTTTGACCAATTTCAGGCACAGAAATAACTTTAAACAAACTTATTTTAGTTGAAAAAGTAATAATTCACATCCAACCGTCATTTAAAGTCAAAAGATTAAATGTTAAAATTTCATCAATATTGACCATTTTTTCAACGTTCGACTGGTCCGGGGTCATCGTTTTTCATCAGAAAATGGATTTTTTGGACTCTACCAAAAAAGATTCAAAATGTCTTTTGGATCGGGTCTCATGTTGAATAACCACTTTTTAAACCCTCACAGTGACCAAAATTGCCATTTTTACAGAGTTTTGCTTACTCAAAATCTTCAATTTTGACCAATTTCAGGCACAGAAATGACTTTAAACACACTTATTTTAGTTGAAAAAGTAATAATTCACATCCAACCGTCATTTAAAGTCAAAAGATTAAATGTTAAAATTTCATCAATATTGACCATTTTTTCAACGTTCGACTGGTCCGGGGTCATCGTTTTTCATCAGAAAATGGATTTTTTGGACTCTACCAAAAATGATTCAAAATGTCATTTGGATCGGGCCTCATGTTGAATAACCACTTTTTAAACCCTCACAGTGACCAAAATTGCCATTTTTACAGAGTTTTGCTTACTCAAAATCTTCAATTTTGACCAATTTCAGGCACAGAAATGACTTTAAACACACTTATTTTAGTTGAAAAAGTAATAATTCACATCCAACCGTCATTTAAAGTCAAAAGATTAAATGTTAACATTTCATCAATATTGACCATTTTTTCAACGTTCGACTGGTCCGGGGTCATCGTTTTTCATCAGAAAATGGATTTTTTGGACTCTACCAAAAAAGATTCAAAATGTCATTTGGATCGGGCCTCATGTTGAATAACCACATTTTAAACCCTCACAGTGACCAAAATTGCCATTTTTACAGAGTTTTGCTTACTCAAAATCTTAAATTTTGACCAATTTCAGGCACAGAAATGACTTTAAACACACTTATTTTAGTTGAAAAAGTAATAATTCACATCCAACCGTCATTTAAAGTCAAAAGATTAAATGTTAAAATTTCATCAATATTGACCATTTTTTCAACGTTCGACTGGTCCGGGGTCATCGTTTTTCATCAGAAAATTGATTTTTTGGACTCTACCAAAAATGATTCAAAATGTCATTTGGATCGGGCCTCATGTTGAATAACCACTTTTTAAACCCTCACAGTGACCAAAATTGCCATTTTTACAGAGTTTTGCTTACTCAAAATCTTAAATTTTGACCAATTTCAGGCACAGAAATGACTTTAAACACACTTATTTTAGTTGAAAAAGTAATAATTCACATCCAACCGTCATTTAAAGTCAAAAGATTAAATGTTAAAATTTCATCAATATTGACCATTTTTTCAACGTTCGACTGGTCCGGGGTCATCGTTTTTCATCAGAAAATTGATTTTTTGGACTCTACCAAAAATGATTCAAAATGTCATTTGGATCGGGCCTCATGTTGAATAACCACTTTTTAAACCCTCACAGTGACCAAAATTGCCATATTTACAGAGTTTTGCTTACTCAAAATCTTCAATTTTGACCAATTTCAGGCACAGAAATGACTTTAAACACACTTATTTTAGTTGAAAAAGTAATAATTCACATCCAACCGTCATTTAAAGTCAAAAGATTAAATGTTAAAATTTCATCAATATTGACCATTTTTTCAACGTTCGACTGGTCCGGGGTCATCGTTTTTCATCAGAAAATTGATTTTTTGGACTCTACCAAAAATGATTCAAAATGTCATTTGGATCGGGCCTCATGTTGAATAACCACTTTTTAAACCCTCACAGTGACCAAAATTGCCATTTTTACAGAGTTTTGCTTACTCAAAATCTTCAATTTTGACCAATTTCAGGCACAGAAATGACTTTAAACACACTTATTTTAGTTGAAAAAGTAATAATTCACATCCAACCGTCATTTAAAGTCAAAAGATTAAATGTTAACATTTCATCAATATTGACCATTTTTTCAACGTTCGACTGGTCCGGGGTCATCGTTTTTCATCAGAAAATTGATTTTTTGGACTGTACAAAAAATGATTCAAAATGTCATTTGGATCGGGCCTCATGTTGAATAACCACTTTTTAAACCCTCACAGTGACCAAAATTGCCATTTTTACAGAGTTTTGCTTACTCAAAATCTTCAATTTTGACCAATTTCAGGCACAGAAATGACTTTAAACACACTTATTTTAGTTGAAAAAGTAATAATTCACATCCAACCGTCATTTAAAGTCAAAAGATTAAATGTTAAAATTTCATCAATATTGACCATTTTTTCAACGTTCGACTGGTCCGGGGTCATCGTTTTTCATCAGAAAATTGATTTTTTGGACTCTACCAAAAATGATTCAAAATGTCATTTGGATCGGGCCTCATGTTGAATAACCACTTTTTAAACCCTCACAGTGACCAAAATTGCCATTTTTACAGAGTTTTGCTTACTCAAAATCTTAAATTTTGACCAATTTCAGGCACAGAAATGACTTTAAACACACTTATTTTAGTTGAAAAAGTAATAATTCACATCCAACCGTCATTTAAAGTCAAAAGATTAAATGTTAAAATTTCATCAATATTGACCATTTTTTCAACGTTCGACTGGTCCGGGGTCATCGTTTTTCATCAGAAAATGGATTTTTTGGACTCTACCAAAAAAGATTCAAAATGTCTTTTGGATCGGGTCTCATGTTGAATAACCACTTTTTAAACCCTCACAGTGACCAAAATTGCCATTTTTACAGAGTTTTGCTTACTCAAAATCTTCAATTTTGACCAATTTCAGGCACAGAAATGACTTTAAACACATTTATTTTAGTTGAAAAAGTCATAATTCACATCCAACCGTCATTTAAAGTCAAAAGATTAAATGTTAACATTTCATCAATATTGACCATTTTTTCAACGTTCGACTGGTCCGGGGTCATCGTTTTTCATCAGAAAATTGATTTTTTGGACTGTACAAAAAATGATTCAAAATGTCATTTGGATCGGGCCTCATGTTGAATAACCACTTTTTAAACCCTCACAGTGACCAAAATTGCCATTTTTACAGAGTTTTGCTTACTCAAAATCTTCAATTTTGACCAATTTCAGGCACAGAAATGATTTTAAACACACTTATTTTAGTTGAAAAAGTAATAATTCACATCCAACTGTCATTTAAAGTCAAAAGATTAAATGTTAAAATTTCATCAATATTGACCATTTTTTCAACGTTCGACTGGTCCGGGGTCATCGTTTTTCATCAGAAAATTGATTTTTTGGACTCTACCAAAAAAGATTCAAAATGTTTTTTGGATCGGGTCTCATGTTGAATAACCACTTTTTAAACCCTCACAGTGACCAAAATTGCCATTTTTACAGAGTTTTGCTTACTCAAAATCTTCAATTTTGACCAATTTCAGGCACAGAAATGACTTTAAACACACTTATTTTAGTTGAAAAAGTAATAATTCACATCCAACCGTCATTTAAAGTCAAAAGATTAAATGTTAAAATTTCATCAATATTGACCATTTTTTCAACGTTCGACTGGTCCGGGGTCATCGTTTTTCATCAGAAAATTGATTTTTTGGACTCTACCAAAAATGATTCAAAATGTCATTTGGATCGGGCCTCATGTTGAATAACCACTTTTTAAACCCTCACAGTGACCAAAATTGCCATTTTTACAGAGTTTTGCTTACTCAAAATCTTAAATTTTGACCAATTTCAGGCACAGAAATGACTTTAAACACACTTATTTTAGTTGAAAAAGTAATAATTCACATCCAACCGTCATTTAAAGTCAAAAGATTAAATGTTAAAATTTCATCAATATTGACCATTTTTTCAACGTTCGACTGGTCCGGGGTCATCGTTTTTCATCAGAAAATTGATTTTTTGGACTCTACCAAAAATGATTCAAAATGTCATTTGGATCGGGCCTCATGTTGAATAACCACTTTTTAAACCCTCACAGTGACCAAAATTGCCATTTTTACAGAGTTTTGCTTACTCAAAATCTTCAATTTTGACCAATTTCAGGCACAGAAATGACTTTAAACACACTTATTTTAGTTGAAAAAGTAATAATTCACATCCAACCGTCATTTAAAGTCAAAAGATTAAATGTTAAAATTTCATCAATATTGACCATTTTTTCAACGTTCGACTGGTCCGGGGTCATCGTTTTTCATCAGAAAATGGATTTTTTGGACTCTACCAAAAAAGATTCAAAATGTCTTTTGGATCGGGTCTCATGTTGAATAACCACTTTTTAAACCCTCACAGTGACCAAAATTGCCATTTTTACAGAGTTTTGCTTACTCAAAATCTTCAATTTTGACCAATTTCAGGCACAGAAATGACTTTAAACACACTTATTTTAGTTGAAAAAGTAATAATTCACATCCAACCGTCATTTAAAGTCAAAAGATTAAATGTTAAAATTTCATCAATATTGACCATTTTTTCAACGTTCGACTGGTCCGGGGTCATCGTTTTTCATCAGAAAATGGATTTTTTGGACTCTACCAAAAAAGATTCAAAATGTCATTTGGATCGGGCCTCATGTTGAATAACCACTTTTTAAACCCTCACAGTGACCAAAATTGCCATTTTTACAGAGTTTTGCTTACTCAAAATCTTACATTTTGACCAATTTCAGGCACAGAAATGACTTTAAACACACTTATTTTAGTTGAAAAAGTAATAATTCACATCCAACCGTCATTTAAAGTCAAAAGATTAAATGTTAAAATTTCATCAATATTGACCATTTTTTTCAACGTTCGACTGGTCCGGGGTCATCGTTTTTCATCAGAAAATTGATTTTTTGGACTCTACCAAAAATGATTCAAAATGTCATTTGGATCGGGCCTCATGTTGAATAACCACTTTTTAAACCCTCACAGTGACCAAAATTGCCATTTTTACAGAGTTTTGCTTACTCAAAATCTTAAATTTTGACCAATTTCAGGCACAGAAATGACTTTAAACACACTTATTTTAGTTGAAAAAGTAATAATTCACATCCAACCGTCATTTAAAGTCAAAAGATTAAATGTTAAAATTTCATCAATATTGACCATTTTTTCAACGTTCGACTGGTCCGGGGTCATCGTTTTTCATCAGAAAATTGATTTTTTGGACTCTACCAAAAATGATTCAAAATGTCATTTGGATCGGGCCTCATGTTGAATAACCACTTTTTAAACCCTCACAGTGACCAAAATTGCCATTTTTACAGAGTTTTGCTTACTCAAAATCTTCAATTTTGACCAATTTCAGGCACAGAAATGACTTTAAACACACTTATTTTAGTTGAAAAAGTAATAATTCACATCCAACCGTCATTTAAAGTCAAAAGATTAAATGTTAAAATTTCATCAATATTGACCATTTTTTCAACGTTCGACTGGTCCGGGGTCATCGTTTTTCATCAGAAAATTGATTTTTTGGACTCTACCAAAAATGATTCAAAATGTCATTTGGATCGGGCCTCATGTTGAATAACCACTTTTTAAACCCTCACAGTGACCAAAATTGCCATTTTTACAGAGTTTTGCTTACTCAAAATCTTAAATTTTGACCAATTTCAGGCACAGAAATGACTTTAAACACACTTATTTTAGTTGAAAAAGTAATAATTCACATCCAACCATCATTTAAAGTCAAAAGATTAAATGTTAAAATTTCATCAATATTGACCATTTTTTCAACGTTCGACTGGTCCGGGGTCATCGTTTTTCATCAGAAAATTGATTTTTTGGACTCTACCAAAAAAGATTCAAAATGTCTTTTGGATCGGGCCTCATGTTGAATAACCACTTTTTAAACCCTCACAGTGACCAAAATTGCCATTTTTACAGAGTTTTGCTTACTCAAAATCTTCAATTTTGACCAATTTCAGGCACAGAAATAACTTTAAACACACTTATTTTAGTTGAAAAAGTAATAATTCACATCCAACCGTCATTTAAAGTCAAAAGATTAAATGTTAACATTTCATCAATATTGACCATTTTTTCAACGTTCGACTGATCCGGGGTCATCGTTTTTCATCAGAAAATTGATTTTTTGGACTCTACCAAAAATGTTTCAAAATGTCATTTGGATCGGGCCTCATGTTGAATAACCACTTTTTAAACCCTCACAGTGACCAAAATTGCCATTTTTTTCAGAGTTTTGCTTACTCAAAATCTTCAATTTTGACCAATTTCAGGCACAGAAATGACTTTAAACACACTTATTTTAGTTGAAAAAGTAATAATTCACATCCAACCGTCATTTAAAGTCAAAAGATTAAATGTTAAAATTTCATCAATATTGACCATTTTTTCAACGTTCGACTGGTCCGGGGTCATCGTTTTTCATCAGAAAATTGATTTTTTGGACTCTACCAAAAATGATTCAAAATGTCATTTGGATCGGGCCTCATGTTGAATAACCACTTTTTAAACCCTCACAGTGACCAAAATTGCCATTTTTACAGAGTTTTGCTTACTCAAAATCTTAAATTTTGACCAATTTCAGGCACAGAAATGACTTTAAACACACTTATTTTAGTTGAAAAAGTAATAATTCACATCCAACCGTCATTTAAAGTCAAAAGATTAAATGTTAACATTTCATCAATATTGACCATTTTTTCAACGTTCGACTGGTCCGGGGTCATCGTTTTTCATCAGAAAATTGATTTTTTGGACTGTACAAAAAATGATTCAAAATGTCATTTGGATCGGGCCTCATGTTGAATAACCACTTTTTAAACCCTCACAGTGACCAAAATTGCCATTTTTACAGAGTTTTGCTTACTCAAAATCTTCAATTTTGACCAAATTCAGGCACAGAAATGATTTTAAACACACTTATTTTAGTTGAAAAAGTAATAATTCACATCCAACTGTCATTTAAAGTCAAAAGATTAAATGTTAAAATTTCATCAATATTGACCATTTTTTCAACGTTCGACTGGTCCGGGGTCATCGTTTTTCATCAGAAAATTGATTTTTTGGACTCTACCAAAAAAGATTCAAAATGTTTTTTGGATCGGGTCTCATGTTGAATAACCACTTTTTAAACCCTCACAGTGACCAAAATTGCCATTTTTACAGAGTTTTGCTTACTCAAAATCTTCAATTTTGACCAATTTCAGGCACAGAAATGACTTTAAACACACTTATTTTAGTTGAAAAAGTAATAATTCACATCCAACCGTCATTTAAAGTCAAAAGATTAAATGTTAAAATTTCATCAATATTGACCATTTTTTCAACGTTCGACTGGTCCGGGGTCATCGTTTTTCATCAGAAAATTGATTTTTTGGACTCTACCAAAAATGATTCAAAATGTCATTTGGATCGGGCCTCATGTTGAATAACCACTTTTTAAACCCTCACAGTGACCAAAATTGCCATTTTTACAGAGTTTTGCTTACTCAAAATCTTCAATTTTGACCAATTTCAGGCACAGAAATGACTTTAAACACACTTATTTTAGTTGAAAAAGTAATAATTCACATCCAACCGTCATTTAAAGTCAAAAGATTAAATGTTAAAATTTCATCAATATTGACCATTTTTTCAACGTTCGACTGGTCCGGGGTCATCGTTTTTCATCAGAAAATGGATTTTTTGGACTCTACCAAAAAAGATTCAAAATGTCTTTTGGATCGGGTCTCATGTTGAATAACCACTTTTTAAACCCTCACAGTGACCAAAATTGCCATTTTTACAGAGTTTTGCTTACTCAAAATCTTCAATTTTGACCAATTTCAGGCACAGAAATGACTTTAAACACACTTATTTTAGTTGAAAAAGTAATAATTCACATCCAACCGTCATTTAAAGTCAAAAGATTAAATGTTAACATTTCATCAATATTGACCATTTTTTCAACGTTCGACTGGTCCGGGGTCATCGTTTTTCATCAGAAAATTGATTTTTTGGACTGTACAAAAAATGATTCAAAATGTCATTTGGATCGGGCCTCATGTTGAATAACCACTTTTTAAACCCTCACAGTGACCAAAATTGCCATTTTTACAGAGTTTTGCTTACTCAAAATCTTCAATTTTGACCAATTTCAGGCACAGAAATGATTTTAAACACACTTATTTTAGTTGAAAAAGTAATAATTCACATCCAACTGTCATTTAAAGTCAAAAGATTAAATGTTAAAATTTCATCAATATTGACCATTTTTTCAACGTTCGACTGGTCCGGGGTCATCGTTTTTCATCAGAAAATTGATTTTTTGGACTCTACCAAAAAAGATTCAAAATGTTTTTTGGATCGGGTCTCATGTTGAATAACCACTTTTTAAACCCTCACAGTGACCAAAATTGCCATTTTTACAGAGTTTTGCTTACTCAAAATCTTCAATTTTGACCAATTTCAGGCACAGAAATGACTTTAAACACACTTATTTTAGTTGAAAAAGTAATAATTCACATCCAACCGTCATTTAAAGTCAAAAGATTAAATGTTAAAATTTCATCAATATTGACCATTTTTTCAACGTTCGACTGGTCCGGGGTCATCGTTTTTCATCAGAAAATTGATTTTTTGGACTCTACCAAAAATGATTCAAAATGTCATTTGGATCGGGCCTCATGTTGAATAACCACTTTTTAAACCCTCACAGTGACCAAAATTGCCATTTTTACAGAGTTTTGCTTACTCAAAATCTTAAATTTTGACCAATTTCAGGCACAGAAATGACTTTAAACACACTTATTTTAGTTGAAAAAGTAATAATTCACATCCAACCGTCATTTAAAGTCAAAAGATTAAATGTTAAAATTTCATCAATATTGACCATTTTTTCAACGTTCGACTGGTCCGGGGTCATCGTTTTTCATCAGAAAATTGATTTTTTGGACTGTACAAAAAATGATTCAAAATGTAATTTGGATCGGGCCTCATGTTGAATAACCACTTTTTAAACCCTCACAGTGACCAAAATTGCCATTTTTACAGAGTTTTGCTTACTCAAAATCTTCAATTTTGACCAATTTCAGGCACAGAAATGATTTTAAACACACTTATTTTAGTTGAAAAAGTAATAATTCACATCCAACTGTCATTTAAAGTCAAAAGATTAAATGTTAAAATTTCATCAATATTGACCATTTTTTCAACGTTCGACTGGTCCGGGGTCATCGTTTTTCATCAGAAAATTGATTTTTTGGACTCTACCAAAAAAGATTCAAAATGTTTTTTGGATCGGGTCTCATGTTGAATAACCACTTTTTAAACCCTCACAGTGACCAAAATTGCCATTTTTACAGAGTTTTGCTTACTCAAAATCTTCAATTTTGACCAATTTCAGGCACAGAAATGACTTTAAACACACTTATTTTAGTTGAAAAAGTAATAATTCACATCCAACCGTCATTTAAAGTCAAAAGATTAAATGTTAAAATTTCATCAATATTGACCATTTTTTCAACGTTCGACTGGTCCGGGGTCATCGTTTTTCATCAGAAAATTGATTTTTTGGACTCTACCAAAAATGATTCAAAATGTCATTTGGATCGGGCCTCATGTTGAATAACCACTTTTTAAACCCTCACAGTGACCAAAATTGCCATTTTTACAGAGTTTTGCTTACTCAAAATCTTAAATTTTGACCAATTTCAGGCACAGAAATGACTTTAAACACACTTATTTTAGTTGAAAAAGTAATAATTCACATCCAACCGTCATTTAAAGTCAAAAGATTAAATGTTAAAATTTCATCAATATTGACCATTTTTTCAACGTTCGACTGGTCCGGGGTCATCGTTTTTCATCAGAAAATTGATTTTTTGGACTCTACCAAAAATGATTCAAAATGTCATTTGGATCGGGCCTCATGTTGAATAACCACTTTTTAAACCCTCACAGTGACCAAAATTGCCATTTTTACAGAGTTTTGCTTACTCAAAATCTTCAATTTTGACCAATTTCAGGCACAGAAATGACTTTAAACACACTTATTTTAGTTGAAAAAGTAATAATTCACATCCAACCGTCATTTAAAGTCAAAAGATTAAATGTTAAAATTTCATCAATATTGACCATTTTTTCAACGTTCGACTGGTCCGGGGTCATCGTTTTTCATCAGAAAATGGATTTTTTGGACTCTACCAAAAAAGATTCAAAATGTCTTTTGGATCGGGTCTCATGTTGAATAACCACTTTTTAAACCCTCACAGTGACCAAAATTGCCATTTTTACAGAGTTTTGCTTACTCAAAATCTTCAATTTTGACCAATTTCAGGCACAGAAATGACTTTAAACACACTTATTTTAGTTGAAAAAGTAATAATTCACATCCAACCGTCATTTAAAGTCAAAAGATTAAATGTTAAAATTTCATCAATATTGACCATTTTTTCAACGTTCGACTGGTCCGGGGTCATCGTTTTTCATCAGAAAATGGATTTTTTGGACTCTACCAAAAAAGATTCAAAATGTCATTTGGATCGGGCCTCATGTTGAATAACCACTTTTTAAACCCTCACAGTGACCAAAATTGCCATTTTTACAGAGTTTTGCTTACTCAAAATCTTACATTTTGACCAATTTCAGGCACAGAAATGACTTTAAACACACTTATTTTAGTTGAAAAAGTAATAATTCACATCCAACCGTCATTTAAAGTCAAAAGATTAAATGTTAAAATTTCATCAATATTGACCATTTTTTCAACGTTCGACTGGTCCGGGGTCATCGTTTTTCATCAGAAAATTGATTTTTTGGACTCTACCAAAAATGATTCAAAATGTCATTTGGATCGGGCCTCATGTTGAATAACCACTTTTTAAACCCTCACAGTGACCAAAATTGCCATTTTTACAGAGTTTTGCTTACTCAAAATCTTAAATTTTGACCAATTTCAGGCACAGAAATGACTTTAAACACACTTATTTTAGTTGAAAAAGTAATAATTCACATCCAACCGTCATTTAAAGTCAAAAGATTAAATGTTAAAATTTCATCAATATTGACCATTTTTTCAACGTTCGACTGGTCCGGGGTCATCGTTTTTCATCAGAAAATTGATTTTTTGGACTCTACCAAAAATGATTCAAAATGTCATTTGGATCGGGCCTCATGTTGAATAACCACTTTTTAAACCCTCACAGTGACCAAAATTGCCATTTTTACAGAGTTTTGCTTACTCAAAATCTTCAATTTTGACCAATTTCAGGCACAGAAATGACTTTAAACACACTTATTTTAGTTGAAAAAGTAATAATTCACATCCAACCGTCATTTAAAGTCAAAAGATTAAATGTTAAAATTTCATCAATATTGACCATTTTTTCAACGTTCGACTGGTCCGGGGTCATCGTTTTTCATCAGAAAATTGATTTTTTGGACTCTACCAAAAATGATTCAAAATGTCATTTGGATCGGGCCTCATGTTGAATAACCACTTTTTAAACCCTCACAGTGACCAAAATTGCCATTTTTACAGAGTTTTGCTTACTCAAAATCTTAAATTTTGACCAATTTCAGGCACAGAAATGACTTTAAACACACTTATTTTAGTTGAAAAAGTAATAATTCACATCCAACCGTCATTTAAAGTCAAAAGATTAAATGTTAAAATTTCATCAATATTGACCATTTTTTCAACGTTCGACTGGTCCGGGGTCATCGTTTTTCATCAGAAAATTGATTTTTTGGACTCTACCAAAAAAGATTCAAAATGTCTTTTGGATCGGGCCTCATGTTGAATAACCACTTTTTAAACCCTCACAGTGACCAAAATTGCCATTTTTACAGAGTTTTGCTTACTCAAAATCTTCAATTTTGACCAATTTCAGGCACAGAAATAACTTTAAACACACTTATTTTAGTTGAAAAAGTAATAATTCACATCCAACCGTCATTTAAAGTCAAAAGATTAAATGTTAAAATTTCATCAATATTGACCATTTTTTCAACGTTCGACTGGTCCGGGGTCATCGTTTTTCATCAGAAAATTGATTTTTTGGACTCTACCAAAAATGATTCAAAATGTCATTTGGATCGGGCCTCATGTTGAATAACCACTTTTTAAACCCTCACAGTGACCAAAATTGCCATTTTTACAGAGTTTTGCTTACTCAAAATCTTCAATTTTGACCAATTTCAGGCACAGAAATGACTTTAAACACACTTATTTTAGTTGAAAAAGTAATAATTCACATCCAACCGTCATTTAAAGTCAAAAGATTAAATGTTAAAATTTCATCAATATTGACCATTTTTTCAACGTTCGACTGGTCCGGGGTCATCGTTTTTCATCAGAAAATGGATTTTTTGGACTCTACCAAAAAAGATTCAAAATGTCTTTTGGATCGGGTCTCATGTTGAATAACCACTTTTTAAACCCTCACAGTGACCAAAATTGCCATTTTTACAGAGTTTTGCTTACTCAAAATCTTCAATTTTGACCAATTTCAGGCACAGAAATGACTTTAAACACACTTATTTTAGTTGAAAAAGTAATAATTCACATCCAACCGTCATTTAAAGTCAAAAGATTAAATGTTAACATTTCATCAATATTGACCATTTTTTCAACGTTCGACTGGTCCGGGGTCATCGTTTTTCATCAGAAAATTGATTTTTTGGACTGTACAAAAAATGATTCAAAATGTCATTTGGATCGGGCCTCATGTTGAATAACCACTTTTTAAACCCTCACAGTGACCAAAATTGCCATTTTTACAGAGTTTTGCTTACTCAAAATCTTCAATTTTGACCAATTTCAGGCACAGAAATGATTTTAAACACACTTATTTTAGTTGAAAAAGTAATAATTCACATCCAACTGTCATTTAAAGTCAAAAGATTAAATGTTAAAATTTCATCAATATTGACCATTTTTTCAACGTTCGACTGGTCCGGGGTCATCGTTTTTCATCAGAAAATTGATTTTTTGGACTCTACCAAAAAAGATTCAAAATGTTTTTTGGATCGGGTCTCATGTTGAATAACCACTTTTTAAACCCTCACAGTGACCAAAATTGCCATTTTTACAGAGTTTTGCTTACTCAAAATCTTCAATTTTGACCAATTTCAGGCACAGAAATGACTTTAAACACACTTATTTTAGTTGAAAAAGTAATAATTCACATCCAACCGTCATTTAAAGTCAAAAGATTAAATGTTAAAATTTCATCAATATTGACCATTTTTTCAACGTTCGACTGGTCCGGGGTCATCGTTTTTCATCAGAAAATTGATTTTTTGGACTCTACCAAAAATGATTCAAAATGTCATTTGGATCGGGCCTCATGTTGAATAACCACTTTTTAAACCCTCACAGTGACCAAAATTGCCATTTTTACAGAGTTTTGCTTACTCAAAATCTTCAATTTTGACCAATTTCAGGCACAGAAATGACTTTAAACACACTTATTTTAGTTGAAAAAGTAATAATTCACATCCAACCGTCATTTAAAGTCAAAAGATTAAATGTTAAAATTTCATCAATATTGACCATTTTTTCAACGTTCGACTGGTCCGGGGTCATCGTTTTTCATCAGAAAATTGATTTTTTGGACTCTACCAAAAAAGATTCAAAATGTCTTTTGGATCGGGTCTCATGTTGAATAACCACTTTTTAAACCCTCACAGTGACCAAAATTGCCATTTTTACAGAGTTTTGCTTACTCAAAATCTTCAATTTTGACCAATTTCAGGCACAGAAATGACTTTAAACACACTTATTTTAGTTGAAAAAGTAATAATTCACATCCAACCGTCATTTAAAGTCAAAAGATTAAATGTTAACATTTCATCAATATTGACCATTTTTTCAACGTTCGACTGGTCCGGGGTCATCGTTTTTCATCAGAAAATTGATTTTTTGGACTGTACAAAAAATGATTCAAAATGTCATTTGGATCGGGCCTCATGTTGAATAACCACTTTTTAAACCCTCACAGTGACCAAAATTGCCATTTTTACAGAGTTTTGCTTACTCAAAATCTTCAATTTTGACCAATTTCAGGCACAGAAATGATTTTAAACACACTTATTTTAGTTGAAAAAGTAATAATTCACATCCAACTGTCATTTAAAGTCAAAAGATTAAATGTTAAAATTTCATCAATATTGACCATTTTTTCAACGTTCGACTGGTCCGGGGTCATCGTTTTTCATCAGAAAATTGATTTTTTGGACTCTACCAAAAAAGATTCAAAATGTTTTTTGGATCGGGTCTCATGTTGAATAACCACTTTTTAAACCCTCACAGTGACCAAAATTGCCATTTTTACAGAGTTTTGCTTACTCAAAATCTTCAATTTTGACCAATTTCAGGCACAGAAATGACTTTAAACACACTTATTTTAGTTGAAAAAGTAATAATTCACATCCAACCGTCATTTAAAGTCAAAAGATTAAATGTTAAAATTTCATCAATATTGACCATTTTTTCAACGTTCGACTGGTCCGGGGTCATCGTTTTTCATCAGAAAATTGATTTTTTGGACTCTACCAAAAATGATTCAAAATGTCATTTGGATCGGGCCTCATGTTGAATAACCACTTTTTAAACCCTCACAGTGACCAAAATTGCCATTTTTACAGAGTTTTGCTTACTCAAAATCTTAAATTTTGACCAATTTCAGGCACAGAAATGACTTTAAACACACTTATTTTAGTTGAAAAAGTAATAATTCACATCCAACCGTCATTTAAAGTCAAAAGATTAAATGTTAAAATTTCATCAATATTGACCATTTTTTCAACGTTCGACTGGTCCGGGGTCATCGTTTTTCATCAGAAAATTGATTTTTTTGGACTCTACCAAAAATGATTCAAAATGTCATTTGGATCGGGCCTCATGTTGAATAACCACTTTTTAAACCCTCACAGTGACCAAAATTGCCATTTTTACAGAGTTTTGCTTACTCAAAATCTTCAATTTTGACCAATTTCAGGCACAGAAATGACTTTAAAATCACTTATTTTAGTTGAAAAAGTAATAATTCACATCCAACCGTCATTTAAAGTCAAAAGATTAAATGTTAAAATTTCATCAATATTGACCATTTTTTCAACGTTCGACTGGTCCGGGGTCATCGTTTTTCATCAGAAAATTGATTTTTTGGACTCTACCAAAAATGATTCAAAATGTCATTTGGATCGGGCCTCATGTTGAATAACCACTTTTTAAACCCTCACAGTGACCAAAATTGCCATTTTTACAGAGTTTTGCTTACTCAAAATCTTAAATTTTGACCAATTTCAGGCACAGAAATGACTTTAAACACACTTATTTTAGTTGAAAAAGTAATAATTCACATCCAACCGTCATTTAAAGTCAAAAGATTAAATGTTAAAATTTCATCAATATTGACCATTTTTTCAACGTTCGACTGGTCCGGGGTCATCGTTTTTCATCAGAAAATTGATTTTTTGGACTCTACCAAAAAAGATTCAAAATGTCTTTTGGATCGGGCCTCATGTTGAATAACCACTTTTTAAACCCTCACAGTGACCAAAATTGCCATTTTTACAGAGTTTTGCTTACTCAAAATCTTCAATTTTGACCAATTTCAGGCACAGAAATAACTTTAAACACACTTATTTTAGTTGAAAAAGTAATAATTCACATCCAACCGTCATTTAAAGTCAAAAGATTAAATGTTAAAATTTCATCAATATTGACCATTTTTTCAACGTTCGACTGGTCCGGGGTCATCGTTTTTCATCAGAAAATTGATTTTTTGGACTCTACCAAAAATGATTCAAAATGTCATTTGGATCGGGCCTCATGTTGAATAACCACTTTTTAAACCCTCACAGTGACCAAAATTGCCATTTTTACAGAGTTTTGCTTACTCAAAATCTTCAATTTTGACCAATTTCAGGCACAGAAATGACTTTAAACACACTTATTTTAGTTGAAAAAGTAATAATTCACATCCAACCGTCATTTAAAGTCAAAAGATTAAATGTTAAAATTTCATCAATATTGACCATTTTTTCAACGTTCGACTGGTCCGGGGTCATCGTTTTTCATCAGAAAATGGATTTTTTGGACTCTACCAAAAAAGATTCAAAATGTCTTTTGGATCGGGTCTCATGTTGAATAACCACTTTTTAAACCCTCACAGTGACCAAAATTGCCATTTTTACAGAGTTTTGCTTACTCAAAATCTTCAATTTTGACCAATTTCAGGCACAGAAATGACTTTAAACACACTTATTTTAGTTGAAAAAGTAATAATTCACATCCAACCGTCATTTAAAGTCAAAAGATTAAATGTTAACATTTCATCAATATTGACCATTTTTTCAACGTTCGACTGGTCCGGGGTCATCGTTTTTCATCAGAAAATTGATTTTTTGGACTGTACAAAAAATGATTCAAAATGTCATTTGGATCGGGCCTCATGTTGAATAACCACTTTTTAAACCCTCACAGTGACCAAAATTGCCATTTTTACAGAGTTTTGCTTACTCAAAATCTTCAATTTTGACCAATTTCAGGCACAGAAATGATTTTAAACACACTTATTTTAGTTGAAAAAGTAATAATTCACATCCAACTGTCATTTAAAGTCAAAAGATTAAATGTTAAAATTTCATCAATATTGACCATTTTTTCAACGTTCGACTGGTCCGGGGTCATCGTTTTTCATCAGAAAATTGATTTTTTGGACTCTACCAAAAAAGATTCAAAATGTTTTTTGGATCGGGTCTCATGTTGAATAACCACTTTTTAAACCCTCACAGTGACCAAAATTGCCATTTTTACAGAGTTTTGCTTACTCAAAATCTTCAATTTTGACCAATTTCAGGCACAGAAATGACTTTAAACACACTTATTTTAGTTGAAAAAGTAATAATTCACATCCAACCGTCATTTAAAGTCAAAAGATTAAATGTTAAAATTTCATCAATATTGACCATTTTTTCAACGTTCGACTGGTCCGGGGTCATCGTTTTTCATCAGAAAATTGATTTTTTGGACTCTACCAAAAATGATTCAAAATGTCATTTGGATCGGGCCTCATGTTGAATAACCACTTTTTAAACCCTCACAGTGACCAAAATTGCCATTTTTACAGAGTTTTGCTTACTCAAAATCTTCAATTTTGACCAATTTCAGGCACAGAAATGACTTTAAACACACTTATTTTAGTTGAAAAAGTAATAATTCACATCCAACCGTCATTTAAAGTCAAAAGATTAAATGTTAAAATTTCATCAATATTGACCATTTTTTCAACGTTCGACTGGTCCGGGGTCATCGTTTTTCATCAGAAAATTGATTTTTTGGACTCTACCAAAAAAGATTCAAAATGTCTTTTGGATCGGGTCTCATGTTGAATAACCACTTTTTAAACCCTCACAGTGACCAAAATTGCCATTTTTACAGAGTTTTGCTTACTCAAAATCTTCAATTTTGACCAATTTCAGGCACAGAAATGACTTTAAACACACTTATTTTAGTTGAAAAAGTAATAATTCACATCCAACCGTCATTTAAAGTCAAAAGATTAAATGTTAACATTTCATCAATATTGACCATTTTTTCAACGTTCGACTGGTCCGGGGTCATCGTTTTTCATCAGAAAATTGATTTTTTGGACTGTACAAAAAATGATTCAAAATGTCATTTGGATCGGGCCTCATGTTGAATAACCACTTTTTAAACCCTCACAGTGACCAAAATTGCCATTTTTACAGAGTTTTGCTTACTCAAAATCTTCAATTTTGACCAATTTCAGGCACAGAAATGATTTTAAACACACTTATTTTAGTTGAAAAAGTAATAATTCACATCCAACTGTCATTTAAAGTCAAAAGATTAAATGTTAAAATTTCATCAATATTGACCATTTTTTCAACGTTCGACTGGTCCGGGGTCATCGTTTTTCATCAGAAAATTGATTTTTTGGACTCTACCAAAAAAGATTCAAAATGTTTTTTGGATCGGGTCTCATGTTGAATAACCACTTTTTAAACCCTCACAGTGACCAAAATTGCCATTTTTACAGAGTTTTGCTTACTCAAAATCTTCAATTTTGACCAATTTCAGGCACAGAAATGACTTTAAACACACTTATTTTAGTTGAAAAAGTAATAATTCACATCCAACCGTCATTTAAAGTCAAAAGATTAAATGTTAAAATTTCATCAATATTGACCATTTTTTCAACGTTCGACTGGTCCGGGGTCATCGTTTTTCATCAGAAAATTGATTTTTTGGACTCTACCAAAAATGATTCAAAATGTCATTTGGATCGGGCCTCATGTTGAATAACCACTTTTTAAACCCTCACAGTGACCAAAATTGCCATTTTTACAGAGTTTTGCTTACTCAAAATCTTAAATTTTGACCAATTTCAGGCACAGAAATGACTTTAAACACACTTATTTTAGTTGAAAAAGTAATAATTCACATCCAACCGTCATTTAAAGTCAAAAGATTAAATGTTAAAATTTCATCAATATTGACCATTTTTTCAACGTTCGACTGGTCCGGGGTCATCGTTTTTCATCAGAAAATGGATTTTTTGGACTCTACCAAAAAAGATTCAAAATGTCTTTTGGATCGGGTCTCATGTTGAATAACCACTTTTTAAACCCTCACAGTGACCAAAATTGCCATTTTTACAGAGTTTTGCTTACTCAAAATCTTCAATTTTGACCAATTTCAGGCACAGAAATGACTTTAAACACACTTATTTTAGTTGAAAAAGTAATAATTCACATCCAACCGTCATTTAAAGTCAAAAGATTAAATGTTAAAATTTCATCAATATTGACCATTTTTTCAACGTTCGACTGGTCCGGGGTCATCGTTTTTCATCAGAAAATTGATTTTTTGGACTCTACCAAAAATGATTCAAAATGTCATTTGGATCGGGCCTCATGTTGAATAACCACTTTTTAAACCCTCACAGTGACCAAAATTGCCATTTTTACAGAGTTTTGCTTACTCAAAATCTTCAATTTTGACCAATTTCAGGCACAGAAATGACTTTAAACACACTTATTTTAGTTGAAAAAGTAATAATTCACATCCAACCGTCATTTAAAGTCAAAAGATTAAATGTTAAAATTTCATCAATATTGACCATTTTTTCAACGTTCGACTGGTCCGGGGTCATCGTTTTTCATCAGAAAATGGATTTTTTGGACTCTACCAAAAAAGATTCAAAATGTCTTTTGGATCGGGTCTCATGTTGAATAACCACTTTTTAAACCCTCACAGTGACCAAAATTGCCATTTTTACAGTTTTGCTTACTCAAAATCTTCAATTTTGACCAATTTCAGGCACAGAAATGACTTTAAACACACTTATTTTAGTTGAAAAAGTAATAATTCACATCCAACCGTCATTTAAAGTCAAAAGATTAAATGTTAAAATTTCATCAATATTGACCATTTTTTCAACGTTCGACTGGTCCGGGGTCATCGTTTTTCATCAGAAAATGGATTTTTTGGACTCTACCAAAAAAGATTCAAAATGTCATTTGGATCGGGCCTCATGTTGAATAACCACTTTTTAAACCCTCACAGTGACCAAAATTGCCATTTTTACAGAGTTTTGCTTACTCAAAATCTTACATTTTGACCAATTTCAGGCACAGAAATGACTTTAAACACACTTATTTTAGTTGAAAAAGTAATAATTCACATCCAACCGTCATTTAAAGTCAAAAGATTAAATGTTAAAATTTCATCAATATTGACCATTTTTTCAACGTTCGACTGGTCCGGGGTCATCGTTTTTCATCAGAAAATTGATTTTTTGGACTCTACCAAAAATTATTCAAAATGTCATTTGGATCGGGCCTCATGTTGAATAACCACTTTTTAAACCCTCACAGTGACCAAAATTGCCATTTTTACAGAGTTTTGCTTACTCAAAATCTTCAATTTTGACCAATTTCAGGCACAGAAATGACTTTAAACACACTTATTTTAGTTGAAAAAGTAATAATTCACATCCAACCGTCATTTAAAGTCAAAAGATTAAATGTTAAAATTTCATCAATATTGACCATTTTTTCAACGTTCGACTGGTCCGGGGTCATCGTTTTTCATCAGAAAATTGATTTTTTGGACTCTACCAAAAAAGATTCAAAATGTCTTTTGGATCGGGCCTCATGTTGAATAACCACTTTTTAAACCCTCACAGTGACCAAAATTGCCATTTTTACAGAGTTTTGCTTACTCAAAATCTTCAATTTTGACCAATTTCAGGCACAGAAATAACTTTAAACACACTTATTTTAGTTGAAAAAGTAATAATTCACATCCGACCGTCATTTAAAGTCAAAAGATTAAATGTTAAAATTTCATCAATATTGACCATTTTTTCAACGTTCGACTGGTCCGGGGTCATCGTTTTTCATCAGAAAATTGATTTTTTGGACTCTACCAAAAATGATTCAAAATGTCATTTGGATCGGGCCTCATGTTGAATAACCACTTTTTAAACCCTCACAGTGACCAAAATTGCCATTTTTACAGAGTTTTGCTTACTCAAAATCTTCAATTTTGACCAATTTCAGGCACAGAAATGACTTTAAACACACTTATTTTAGTTGAAAAAGTAATAATTCACATCCAACCGTCATTTAAAGTCAAAAGATTAAATGTTAAAATTTCATCAATATTGACCATTTTTTCAACGTTCGACTGGTCCGGGGTCATCGTTTTTCATCAGAAAATTGATTTTTTGGACTCTACCAAAAAAGATTCAAAATGTCATTTGGATCGGGCCTCATGTTGAATAACCACTTTTTAAACCCTCACAGTGACCAAAATTGCCATTTTTACAGAGTTTTGCTTACTCAAAATCTTCAATTTTGACCAATTTCAGGCACAGAAATGACTTTAAACACACTTATTTTAGTTGAAAAAGTAATAATTCACATCCAACCGTCATTTAAAGTCAAAAGATTAAATGTTAAAATTTCATCAATATTGACCATTTTTTCAACGTTCGACTGGTCCGGGGTCATCGTTTTTCATCAGAAAATTGATTTTTTGGACTCTACCAAAAATGATTCAAAATGTCATTTGGATCGGGCCTCATGTTGAATAACCACTTTTTAAACCCTCACAGTGACCAAAATTGCCATTTTTACAGAGTTTTGCTTACTCAAAATCTTCAATTTTGACCAATTTCAGGCACAGAAATGACTTTAAACACACTTATTTTAGTTGAAAAAGTAATAATTCACATCCAACCGTCATTTAAAGTCAAAAGATTAAATGTTAAAATTTCATCAATATTGACCATTTTTTCAACGTTCGACTGGTCCGGGGTCATCGTTTTTCATCAGAAAATGGATTTTTTGGACTCTACCAAAAAAGATTCAAAATGTCATTTGGATCGGGCCTCATGTTGAATAACCACTTTTTAAACCCTCACAGTGACCAAAATTGCCATTTTTACAGAGTTTTGCTTACTCAAAATCTTAAATTTTGACCAATTTCAGGCACAGAAATGACTTTAAACACACTTATTTTAGTTGAAAAAGTAATAATTCACATCCAACCGTCATTTAAAGTCAAAAGATTAAATGTTAAAATTTCATCAATATTGACCATTTTTTCAACGTTCGACTGGTCCGGGGTCATCGTTTTTCATCAGAAAATTGATTTTTTGGACTCTACCAAAAAAGATTCAAAATGTCTTTTGGATCGGGCCTCATGTTGAATAACCACTTTTTAAACCCTCACAGTGACCAAAATTGCCATTTTTACAGAGTTTTGCTTACTCAAAATCTTCAATTTTGACCAATTTCAGGCACAGAAATAACTTTAAACACACTTATTTTAGTTGAAAAAGTAATAATTCACATCCGACCGTCATTTAAAGTCAAAAGATTAAATGTTAAAATTTCATCAATATTGACCATTTTTTCAACGTTCGACTGGTCCGGGGTCATCGTTTTTCATCAGAAAATTGATTTTTTGGACTCTACCAAAAATGATTCAAAATGTCATTTGGATCGGGCCTCATGTTGAATAACCACTTTTTAAACCCTCACAGTGACCAAAATTGCCATTTTTACAGAGTTTTGCTTACTCAAAATCTTCAATTTTGACCAATTTCAGGCACAGAAATGACTTTAAACACACTTATTTTAGTTGAAAAAGTAATAATTCACATCCAACCGTCATTTAAAGTCAAAAGATTAAATGTTAAAATTTCATCAATATTGACCATTTTTTCAACGTTCGACTGGTCCGGGGTCATCGTTTTTCATCAGAAAATGGATTTTTTGGACTCTACCAAAAAAGATTCAAAATGTCTTTTGGATCGGGCCTCATGTTGAATAACCACTTTTTAAACCCTCACAGTGACCAAAATTGCCATTTTTACAGAGTTTTGCTTACTCAAAATCTTCAATTTTGACCAATTTCAGGCACAGAAATGACTTTAAACACACTTATTTTAGTTGAAAAAGTAATAATTCACATCCAACCGTCATTTAAAGTCAAAAGATTAAATGTTAACATTTCATCAATATTGACCATTTTTTCAACGTTCGACTGGTCCGGGGTCATCGTTTTTCATCAGAAAATTGATTTTTTGGACTCTACCAAAAATGATTCAAAATGTCATTTGGATCGGGCCTCATGTTGAATAACCACTTTTTAAACCCTCACAGTGACCAAAATTGCCATTTTTACAGAGTTTTGCTTACTCAAAATCTTAAATTTTGACCAATTTCAGGCACAGAAATGACTTTAAACACACTTATTTTAGTTGAAAAAGTAATAATTCACATCCAACCGTCATTTAAAGTCAAAAGATTAAATGTTAAAATTTCATCAATATTGACCATTTTTTCAACGTTCGACTGGTCCGGGGTCATCGTTTTTCATCAGAAAATTGATTTTTTGGACTCTACCAAAAATGATTCAAAATGTCATTTGGATCGGGCCTCATGTTGAATAACCACTTTTTAAACCCTCACAGTGACCAAAATTGCCATTTTTACAGAGTTTTGCTTACTCAAAATCTTCAATTTTGACCAATTTCAGGCACAGAAATGACTTTAAACACACTTATTTTAGTTGAAAAAGTAATAATTCACATCCAACCGTCATTTAAAGTCAAAAGATTAAATGTTAAAATTTCATCAATATTGACCATTTTTTCAACGTTCGACTGGTCCGGGGTCATCGTTTTTCATCAGAAAATTGATTTTTTGGACTCTACCAAAAATGATTCAAAATGTCATTTGGATCGGGCCTCATGTTGAATAACCACTTTTTAAACCCTCACAGTGACCAAAATTGCCATTTTTACAGAGTTTTGCTTACTCAAAATCTTAAATTTTGACCAATTTCAGGCACAGAAATGACTTTAAACACACTTATTTTAGTTGAAAAAGTAATAATTCACATCCAACCGTCATTTAAAGTCAAAAGATTAAATGTTAAAATTTCATCAATATTGACCATTTTTTCAACGTTCGACTGGTCCGGGGTCATCGTTTTTCATCAGAAAATTGATTTTTTGGACTCTACCAAAAAAGATTCAAAATGTCTTTTGGATCGGGCCTCATGTTGAATAACCACTTTTTAAACCCTCACAGTGACCAAAATTGCCATTTTTACAGAGTTTTGCTTACTCAAAATCTTCAATTTTGACCAATTTCAGGCACAGAAATGACTTTAAACACACTTATTTTAGTTGAAAAAGTAATAATTCACATCCAACCGTCATTTAAAGTCAAAAGATTAAATGTTAAAATTTCATCAATATTGACCATTTTTTCAACGTTCGACTGGTCCGGGGTCATCGTTTTTCATCAGAAAATTGATTTTTTGGACTCTACCAAAAATGATTCAAAATGTCATTTGGATCGGGCCTCATGTTGAATAACCACTTTTTAAACCCTCACAGTGACCAAAATTGCCATTTTTACAGAGTTTTGCTTACTCAAAATCTTCAATTTTGACCAATTTCAGGCACAGAAATGACTTTAAACACACTTATTTTAGTTGAAAAAGTAATAATTCACATCCAACCGTCATTTAAAGTCAAAAGATTAAATGTTAAAATTTCATCAATATTGACCATTTTTTCAACGTTCGACTGGTCCGGGGTCATCGTTTTTCATCAGAAAATGGATTTTTTGGACTCTACCAAAAATGATTCAAAATGTCATTTGGATCGGGCCTCATGTTGAATAACCACTTTTTAAACCCTCACAGTGACCAAAATTGCCATTTTTACAGAGTTTTGCTTACTCAAAATCTTAAATTTTGACCAATTTCAGGCACAGAAATGACTTTAAACACACTTATTTTAGTTGAAAAAGTAATAATTCACATCCAACCGTCATTTAAAGTCAAAAGATTAAATGTTAAAATTTCATCAATATTGACCATTTTTTCAACGTTCGACTGGTCCGTGGTCATCGTTTTTCATCAGAAAATTGATTTTTTGGACTCTACCAAAAAAGATTCAAAATGTCTTTTGGATCGGGCCTCATGTTGAATAACCACTTTTTAAACCCTCACAGTGACCAAAATTGCCATTTTTACAGAGTTTTGCTTACTCAAAATCTTCAATTTTGACCAATTTCAGGCACAGAAATGACTTTAAACACACTTATTTTAGTTGAAAAAGTAATAATTCACATCCAACCGTCATTTAAAGTCAAAAGATTAAATGTTAAAATTTCATCAATATTGACCATTTTTTCAACGTTCGACTGGTCCGGGGTCATCGTTTTTCATCAGAAAATTGATTTTTTGGACTCTACCAAAAATGATTCAAAATGTCATTTGGATCGGGCCTCATGTTGAATAACCACTTTTTAAACCCTCACAGTGACCAAAATTGCCATTTTTACAGAGTTTTGCTTACTCAAAATCTTCAATTTTGACCAATTTCAGGCACAGAAATGACTTTAAACACACTTATTTTAGTTGAAAAAGTAATAATTCACATCCAACCGTCATTTAAAGTCAAAAGATTAAATGTTAAAATTTCATCAATATTGACCATTTTTTCAACGTTCGACTGGTCCGGGGTCATCGTTTTTCATCAGAAAATGGATTTTTTGGACTCTACCAAAAAAGATTCAAAATGTCTTTTGGATCGGGTCTCATGTTGAATAACCACTTTTTAAACCCTCACAGTGACCAAAATTGCCATTTTTACAGAGTTTTGCTTACTCAAAATCTTCAATTTTGACCAATTTCAGGCACAGAAATGACTTTAAACACACTTATTTTAGTTGAAAAAGTAATAATTCACATCCAACCGTCATTTAAAGTCAAAAGATTAAATGTTAACATTTCATCAATATTGACCATTTTTTCAACGTTCGACTGGTCCGGGGTCATCGTTTTTCATCAGAAAATTGATTTTTTGGACTGTACAAAAAATGATTCAAAATGTCATTTGGATCGGGCCTCATGTTGAATAACCACTTTTTAAACCCTCACAGTGACCAAAATTGCCATTTTTACAGAGTTTTGCTTACTCAAAATCTTCAATTTTGACCAATTTCAGGCACAGAAATGATTTTAAACACACTTATTTTAGTTGAAAAAGTAATAATTCACATCCAACTGTCATTTAAAGTCAAAAGATTAAATGTTAAAATTTCATCAATATTGACCATTTTTTCAACGTTCGACTGGTCCGGGGTCATCGTTTTTCATCAGAAAATTGATTTTTTGGACTCTACCAAAAAAGATTCAAAATGTTTTTTGGATCGGGTCTCATGTTGAATAACCACTTTTTAAACCCTCACAGTGAACAAAATTGCCATTTTTACAGAGTTTTGCTTACTCAAAATCTTCAATTTTGACCAATTTCAGGCACAGAAATGACTTTAAACACACTTATTTTAGTTGAAAAAGTAATAATTCACATCCAACCGTCATTTAAAGTCAAAAGATTAAATGTTAAAATTTCATCAATATTGACCATTTTTTCAACGTTCGACTGGTCCGGGGTCATCGTTTTTCATCAGAAAATTGATTTTTTGGACTCTACCAAAAATGATTCAAAATGTCATTTGGATCGGGCCTCATGTTGAATAACCACTTTTTAAACCCTCACAGTGACCAAAATTGCCATTTTTACAGAGTTTTGCTTACTCAAAATCTTCAATTTTGACCAATTTCAGGCACAGAAATGACTTTAAACACACTTATTTTAGTTGAAAAAGTAATAATTCACATCCAACCGTCATTTAAAGTCAAAAGATTAAATGTTAAAATTTCATCAATATTGACCATTTTTTCAACGTTCGACTGGTCCGGGGTCATCGTTTTTCATCAGAAAATTGATTTTTTGGACTCTACCAAAAAAGATTCAAAATGTCTTTTGGATCGGGTCTCATGTTGAATAACCACTTTTTAAACCCTCACAGTGACCAAAATTGCCATTTTTACAGAGTTTTGCTTACTCAAAATCTTCAATTTTGACCAATTTCAGGCACAGAAATGACTTTAAACACACTTATTTTAGTTGAAAAAGTAATAATTCACATCCAACCGTCATTTAAAGTCAAAAGATTAAATGTTAAAATTTCATCAATATTGACCATTTTTTCAACGTTCGACTGGTCCGGGGTCATCGTTTTTCATCAGAAAATTGATTTTTTGGACTCTACCAAAAATGATTCAAAATGTCATTTGGATCGGGCCTCATGTTGAATAACCACTTTTTAAACCCTCACAGTGACCAAAATTGCCATTTTTACAGAGTTTTGCTTACTCAAAATCTTCAATTTTGACCAATTTCAGGCACAGAAATGACTTTAAACACACTTATTTTAGTTGAAAAAGTAATAATTCACATCCAACCGTCATTTAAAGTCAAAAGATTAAATGTTAAAATTTCATCAATATTGACCATTTTTTCAACGTTCGACTGGTCCGGGGTCATCGTTTTTCATCAGAAAATGGATTTTTTGGACTCTACCAAAAAAGATTCAAAATGTCTTTTGGATCGGGTCTCATGTTGAATAACCACTTTTTAAACCCTCACAGTGACCAAAATTGCCATTTTTACAGAGTTTTGCTTACTCAAAATCTTCAATTTTGACCAATTTCAGGCACAGAAATGACTTTAAACACACTTATTTTAGTTGAAAAAGTAATAATTCACATCCAACCGTCATTTAAAGTCAAAAGATTAAATGTTAACATTTCATCAATATTGACCATTTTTTCAACGTTCGACTGGTCCGGGGTCATCGTTTTTCATCAGAAAATTGATTTTTTGGACTGTACAAAAAATGATTCAAAATGTCATTTGGATCGGGCCTCATGTTGAATAACCACTTTTTAAACCCTCACAGTGACCAAAATTGCCATTTTTACAGAGTTTTGCTTACTCAAAATCTTCAATTTTGACCAATTTCAGGCACAGAAATGATTTTAAACACACTTATTTTAGTTGAAAAAGTAATAATTCACATCCAACTGTCATTTAAAGTCAAAAGATTAAATGTTAAAATTTCATCAATATTGACCATTTTTTCAACGTTCGACTGGTCCGGGGTCATCGTTTTTCATCAGAAAATTGATTTTTTGGACTCTACCAAAAAAGATTCAAAATGTTTTTTGGATCGGGTCTCATGTTGAATAACCACTTTTTAAACCCTCACAGTGACCAAAATTGCCATTTTTACAGAGTTTTGCTTACTCAAAATCTTAAATTTTGACCAATTTCAGGCACAGAAATGACTTTAAACACACTTATTTTAGTTGAAAAAGTAATAATTCACATCCAACCGTCATTTAAAGTCAAAAGATTGAATGTTAAAATTTCATCAATATTGACCATTTTTTCAACGTTCGACTGGTCCGGGGTCATCGTTTTTCATCAGAAAATTGATTTTTTGGACTCTACCAAAAAAGATTCAAAATGTCTTTTGGATCGGGTCTCATGTTGAATAACCACTTTTTAAACCCTCACATTTACCAAAATTGCCATTTTTACAGAGTTTTGCTTACTCAAAATCTTCAATTTTGACCAATTTCAGGCACAGAAATGATTTTAAACACACTTATTTTAGTTGAAAAAGTAATAATTCACATCCAACTGTCATTTAAAGTCAAAAGATTAAATGTTAAAATTTCATCAATATTGACCATTTTTTCAACGTTCGACTGGTCCGGGGTCATCGTTTTTCATCAGAAAATTGATTTTTTGGACTCTACCAAAAAAGATTCAAAATGTTTTTTGGATCGGGTCTCATGTTGAATAACCACTTTTTAAACCCTCACAGTGACCAAAATTGCCATTTTTACAGAGTTTTGCTTACTCAAAATCTTCAATTTTGACCAATTTCAGGCACAGAAATGACTTTAAACACACTTATTTTAGTTGAAAAAGTAATAATTCACATCCAACCGTCATTTAAAGTCAAAAGATTAAATGTTAAAATTTCATCAATATTGACCATTTTTTCAACGTTCGACTGGTCCGGGGTCATCGTTTTTCATCAGAAAATTGATTTTTTGGACTCTACCAAAAATGATTCAAAATGTCATTTGGATCGGGCCTCATGTTGAATAACCACTTTTTAAACCCTCACAGTGACCAAAATTGCCATTTTTACAGAGTTTTGCTTACTCAAAATCTTCAATTTTGACCAATTTCAGGCACAGAAATGACTTTAAACACACTTATTTTAGTTGAAAAAGTAATAATTCACATCCAACCGTCATTTAAAGTCAAAAGATTAAATGTTAAAATTTCATCAATATTGACCATTTTTTCAACGTTCGACTGGTCCGGGGTCATCGTTTTTCATCAGAAAATTGATTTTTTGGACTCTACCAAAAATGATTCAAAATGTCATTTGGATCGGGCCTCATGTTGAATAACCACTTTTTAAACCCTCACAGTGACCAAAATTGCCATTTTTACAGAGTTTTGCTTACTCAAAATCTTCAATTTTGACCAATTTCAGGCACAGAAATGACTTTAAACACACTTATTTTAGTTGAAAAAGTAATAATTCACATCCAACCGTCATTTAAAGTCAAAAGATTAAATGTTAAA
This sequence comes from Lissotriton vulgaris, assembly GCF_964263255.1. Taxonomy (NCBI): domain Eukaryota; kingdom Metazoa; phylum Chordata; class Amphibia; order Caudata; family Salamandridae; genus Lissotriton; species Lissotriton vulgaris. The sequence goes on from NW_028241267.1 coordinate 74,904, forward strand.
ATTTCATCAATATTGACCATTTTTTCAACGTTCGACTGGTCCGGGGTCATCGTTTTTCATCAGAAAATGGATTTTTTGGACTCTACCAAAAAAGATTCAAAATGTCTTTTGGATCGGGTCTCATGTTGAATAACCACTTTTTAAACCCTCACAGTGACCAAAATTGCCATTTTTACAGAGTTTTGCTTACTCAAAATCTTCAATTTTGACCAATTTCAGGCACAGAAATGACTTTAAACACACTTATTTTAGTTGAAAAAGTAATAATTCACATCCAACCGTCATTTAAAGTCAAAAGATTAAATGTTAACATTTCATCAATATTGACCATTTTTTCAACGTTCGACTGGTCCGGGGTCATCGTTTTTCATCAGAAAATTGATTTTTTGGACTGTACAAAAAATGATTCAAAATGTCATTTGGATCGGGCCTCATGTTGAATAACCACTTTTTAAACCCTCACAGTGACCAAAATTGCCATTTTTACAGAGTTTTGCTTACTCAAAATCTTCAATTTTGACCAATTTCAGGCACAGAAATGATTTTAAACACACTTATTTTAGTTGAAAAAGTAATAATTCACATCCAACTGTCATTTAAAGTCAAAAGATTAAATGTTAAAATTTCATCAATATTGACCATTTTTTCAACGTTCGACTGGTCCGGGGTCATCGTTTTTCATCAGAAAATTGATTTTTTGGACTCTACCAAAAAAGATTCAAAATGTTTTTTGGATCGGGTCTCATGTTGAATAACCACTTTTTAAACCCTCACAGTGACCAAAATTGCCATTTTTACAGAGTTTTGCTTACTCAAAATCTTAAATTTTGACCAATTTCAGGCACAGAAATGACTTTAAACACACTTATTTTAGTTGAAAAAGTAATAATTCACATCCAACCGTCATTTAAAGTCAAAAGATTGAATGTTAAAATTTCATCAATATTGACCATTTTTTCAACGTTCGACTGGTCCGGGGTCATCGTTTTTCATCAGAAAATTGATTTTTTGGACTCTACCAAAAAAGATTCAAAATGTCTTTTGGATCGGGTCTCATGTTGAATAACCACTTTTTAAACCCTCACAGTGACCAAAATTGCCATTTTTACAGAGTTTTGCTTACTCAAAATCTTCAATTTTGACCAATTTCAGGCACAGAAATGACTTTAAACACACTTATTTTAGTTGAAAAAGTAATAATTCACATCCAACCGTCATTTAAAGTCAAAAGATTAAATGTTAACATTTCATCAATATTGACCATTTTTTCAACGTTCGACTGGTCCGGGGTCATCGTTTTTCATCAGAAAATTGATTTTTTGGACTGTACAAAAAATGATTCAAAATGTCATTTGGATCGGGCCTCATGTTGAATAACCACTTTTTAAACCCTCACATTTACCAAAATTGCCATTTTTACAGAGTTTTGCTTACTCAAAATCTTCAATTTTGACCAATTTCAGGCACAGAAATGATTTTAAACACACTTATTTTAGTTGAAAAAGTAATAATTCACATCCAACTGTCATTTAAAGTCAAAAGATTAAATGTTAAAATTTCATCAATATTGACCATTTTTTCAACGTTCGACTGGTCCGGGGTCATCGTTTTTCATCAGAAAATTGATTTTTTGGACTCTACCAAAAAAGATTCAAAATGTTTTTTGGATCGGGTCTCATGTTGAATAACCACTTTTTAAACCCTCACAGTGACCAAAATTGCCATTTTTACAGAGTTTTGCTTACTCAAAATCTTCAATTTTGACCAATTTCAGGCACAGAAATGACTTTAAACACACTTATTTTAGTTGAAAAAGTAATAATTCACATCCAACCGTCATTTAAAGTCAAAAGATTAAATGTTAAAATTTCATCAATATTGACCATTTTTTCAACGTTCGACTGGTCCGGGGTCATCGTTTTTCATCAGAAAATTGATTTTTTGGACTCTACCAAAAATGATTCAAAATGTCATTTGGATCGGGCCTCATGTTGAATAACCACTTTTTAAACCCTCACAGTGACCAAAATTGCCATTTTTACAGAGTTTTGCTTACTCAAAATCTTAAATTTTGACCAATTTCAGGCACAGAAATGACTTTAAACACACTTATTTTAGTTGAAAAAGTAATAATTCACATCCAACCGTCATTTAAAGTCAAAAGATTAAATGTTAAAATTTCATCAATATTGACCATTTTTTCAACGTTCGACTGGTCCGGGGTCATCGTTTTTCATCAGAAAATTGATTTTTTGGACTCTACCAAAAATGATTCAAAATGTCATTTGGATCGGGCCTCATGTTGAATAACCACTTTTTAAACCCTCACAGTGACCAAAATTGCCATTTTTACAGAGTTTTGCTTACTCAAAATCTTCAATTTTGACCAATTTCAGGCACAGAAATGACTTTAAACACACTTATTTTAGTTGAAAAAGTAATAATTCACATCCAACCGTCATTTAAAGTCAAAAGATTAAATGTTAAAATTTCATCAATATTGACCATTTTTTCAACGTTCGACTGGTCCGGGGTCATCGTTTTTCATCAGAAAATGGATTTTTTGGACTCTACCAAAAAAGATTCAAAATGTCTTTTGGATCGGGTCTCATGTTGAATAACCACTTTTTAAACCCTCACAGTGACCAAAATTGCCATTTTTACAGAGTTTTGCTTACTCAAAATCTTCAATTTTGACCAATTTCAGGCACAGAAATGACTTTAAACACACTTATTTTAGTTGAAAAAGTAATAATTCACATCCAACCGTCATTTAAAGTCAAAAGATTAAATGTTAAAATTTCATCAATATTGACCATTTTTTCAACGTTCGACTGGTCCGGGGTCATCGTTTTTCATCAGAAAATGGATTTTTTGGACTCTACCAAAAAAGATTCAAAATGTAATTTGGATCGGGCCTCATGTTGAATAACCACTTTTTAAACCCTCACAGTGACCAAAATTGCCATTTTTACAGAGTTGTGCTTACTCAAAATCTTACATTTTGACCAATTTCAGGCACAGAAATGACTTTAAACACACTTATTTTAGTTGAAAAAGTAATAATTCACATCCAACCGTCATTTAAAGTCAAAAGATTAAATGTTAAAATTTCATCAATATTGACCATTTTTTCAACGTTCGACTGGTCCGGGGTCATCGTTTTTCATCAGAAAATTGATTTTTTGGACTCTACCAAAAATGATTCAAAATGTCATTTGGATCGGGCCTCATGTTGAATAACCACTTTTTAAACCCTCACAGTGACCAAAATTGCCATTTTTACAGAGTTTTGCTTACTCAAAATCTTCAATTTTGACCAATTTCAGGCACAGAAATGACTTTAAACACACTTATTTTAGTTGAAAAAGTAATAATTCACATCCAACCGTCATTTAAAGTCAAAAGATTAAATGTTAAAATTTCATCAATATTGACCATTTTTTCAACGTTCGACTGGTCCGGGGTCATCGTTTTTCATCAGAAAATTGATTTTTTGGACTCTACCAAAAATGATTCAAAATGTCATTTGGATCGGGCCTCATGTTGAATAACCACTTTTTAAACCCTCACAGTGACCAAAATTGCCATTTTTACAGAGTTTTGCTTACTCAAAATCTTCAATTTTGACCAATTTCAGGCACAGAAATGACTTTAAACACACTTATTTTAGTTGAAAAAGTAATAATTCACATCCAACCGTCATTTAAAGTCAAAAGATTAAATGTTAAAATTTCATCAATATTGACCATTTTTTCAACGTTCGACTGGTCCGGGGTCATCGTTTTTCATCAGAAAATTGATTTTTTGGACTCTACCAAAAATGATTCAAAATGTCATTTGGATCGGGCCTCATGTTGAATAACCACTTTTTAAACCCTCACAGTGACCAAAATTGCCATTTTTACAGAGTTTTGCTTACTCAAAATCTTAAATTTTGACCAATTTCAGGCACAGAAATGACTTTAAACACACTTATTTTAGTTGAAAAAGTAATAATTCACATCCAACCGTCATTTAAAGTCAAAAGATTAAATGTTAAAATTTCATCAATATTGACCATTTTTTCAACGTTCGACTGGTCCGGGGTCATCGTTTTTCATCAGAAAATTGATTTTTTGGACTCTACCAAAAAAGATTCAAAATGTCTTTTGGATCGGGCCTCATGTTGAATAACCACTTTTTAAACCCTCACAGTGACCAAAATTGCCATTTTTACAGAGTTTTGCTTACTCAAAATCTTCAATTTTGACCAATTTCAGGCACAGAAATAACTTTAAACACACTTATTTTAGTTGAAAAAGTAATAATTCACATCCAACCGTCATTTAAAGTCAAAAGATTAAATGTTAAAATTTCATCAATATTGACCATTTTTTCAACGTTCGACTGGTCCGGGGTCATCGTTTTTCATCAGAAAATTGATTTTTTGGACTCTACCAAAAATGTTTCAAAATGTCATTTGGATCGGGCCTCATGTTGAATAACCACTTTTTAAACCCTCACAGTGACCAAAATTGCCATTTTTTTCAGAGTTTTGCTTACTCAAAATCTTCAATTTTGACCAATTTCAGGCACAGAAATGACTTTAAACACACTTATTTTAGTTGAAAAAGTAATAATTCACATCCAACCGTCATTTAAAGTCAAAAGATTAAATGTTAAAATTTCATCAATATTGACCATTTTTTCAACGTTCGACTGGTCCGGGGTCATCGTTTTTCATCAGAAAATTGATTTTTTGGACTCTACCAAAAATGATTCAAAATGTCATTTGGATCGGGCCTCATGTTGAATAACCACTTTTTAAACCCTCACAGTGACCAAAATTGCCATTTTTACAGAGTTTTGCTTACTCAAAATCTTCAATTTTGACCAATTTCAGGCACAGAAATGACTTTAAACACACTTATTTTAGTTGAAAAAGTAATAATTCACATCCAACCGTCATTTAAAGTCAAAAGATTAAATGTTAAAATTTCATCAATATTGACCATTTTTTCAACGTTCGACTGGTCCGGGGTCATCGTTTTTCATCAGAAAATTGATTTTTTGGACTCTACCAAAAAAGATTCAAAATGTCTTTTGGATCGGGTCTCATGTTGAATAACCACTTTTTAAACCCTCACAGTGACCAAAATTGCCATTTTTACAGAGTTTTGCTTACTCAAAATCTTCAATTTTGACCAATTTCAGGCACAGAAATGACTTTAAACACACTTATTTTAGTTGAAAAAGTAATAATTCACATCCAACCGTCATTTAAAGTCAAAAGATTAAATGTTAACATTTCATCAATATTGACCATTTTTTCAACGTTCGACTGGTCCGGGGTCATCGTTTTTCATCAGAAAATTGATTTTTTGGACTGTACAAAAAATGATTCAAAATGTCATTTGGATCGGGCCTCATGTTGAATAACCACTTTTTAAACCCTCACAGTGACCAAAATTGCCATTTTTACAGAGTTTTGCTTACTCAAAATCTTCAATTTTGACCAATTTCAGGCACAGAAATGATTTTAAACACACTTATTTTAGTTGAAAAAGTAATAATTCACATCCAACTGTCATTTAAAGTCAAAAGATTAAATGTTAAAATTTCATCAATATTGACCATTTTTTCAACGTTCGACTGGTCCGGGGTCATCGTTTTTCATCAGAAAATTGATTTTTTGGACTCTACCAAAAAAGATTCAAAATGTTTTTTGGATCGGGTCTCATGTTGAATAACCACTTTTTAAACCCTCACAGTGACCAAAATTGCCATTTTTACAGAGTTTTGCTTACTCAAAATCTTCAATTTTGACCAATTTCAGGCACAGAAATGACTTTAAACACACTTATTTTAGTTGAAAAAGTAATAATTCACATCCAACCGTCATTTAAAGTCAAAAGATTAAATGTTAAAATTTCATCAATATTGACCATTTTTTCAACGTTCGACTGGTCCGGGGTCATCGTTTTTCATCAGAAAATTGATTTTTTGGACTCTACCAAAAATGATTCAAAATGTCATTTTTCATCGGGCCTCATGTTGAATAACCACTTTTTAAACCCTCACAGTGACCAAAATTGCCATTTTTACAGAGTTTTGCTTACTCAAAATCTTAAATTTTGACCAATTTCAGGCACAGAAATGACTTTAAACACACTTATTTTAGTTGAAAAAGTAATAATTCACATCCAACCGTCATTTAAAGTCAAAAGATTAAATGTTAAAATTTCATCAATATTGACCATTTTTTCAACGTTCGACTGGTCCGGGGTCATCGTTTTTCATCAGAAAATTGATTTTTTGGACTCTACCAAAAATGATTCAAAATGTCATTTGGATCGGGCCTCATGTTGAATAACCACTTTTTAAACCCTCACAGTGACCAAAATTGCCATTTTTACAGAGTTTTGCTTACTCAAAATCTTCAATTTTGACCAATTTCAGGCACAGAAATGACTTTAAACACACTTATTTTAGTTGAAAAAGTAATAATTCACATCCAACCGTCATTTAAAGTCAAAAGATTAAATGTTAAAATTTCATCAATATTGACCATTTTTTCAACGTTCGACTGGTCCGGGGTCATCGTTTTTCATCAGAAAATGGATTTTTTGGACTCTACCAAAAAAGATTCAAAATGTCTTTTGGATCGGGTCTCATGTTGAATAACCACTTTTTAAACCCTCACAGTGACCAAAATTGCCATTTTTACAGAGTTTTGCTTACTCAAAATCTTCAATTTTGACCAATTTCAGGCACAGAAATGACTTTAAACACACTTATTTTAGTTGAAAAAGTAATAATTCACATCCAACCGTCATTTAAAGTCAAAAGATTAAATGTTAAAATTTCATCAATATTGACCATTTTTTCAACGTTCGACTGGTCCGGGGTCATCGTTTTTCATCAGAAAATGGATTTTTTGGACTCTACCAAAAAAGATTCAAAATGTCATTTGGATCGGGCCTCATGTTGAATAACCACTTTTTAAACCCTCACAGTGACCAAAATTGCCATTTTTACAGAGTTTTGCTTACTCAAAATCTTACATTTTGACCAATTTCAGGCACAGAAATGACTTTAAACACACTTATTTTAGTTGAAAAAGTAATAATTCACATCCAACCGTCATTTAAAGTCAAAAGATTAAATGTTAAAATTTCATCAATATTGACCATTTTTTCAACGTTCGACTGGTCCGGGGTCATCGTTTTTCATCAGAAAATTGATTTTTTGGACTCTACCAAAAATGATTCAAAATGTCATTTGGATCGGGCCTCATGTTGAATAACCACTTTTTAAACCCTCACAGTGACCAAAATTGCCATTTTTACAGAGTTTTGCTTACTCAAAATCTTAAATTTTGACCAATTTCAGGCACAGAAATGACTTTAAACACACTTATTTTAGTTGAAAAAGTAATAATTCACATCCAACCGTCATTTAAAGTCAAAAGATTAAATGTTAAAATTTCATCAATATTGACCATTTTTTCAACGTTCGACTGGTCCGGGGTCATCGTTTTTCATCAGAAAATTGATTTTTTGGACTCTACCAAAAATGATTCAAAATGTCATTTGGATCGGGCCTCATGTTGAATAACCACTTTTTAAACCCTCACAGTGACCAAAATTGCCATTTTTACAGAGTTTTGCTTACTCAAAATCTTCAATTTTGACCAATTTCAGGCACAGAAATGACTTTAAACACACTTATTTTAGTTGAAAAAGTAATAATTCACATCCAACCGTCATTTAAAGTCAAAAGATTAAATGTTAAAATTTCATCAATATTGACCATTTTTTCAACGTTCGACTGGTCCGGGGTCATCGTTTTTCATCAGAAAATTGATTTTTTGGACTCTACCAAAAATGATTCAAAATGTCATTTGGATCGGGCCTCATGTTGAATAACCACTTTTTAAACCCTCACAGTGACCAAAATTGCCATTTTTACAGAGTTTTGCTTACTCAAAATCTTCAATTTTGACCAATTTCAGGCACAGAAATGACTTTAAACACACTTATTTTAGTTGAAAAAGTAATAATTCACATCCAACCGTCATTTAAAGTCAAAAGATTAAATGTTAAAATTTCATCAATATTGACCATTTTTTCAACGTTCGACTGGTCCGGGGTCATCGTTTTTCATCAGAAAATTGATTTTTTGGACTCTACCAAAAATGATTCAAAATGTCATTTGGATCGGGCCTCATGTTGAATAACCACTTTTTAAACCCTCACAGTGACCAAAATTGCCATTTTTACAGAGTTTTGCTTACTCAAAATCTTAAATTTTGACCAATTTCAGGCACAGAAATGACTTTAAACACACTTATTTTAGTTGAAAAAGTAATAATTCACATCCAACCGTCATTTAAAGTCAAAAGATTAAATGTTAAAATTTCATCAATATTGACCATTTTTTCAACGTTCGACTGGTCCGGGGTCATCGTTTTTCATCAGAAAATTGATTTTTTGGACTCTACCAAAAATGTTTCAAAATGTCATTTGGATCGGGCCTCATGTTGAATAACCACTTTTTAAACCCTCACAGTGACCAAAATTGCCATTTTTACAGAGTTTTGCTTACTCAAAATCTTCAATTTTGACCAATTTCAGGCACAGAAATGACTTTAAACACACTTATTTTAGTTGAAAAAGTAATAATTCACATCCAACCGTCATTTAAAGTCAAAAGATTAAATGTTAAAATTTCATCAATATTGACCATTTTTTCAACGTTCGACTGGTCCGGGGTCATCGTTTTTCATCAGAAAATTGATTTTTTGGACTCTACCAAAAATGATTCAAAATGTCATTTGGATCGGGCCTCATGTTGAATAACCACTTTTTAAACCCTCACAGTGACCAAAATTGCCATTTTTACAGAGTTTTGCTTACTCAAAATCTTCAATTTTGACCAATTTCAGGCACAGAAATGACTTTAAACACACTTATTTTAGTTGAAAAAGTAATAATTCACATCCAACCGTCATTTAAAGTCAAAAGATTAAATGTTAAAATTTCATCAATATTGACCATTTTTTCAACGTTCGACTGGTCCGGGGTCATCGTTTTTCATCAGAAAATGGATTTTTTGGACTCTACCAAAAAAGATTCAAAATGTCTTTTGGATCGGGTCTCATGTTGAATAACCACTTTTTAAACCCTCACAGTGACCAAAATTGCCATTTTTACAGAGTTTTGCTTACTCAAAATCTTCAATTTTGACCAATTGCAGGCACAGAAATGACTTTAAACACACTTATTTTAGTTGAAAAAGTAATAATTCACATCCAACCGTCATTTAAAGTCAAAAGATTAAATGTTAACATTTCATCAATATTGACCATTTTTTCAACGTTCGACTGGTCCGGGGTCATCGTTTTTCATCAGAAAATTGATTTTTTGGACTGTACAAAAAATGATTCAAAATGTCATTTGGATCGGGCCTCATGTTGAATAACCACTTTTTAAACCCTCACAGTGACCAAAATTGCCATTTTTACAGAGTTTTGCTTACTCAAAATCTTCAATTTTGACCAATTTCAGGCACAGAAATGATTTTAAACACACTTATTTTAGTTGAAAAAGTAATAATTCACATCCAACTGTCATTTAAAGTCAAAAGATTAAATGTTAAAATTTCATCAATATTGACCATTTTTTCAACGTTCGACTGGTCCGGGGTCATCGTTTTTCATCAGAAAATGGATTTTTTGGACTCTACCAAAAAAGATTCAAAATGTCTTTTGGATCGGGCCTCATGTTGAATAACCAATTTTTAAACCCTCACAGTGACCAAAATTGCCATTTTTACAGAGTTTTGCTTACTCAAAATCTTAAATTTTGACCAATTTCAGGCACAGAAATGACTTTAAACACACTTATTTTAGTTGGAAAAGTAATAATTCACATCCAACCGTCATTTAAAGTCAAAAGATTAAATGTTAAAATTTCATCAATATTGACCATTTTTTCAACGTTCGACTGGTCCGGGGTCATCGTTTTTCATCAGAAAATGGATTTTTTGGACTCTACCAAAAAAGATTCAAAATGTCTTTTGGATCGGGTCTCATGTTGAATAACCACTTTTTAAACCCTCACAGTGACCAAAATTGCCATTTTTACAGAGTTTTGCTTACTCAAAATCTTAAATTTTGACCAATTTCAGGCACAGAAATGACTTTAAACACACTTATTTTAGTTGAAAAAGTAATAATTCACATCCAACCGTCATTTAAAGTCAAAAGATTAAATGTTAAAATTTCATCAATATTGACCATTTTTTCAACGTTCGACTGGTCCGGGGTCATCGTTTTTCATCAGAAAATTGATTTTTTGGACTCTACCAAAAAAGATTCAAAATGTCTTTTGGATCGGGCCTCATGTTGAATAACCACTTTTTAAACCCTCACAGTGACCAAAATTGCCATTTTTACAGAGTTTTGCTTACTCAAAATCTTCAATTTTGACCAATTTCAGGCACAGTAATAACTTTAAACACACTTATTTTAGTTGAAAAAGTAATAATTCACATCCAACCGTCATTTAAAGTCAAAAGATTAAATGTTAAAATTTCATCAATATTGACCATTTTTTCAACGTTCGACTGGTCCGGGGTCATCGTTTTTCATCAGAAAATTGATTTTTTGGACTCTACCAAAAATGTTTCAAAATGTCATTTGGATCGGGCCTCATGTTGAATAACCACTTTTTAAACCCTCACAGTGACCAAAATTGCCATTTTTTTCAGAGTTTTGCTTACTCAAAATCTTCAATTTTGACCAATTTCAGGCACAGAAATGACTTTAAACACACTTATTTTAGTTGAAAAAGTAATAATTCACATCCAACCGTCATTTAAAGTCAAAAGATTAAATGTTAAAATTTCATCAATATTGACCATTTTTTCAACGTTCGACTGGTCCGGGGTCATCGTTTTTCATCAGAAAATTGATTTTTTGGACTCTACCAAAAATGATTCAAAATGTCATTTGGATCGGGCCTCATGTTGAATAACCACTTTTTAAACCCTCACAGTGACCAAAATTGCCATTTTTACAGAGTTTTGCTTACTCAAAATCTTCAATTTTGACCAATTTCAGGCACAGAAATGACTTTAAACACACTTATTTTAGTTGAAAAAGTAATAATTCACATCCAACCGTCATTTAAAGTCAAAAGATTAAATGTTAAAATTTCATCAATATTGACCATTTTTTCAACGTTCGACTGGTCCGGGGTCATCGTTTTTCATCAGAAAATGGATTTTTTGGACTCTACCAAAAAAGATTCAAAATGTCTTTTGGATCGGGTCTCATGTTGAATAACCACTTTTTAAACCCTCACAGTGACCAAAATTGCCATTTTTACAGAGTTTTGCTTACTCAAAATCTTCAATTTTGACCAATTTCAGGCACAGAAATGACTTTAAACACACTTATTTTAGTTGAAAAAGTAATAATTCACATCCAACCGTCATTTAAAGTCAAAAGATTAAATGTTAACATTTCATCAATATTGACCATTTTTTCAACGTTCGACTGGTCCGGGGTCATCGTTTTTCATCAGAAAATTGATTTTTTGGACTGTACAAAAAATGATTCAAAATGTCATTTGGATCGGGCCTCATGTTGAATAACCACTTTTTAAACCCTCACAGTGACCAAAATTGCCATTTTTACAGAGTTTTGCTTACTCAAAATCTTCAATTTTGACCAATTTCAGGCACAGAAATGATTTTAAACACACTTATTTTAGTTGAAAAAGTAATAATTCACATCCAACTGTCATTTAAAGTCAAAAGATTAAATGTTAAAATTTCATCAATATTGACCATTTTTTCAACGTTCGACTGGTCCGGGGTCATCGTTTTTCATCAGAAAATGGATTTTTTGGACTCTACCAAAAAAGATTCAAAATGTCTTTTGGATCGGGCCTCATGTTGAATAACCAATTTTTAAACCCTCACAGTGACCAAAATTGCCATTTTTACAGAGTTTTGCTTACTCAAAATCTTAAATTTTGACCAATTTCAGGCACAGAAATGACTTTAAACACACTTATTTTAGTTGGAAAAGTAATAATTCACATCCAACCGTCATTTAAAGTCAAAAGATTAAATGTTAAAATTTCATCAATATTGACCATTTTTTCAACGTTCGACTGGTCCGGGGTCATCGTTTTTCATCAGAAAATGGATTTTTTGGACTCTACCAAAAAAGATTCAAAATGTCTTTTGGATCGGGTCTCATGTTGAATAACCACTTTTTAAACCCTCACAGTGACCAAAATTGCCATTTTTACAGAGTTTTGCTTACTCAAAATCTTAAATTTTGACCAATTTCAGGCACAGAAATGACTTTAAACACACTTATTTTAGTTGAAAAAGTAATAATTCACATCCAACCGTCATTTAAAGTCAAAAGATTAAATGTTAAAATTTCATCAATATTGACCATTTTTTCAACGTTCGACTGGTCCGGGGTCATCGTTTTTCATCAGAAAATTGATTTTTTGGACTCTACCAAAAAAGATTCAAAATGTCTTTTGGATCGGGCCTCATGTTGAATAACCACTTTTTAAACCCTCACAGTGACCAAAATTGCCATTTTTACAGAGTTTTGCTTACTCAAAATCTTCAATTTTGACCAATTTCAGGCACAGAAATAACTTTAAACACACTTATTTTAGTTGAAAAAGTAATAATTCACATCCAACCGTCATTTAAAGTCAAAAGATTAAATGTTAAAATTTCATCAATATTGACCATTTTTTCAACGTTCGACTGGTCCGGGGTCATTGTTTTTCATCAGAAAATGGATTTTTTGGACTCTACCAAAAAAGATTCAAAATGTCTTTTGGATCGGGTCTCATGTTGAATAACCACTTTTTAAACCCTCACAGTGACCAAAATTGCCATTTTTACAGAGTTTTGCTTACTCAAAATCTTAAATTTTGACCAATTTCAGGCACAGAAATGACTTTAAACACACTTATTTTAGTTGAAAAAGTAATAATTCACATCCAACCGTCATTTAAAGTCAAAAGATTAAATGTAAAAATTTCATCAATATTGACCATTTTTTCAACGTTCGACTGGTCCGGGGTCATCGTTTTTCATCAGAAAATTGATTTTTTGGACTCTACCAAAAATGATTCAAAATGTCATTTGGATCGGGCCTCATGTTGAATAACCACTTTTTAAACCCTCACAGTGACCAAAATTGCCATTTTTACAGAGTTTTGCTTACTCAAAATCTTAAATTTTGACCAATTTCAGGCACAGAAATGACTTTAAACACACTTATTTTAGTTGAAAAAGTAATAATTCACATCCAACCGTCATTTAAAGTCAAAAGATTAAATGTTAAAATTTCATCAATATTGACCATTTTTTCAACGTTCGACTGGTCCGGGGTCATCGTTTTTCATCAGAAAATTGATTTTTTGGACTCTACCAAAAATGATTCAAAATGTCATTTGGATCGGGCCTCATGTTGAATAACCACTTTTTAAACCCTCACAGTGACCAAAATTGCCATTTTTACAGAGTTTTGCTTACTCAAAATCTTCAATTTTGACCAATTTCAGGCACAGAAATAACTTTAAACACACTTATTTTAGTTGAAAAAGTAATAATTCACATCCAACCGTCATTTAAAGTCAAAAGATTAAATGTTAAAATTTCATCAATATTGACCATTTTTTCAACGTTCGACTGGTCCGGGGTCATCGTTTTTCATCAGAAAATGGATTTTTTGGACTCTACCAAAAAAGATTCAAAATGTCTTTTGGATCGGGTCTCATGTTGAATAACAACTTTTTAAACCCTCACAGTGACCAAAAGTGCCATTTTTACAGAGTTTTGCTTACTCAAAATCTTCAATTTTGACCAATTTCAGGCACAGAAATGACTTTAAACACACTTATTTTAGTTGAAAAAGTAATAATTCACATCCAACCGTCATTTAAAGTCAAAAGATTAAATGTTAAAATTTCATCAATATTGACCATTTTTTCAACGTTCGACTGGTCCGGGGTCATCGTTTTTCATCAGAAAATTGATTTTTTGGACTCTACCAAAAATGATTCAAAATGTCATTTGGATCGGGCCTCATGTTGAATAACCACTTTTTAAACCCTCACAGTGACCAAAATTGCCATTTTTACAGAGTTTTGCTTACTCAAAATCTTCAATTTTGACCAATTTCAGGCACAGAAATGACTTTAAACACACTTATTTTAGTTGAAAAAGTAATAATTCACATCCAACCGTCATTTAAAGTCAAAAGATTAAATGTTAAAATTTCATCAATATTGACCATTTTTTCAACGTTCGACTGGTCCGGGGTCATCGTTTTTCATCAGAAAATGGATTTTTTGGACTCTACCAAAAAAGATTCAAAATGTCTTTTGGATCGGGTCTCATGTTGAATAACCACTTTTTAAACCCTCACAGTGACCAAAATTGCCATTTTTACAGAGTTTTGCTTACTCAAAATCTTCAATTTTGACCAATTTCAGGCACAGAAATGACTTTAAACACACTTATTTTAGTTGAAAAAGTAATAATTCACATCCAACCGTCATTTAAAGTCAAAAGATTAAATGTTAACATTTCATCAATATTGACCATTTTTTCAACGTTCGACTGGTCCGGGGTCATCGTTTTTCATCAGAAAATTGATTTTTTGGACTGTACAAAAAATGATTCAAAATGTCATTTGGATCGGGCCTCATGTTGAATAACCACTTTTTAAACCCTCACAGTGACCAAAATTGCCATTTTTACAGAGTTTTGCTTACTCAAAATCTTCAATTTTGACCAATTTCAGGCACAGAAATGATTTTAAACACACTTATTTTAGTTGAAAAAGTAATAATTCACATCCAACTGTCATTTAAAGTCAAAAGATTAAATGTTAAAATTTCATCAATATTGACCATTTTTTCAACGTTCGACTGGTCCGGGGTCATCGTTTTTCATCAGAAAATGGATTTTTTGGACTCTACCAAAAAAGATTCAAAATGTCTTTTGGATCGGGCCTCATGTTGAATAACCAATTTTTAAACCCTCACAGTGACCAAAATTGCCATTTTTACAGAGTTTTGCTTACTCAAAATCTTAAATTTTGACCAATTTCAGGCACAGAAATGACTTTAAACACACTTATTTTAGTTGGAAAAGTAATAATTCACATCCAACCGTCATTTAAAGTCAAAAGATTAAATGTTAAAATTTCATCAATATTGACCATTTTTTCAACGTTCGACTGGTCCGGGGTCATCGTTTTTCATCAGAAAATGGATTTTTTGGACTCTACCAAAAAAGATTCAAAATGTCTTTTGGATCGGGTCTCATGTTGAATAACCACTTTTTAAACCCTCACAGTGACCAAAATTGCCATTTTTACAGAGTTTTGCTTACTCAAAATCTTAAATTTTGACCAATTTCAGGCACAGAAATGACTTTAAACACACTTATTTTAGTTGAAAAAGTAATAATTCACATCCAACCGTCATTTAAAGTCAAAAGATTAAATGTTAAAATTTCATCAATATTGACCATTTTTTCAACGTTCGACTGGTCCGGGGTCATCGTTTTTCATCAGAAAATTGTTTTTTTGGACTCTACCAAAAAAGATTCAAAATGTCTTTTGGATCGGGCCTCATGTTGAATAACCACTTTTTAAACCCTCACAGTGACCAAAATTGCCATTTTTACAGAGTTTTGCTTACTCAAAATCTTCAATTTTGACCAATTTCAGGCACAGAAATAACTTTAAACACACTTATTTTAGTTGAAAAAGTAATAATTCACATCCAACCGTCATTTAAAGTCAAAAGATTAAATGTTAAAATTTCATCAATATTGACCATTTTTTCAACGTTCGACTGGTCCGGGGTCATTGTTTTTCATCAGAAAATGGATTTTTTGGACTCTACCAAAAAAGATTCAAAATGTCTTTTGGATCGGGTCTCATGTTGAATAACCACTTTTTAAACCCTCACAGTGACCAAAATTGCCATTTTTACAGAGTTTTGCTTACTCAAAATCTTAAATTTTGACCAATTTCAGGCACAGAAATGACTTTAAACACACTTATTTTAGTTGAAAAAGTAATAATTCACATCCAACCGTCATTTAAAGTCAAAAGATTAAATGTAAAAATTTCATCAATATTGACCATTTTTTCAACGTTCGACTGGTCCGGGGTCATCGTTTTTCATCAGAAAATTGATTTTTTGGACTCTACCAAAAATGATTCAAAATGTCATTTGGATCGGGCCTCATGTTGAATAACCACTTTTTAAACCCTCACAGTGACCAAAATTGCCATTTTTACAGAGTTTTGCTTACTCAAAATCTTAAATTTTGACCAATTTCAGGCACAGAAATGACTTTAAACACACTTATTTTAGTTGAAAAAGTAATAATTCACATCCAACCGTCATTTAAAGTCAAAAGATTAAATGTTAAAATTTCATCAATATTGACCATTTTTTCAACGTTCGACTGGTCCGGGGTCATCGTTTTTCATCAGAAAATTGATTTTTTGGACTCTACCAAAAATGATTCAAAATGTCATTTGGATCGGGCCTCATGTTGAATAACCACTTTTTAAACCCTCACAGTGACCAAAATTGCCATTTTTACAGAGTTTTGCTTACTCAAAATCTTCAATTTTGACCAATTTCAGGCACAGAAATAACTTTAAACACACTTATTTTAGTTGAAAAAGTAATAATTCACATCCAACCGTCATTTAAAGTCAAAAGATTAAATGTTAAAATTTCATCAATATTGACCATTTTTTCAACGTTCGACTGGTCCGGGGTCATCGTTTTTCATCAGAAAATGGATTTTTTGGACTCTACCAAAAAAGATTCAAAATGTCTTTTGGATCGGGTCTCATGTTGAATAACAACTTTTTAAACCCTCACAGTGACCAAAAGTGCCATTTTTACAGAGTTTTGCTTACTCAAAATCTTCAATTTTGACCAATTTCAGGCACAGAAATGACTTTAAACACACTTATTTTAGTTGAAAAAGTAATAATTCACATCCAACCGTCATTTAAAGTCAAAAGATTAAATGTTACAATTTCATCAATATTGACCATTTTTTCAACGTTCGACTGGTCCGGGGTCATCGTTTTTCATCAGAAAATGGATTTTTTGGACTCTACCAAAAAAGATTCAAAATGTCTTTTGGATCGGGCCTCATGTTGAATAACCACTTTTTAAACCCTCACAGTGACCAAAATTGCCATTTTTACAGAGTTTTGCTTACTCAAAATCTTAAATTTTGACCAATTTCAGGCACAGAAATGACTTTAAACAAACTTATTTTAGTTGGAAAAGTAATAATTCACATCCAACCGTCATTTAAAGTCAAAAGATTAAATGTTAAAATTTCATCAATATTGACCATTTTTTCAACGTTCGACTGGTCCGGGGTCATCGTTTTTCATCAGAAAATTGATTTTTTGGACTGTACAAAAAATGATTCAAAATGTCATTTGGATCGGGTCTCATGTTGAATAACCACTTTTTAAACCCTCACAGTGACCAAAATTGCCATTTTTACAGAGTTTTGCTTACTCAAAATCTTCAATTTTGACCAATTTCAGGCACAGAAATGACTTTAAACACACTTATTTTAGTTGAAAAAGTAATAATTCACATCCAACCGTCATTTAAAGTCAAAAGATTAAATGTTAAAATTTCATCAATATTGACCATTTTTTCAACGTTCGACTGGTCCGGGGTCATCGTTTTTCATCAGAAAATTCATTTTTTGGACTCTACCAAAAATGTTTCAAAATGTCATTTGGATCGGGCCTCATGTTGAATAACCACTTTTTAAACCCTCACAGTGACCAAAATTGCCATTTTTACAGAGTTTTGCTTACTCAAAATCTTCAATTTTGACCAATTTCAGGCACAGAAATGACTTTGAACACACTTATTTTAGTTGAAAAAGTAATAATTCACATCCAACCGTCATTTAAAGTCAAAAGATTAAATGTAAAAATTTCATCAATATTGACCATTTTTTCAACGTTCGACTGGTCCGGGGTCATCGTTTTTCATCAGAAAATTGATTTTTTGGACTCTACCAAAAATGATTCAAAATGTCATTTGGATCGGGCCTCATGTTGAATAACCACTTTTTAAACCCTCACAGTGACCAAAATTGCCATTTTTACAGAGTTTTGCTTACTCAAAATCTTAAATTTTGACCAATTTCAGGCACAGAAATGATTTTAAACACACTTATTTTAGTTGAAAAAGTAATAATTCACATCCAACCGTCATTTAAAGTCAAAAGATTAAATGTTAAAATTTCATCAATATTGACCATTTTTTCAACGTTCGACTGGTCAGGGGTCATCGTTTTTCATCAGAAAATTGATTTTTTGGACTCTACCAAAAAAGATTCAAAATGTTTTTTGGATCGGGTCTCATGTTGAATAACCACTTTTTAAACCCTCACAGTGACCAAAATTGCCATTTTTACAGAGTTTTGCTTACTCAAAATCTTAAATTTTGACCAATTTCAGGCACAGAAATGACTTTAAACACACTTATTTTAGTTGAAAAAGTAATAATTCACATCCAACCGTCATTTAAAGTCAAAAGATTAAATGTTAAAATTTCATCAATATTGACCATTTTTTCAACGTTCGACTGGTCCGGGGTCATCGTTTTTCATCAGAAAATGGATTTTTTGGACTCTACCAAAAAAGATTCAAAATGTCTTTTGGATCGGGTCTCATGTTGAATAACCACTTTTTAAACCCTCACAGTGACCAAAATTGCCATTTTTACAGAGTTTTGCTTACTCAAAATCTTAAATTTTGACCAATTTCAGGCACAGAAATGACTTTAAACACACTTATTTTAGTTGAAAAAGTAATAATTCACATCCAACCGTCATTTAAAGTCAAAAGATTAAATGTTAAAATTTCATCAATATTGACCATTTTTTCAACGTTCGACTGGTCCGGGGTCATCGTTTTTCATCAGAAAATTGATTTTTTGGACTCTACCAAAAATGATTCAAAATGTCATTTGGATCGGGCCTCATGTTGAATAACCACTTTTTAAACCCTCACAGTGACCAAAATTGCCATTTTTACAGAGTTTTGCTTACTCAAAATCTTCAATTTTGACCAATTTCAGGCACAGAAATGACTTTAAACACACTTATTTTAGTTGAAAAAGTAATAATTCACATCCAACCGTCATTTAAAGTCAAAAGATTAAATGTTAAAATTTCATCAATATTGACCATTTTTTCAACGTTCGACTGGTCCGGGGTCATCGTTTTTCATCAGAAAATGGATTTTTTGGACTCTACCAAAAAAGATTCAAAATGTCTTTTGGATCGGGTCTCATGTTGAATAACCACTTTTTAAACCCTCACAGTGACCAAAATTGCCATTTTTACAGAGTTTTGCTTACTCAAAATCTTCAATTTTGACCAATTTCAGGCACAGAAATGACTTTAAACACACTTATTTTAGTTGAAAAAGTAATAATTCACATCCAACCGTCATTTAAAGTCAAAAGATTAAATGTTAAAATTTCATCAATATTGACCATTTTTTCAACGTTCGACTGGTCCGGGGTCATCGTTTTTCATCAGAAAATGGATTTTTTGGACTCTACCAAAAAAGATTCAAAATGTCTTTTGGGTCGGGTCTCATGTTGAATAACCACTTTTTAAACCCTCACAGTGACCAAAATTGCCATTTTTACAGAGTTTTGCTTACTCAAAATCTTCAATTTTGACCAATTTCAGGCACAGAAATGACTTTAAACACACTTATTTTAGTTGAAAAAGTAATAATTCACATCCAACCGTCATTTAAAGTCAAAAGATTAAATGTTAAAATGTCATCAATATTGACCATTTTTTCAACGTTCGACTGGTCCGGGGTCATCGTTTTTCATCAGAAAATTGATTTTTTGGACTCTACCAAAAATGATTCAAAATGTCATTTGGATCGGGCCTCATGTTGAATAACCACTTTTTAAACCCTCACAGTGACCAAAATTGCCATTTTTACAGAGTTTTGCTTACTCAAAATCTTCAATTTTGACCAATTTCAGGCACAGAAATGACTTTAAACACACTTATTTTAGTTGAAAAAGTAATAATTCACATCCAACCGTCATTTAAAGTCAAAAGATTAAATGTTAAAATTTCATCAATATTGACCATTTTTTCAACGTTCGACTGGTCCGGGGTCATCGTTTTTCATCAGAAAATGGATTTTTTGGACTCTACCAAAAAAGATTCAAAATGTCTTTTGGATCGGGTCTCATGTTGAATAACCACTTTTTAAACCCTCACAGTGACCAAAATTGCCATTTTTACAGAGTTTTGCTTACTCAAAATCTTCAATTTTGACCAATTTCAGGCACAGAAATGACTTTAAACACACTTATTTTAGTTGAAAAAGTAATAATTCACATCCAACCGTCATTTAAAGTCAAAAGATTAAATGTTAACATTTCATCAATATTGACCATTTTTTCAACGTTCGACTGGTCCGGGGTCATCGTTTTTCATCAGAAAATGGATTTTTTGGACTCTACCAAAAAAGATTCAAAATGTCATTTGGATCGGGCCTCATGTTGAATAACCACTTTTTAAGCCCTCACAGTGACCAAAATTGCCATTTTTACAGAGTTTTGCTTACTCAAAATCTTAAATTTTGACCAATTTCAGGCACAGAAATGACTTTAAACACACGTATTTTAGTTGAAAAAGTAATAATTCACATCCAACCGTCATTTAAAGTCAAAAGATTAAATGTTAAAATTTCATCAATATTGACCATTTTTTCAACGTTCGACTGGTCCGGGGTCATCGTTTTTCATCAGAAAATTGATTTTTTGGACTCTACCAAAAATGATTCAAAATGTCATTTGGATCGGGCCTCATGTTGAATAACCACTTTTTAAACCCTCACAGTGACCAAAATTGCCATTTTTACAGAGTTTTGCTTACTCAAAATCTTCAATTTTGACCAATTTCAGGCACAGAAATAACTTTAAACACACTTATTTTAGTTGAAAAAGTAATAATTCACATCCAACCGTCATTTAAAGTCAAAAGATTAAATGTTAAAATTTCATCAATATTGACCATTTTTTCAACGTTCGACTGGTCTGGGGTCATCGTTTTTCATCAGAAAATGGATTTTTTGGACTCTACCAAAAAAGATTCAAAATGTCTTTTGGATCGGGTCTCATGTTGAATAACCACTTTTTAAACCCTCACAGTGACCAAAATTGCCATTTTTACAGAGTTTTGCTTACTCAAAATCTTCAATTTTGACCAATTTCAGGCACAGAAATGACTTTAAACACACTTATTTTAGTTGAAAAAGTAATAATTCACATCCAACCGTCATTTAAAGTCAAAAGATTAAATGTTAATATTTCATCAATATTGACCATTTTTTCAACGTTCGACTGGTCCGGGGTCATCGTTTTTCATCAGAAAATGGATTTTTTGGACTCTACCAAAAAAGATTCAAAATGTCTTTTGGATCGGGTCTCATGTTGAATAACCACTTTTTAAACCCTCACAGTGACCAAAATTGCCATTTTTACAGAGTTTTGCTTACTCAAAATCTTCAATTTTGACCAATTTCAGGCACAGAAATGACTTTAAACACACTTATTTTAGTTGAAAAAGTAATAATTCACATCCAACCGTCATTTAAAGTCAAAAGATTAAATGTTAATATTTCATCAATATTGACCATTTTTTCAACGTTCGACTGGTCCGGGGTCATCGTTTTTCATCAGAAAATGGATTTTTTGGACTCTACCAAAAAAGATTCAAAATGTCTTTTGGATCGGGTCTCATGTTGAATAACCACTTTTTAAACCCTCACAGTGACCAAAATTGCCATTTTTACAGAGTTTTGCTTACTCAAAATCTTCAATTTTGACCAATTTCAGGCACAGAAATGACTTTAAACACACTTATTTTAGTTGAAAAAGTAATAATTCACATCCAACCGTCATTTAAAGTCAAAAGATTAAATGTTAAAATTTCATCAATATTGACCATTTTTCAACGTTCGACTGGTCCGGGGTCATCGTTTTTCATCAGAAAATTGATTTTTTGGACTCTACCAAAAATGATTCAAAATGTCATTTGGATCGGGCCTCATGTTGAATAACCACTTTTTAAACCCTCACAGTGACCAAAATTGCCATTTTTACAGAGTTTTGCTTACTCAAAATCTTCAATTTTGACCAATTTCAGGCACAGAAATGACTTTAAACACACTTATTTTAGTTGAAAAAGTAATAATTCACATCCAACCGTCATTTAAAGTCAAAAGATTAAATGTTAAAATTTCATCAATATTGACCATTTTTTCAACGTTCGACTGGTCCGGGGTCATCGTTTTTCATCAGAAAATGGATTTTTTGGACTCTACCAAAAAAGATTCAAAATGTCTTTTGGATCGGGTCTCATGTTGAATAACCACTTTTTAAACCCTCACAGTGACCAAAATTGCCATTTTTACAGAGTTTTGCTTACTCAAAATCTTCAATTTTGACCAATTTCAGGCACAGAAATGACTTTAAACACACTTATTTTAGTTGAAAAAGTAATAATTCACATCCAACCGTCATTTAAAGTCAAAAGATTAAATGTTAAAATTTCATCAATATTGACCATTTTTTCAACGTTCGACTGGTCCGGGGTCATCGTTTTTCATCAGAAAATGGATTTTTTGGACTCTACCAAAAAAGATTCAAAATGTCTTTTGGATCGGGTCTCATGTTGAATAACCACTTTTTAAACCCTCACAGTGACCAAAATTGCCATTTTTACAGAGTTTTGCTTACTCAAAATCTTCAATTTTGACCAATTTCAGGCACAGAAATGACTTTAAACACACTTATTTTAGTTGAAAAAGTAATAATTCACACCCAACCGTCATTTAAAGTCAAAAGATTAAATGTTAAAATTTCATCAATATTGACCATTTTTTCAACGTTCGACTGGTCCGGGGTCATCGTTTTTCATCAGAAAATTGATTTTTTGGACTCTACCAAAAATGATTCAAAATGTCATTTGGATCGGGCCTCATGTTGAATAACCACTTTTTAAACCCTCACAGTGACCAAAATTGCCATTTTTACAGAGTTTTGCTTACTCAAAATCTTCAATTTTGACCAATTTCAGGCACAGAAATGACTTTAAACACACTTATTTTAGTTGAAAAAGTAATAATTCACATCCAACCGTCATTTAAAGTCAAAAGATTAAATGTTAAAATTTCATCAATATTGACCATTTTTTCAACGTTCGACTGGTCCGGGGTCATCGTTTTTCATCAGAAAATGGATTTTTTGGACTCTACCAAAAAAGATTCAAAATGTCTTTTGGATCGGGTCTCATGTTGAATAACCACTTTTTAAACCCTCACAGTGACCAAAATTGCCATTTTTACAGAGTTTTGCTTACTCAAAATCTTCAATTTTGACCAATTTCAGGCACAGAAATGACTTTAAACACACTTATTTTAGTTGAAAAAGTAATAATTCACATCCAACCGTCATTTAAAGTCAAAAGATTAAATGTTAAAATTTCATCAATATTGACCATTTTTTCAACGTTCGACTGGTCCGGGGTCATCGTTTTTCATCAGAAAATTGATTTTTTGGACTCTACCAAAAATGATTCAAAATGTCATTTGGATCGGGCCTCATGTTGAATAACCACTTTTTAAACCCTCACAGTGACCAAAATTGCCATTTTTACAGAGTTTTGCTTACTCAAAATCTTCAATTTTGACCAATTTCAGGCACAGAAATGACTTTTAAACACACTTATTTTAGTTGAAAAAGTAATAATTCACATCCAACCGTCATTTAAAGTCAAAAGATTAAATGTTAAAATTTCATCAATATTGACCATTTTTTCAACGTTCGACTGGTCCGGGGTCATCGTTTTTCATTAGAAAATGGATTTTTTGGACTCTACCAAAAAAAATTCAAAATGTCTTTTGGATCGGGTCTCATGTTGAATAACCACTTTTTAAACCCTCACAGTGACCAAAATTGCCATTTTTACAGAGTTTTGCTTACTCAAAATCTTCAATTTTGACCAATTTCAGGCACAGAAATGACTTTAAACACACTTATTTTAGTTGAAAAAGTAATAATTCACATCCAACCGTCATTTAAAGTCAAAAGATTAAATGTTAACATTTCATCAATATTGACCATTTTTTCAACGTTCGACTGGTCCGGGGTCATCGTTTTTCATCAGAAAATGGATTTTTTGGACTCTACCAAAAAAGATTCAAAATGTCATTTGGATCGGGCCTCATGTTGAATAACCACTTTTTAAACCCTCACAGTGACCAAAATTGCCATTTTTACAGAGTTTTGCTTACTCAAAATCTTAAATTTTGACCAATTTCAGGCACAGAAATGACTTTAAACACACGTATTTTAGTTGAAAAAGTAATAATTCACATCCAACCGTCATTTAAAGTCAAAAGATTAAATGTTAAAATTTCATCAATATTGACCATTTTTTCAACGTTCGACTGGTCCGGGGTCATCGTTTTTCATCAGAAAATTGATTTTTTGGACTCTACCAAAAATGATTCAAAATGTCATTTGGATCGGGCCTCATGTTGAATAACCACTTTTTAAACCCTCACAGTGACCAAAATTGCCATTTTTACAGAGTTTTGCTTACTCAAAATCTTAAATTTTGACCAATTTCAGGCACAGAAATGACTTTAAACACACTTATTTTAGTTGAAAAAGTAATAATTCACATCCAACCGTCATTTAAAGTCAAAAGATTAAATGTTAAAATTTCATCAATATTGACCATTTTTTCAACGTTCGACTGGTCCGGGGTCATCGTTTTTCATCAGAAAATTGATTTTTTGGACTCTACCAAAAATGATTCAAAATGTCATTTGGATCGGGCCTCATGTTGAATAACCACTTTTTAAACCCTCACAGTGACCAAAATTGCCATTTTTACAGAGTTTTGCTTACTCAAAATTTTCAATTTTGACCAATTTCAGGCACAGAAATGACTTTAAACACACTTATTTTAGTTGAAAAAGTAATAATTCACATCCAACCGTCATTTAAAGTCAAAAGAATAAATGTTAAAATTTCATCAATATTGACCATTTTTTCAACGTTCGACTGGTCCGGGGTCATCGTTTTTCATCAGAAAATGGATTTTTTGGACTCTACCAAAAAAGATTCAAAATGTCTTTTGGATCGGGTCTCATGTTGAATAACCACTTTTTAAACCCTCACAGTGACCAAAATTGCCATTTTTACAGAGTTTTGCTTACTCAAAATCTTCAATTTTGACCAATTTCAGGCACAGAAATGACTTTAAACACACTTATTTTAGTTGAAAAAGTAATAATTCACATCCAACCGTCATTTAAAGTCAAAAGATTAAATGTTAAAATTTCATCAATATTGACCATTTTTCAACGTTCGACTGGTCCGGGGTCATCGTTTTTCATCAGAAAATTGATTTTTTGGACTCTACCAAAAATGATTCAAAATGTCATTTGGATCGGGTCTCATGTTGAATAACCACTTTTTAAACCCTCACAGTGACCAAAATTGCCATTTTTACAGAGTTTTGCTTACTCAAAATCTTCAATTTTGACCAATTTCAGGCACAGAAATGACTTTAAACACACTTATTTTAGTTGAAAAAGTAATAATTCACATCCAACCGTCATTTAAAGTCAAAAGATTAAATGTTAATATTTCATCAATATTGACCATTTTTTCAACGTTCGACTGGTCCGGGGTCATCGTTTTTCATCAGAAAATGGATTTTTTGGACTCTACCAAAAAAGATTCAAAATGTCTTTTGGATCGGGTCTCATGTTGAATAACCACTTTTTAAACCCTCACAGTGACCAAAATTGCCATTTTTACAGAGTTTTGCTTACTCAAAATCTTCAATTTTGACCAATTTCAGGCACAGAAATGACTTTAAACACACTTATTTTAGTTGAAAAAGTAATAATTCACATCCAACCGTCATTTAAAGTCAAAAGATTAAATGTTAATATTTCATCAATATTGACCATTTTTTCAACGTTCGACTGGTCCGGGGTCATCGTTTTTCATCAGAAAATTGATTTTTTGGACTCTACCAAAAAAGATTCAAAATGTCTTTTGGATCGGGTCTCATGTTGAATAACCACTTTTTAAACCCTCACAGTGACCAAAATTGCCATTTTTACAGAGTTTTGCTTACTCAAAATCTTCAATTTTGACCAATTTCAGGCACAGAAATGACTTTAAACACACTTATTTTAGTTGAAAAAGTAATAATTCACATCCAACCGTCATTTAAAGTCAAAAGATTAAATGTTAAAATTTCATCAATATTGACCATTTTTCAACGTTCGACTGGTCCGGGGTCATCGTTTTTCATCAGAAAATTGATTTTTTGGACTCTACCAAAAATGATTCAAAATGTCATTTGGATCGGGCCTCATGTTGAATAACCACTTTTTAAACCCTCACAGTGACCAAAATTGCCATTTTTACAGAGTTTTGCTTACTCAAAATCTTCAATTTTGACCAATTTCAGGCACAGAAATGACTTTAAACACACTTATTTTAGTTGAAAAAGTAATAATTCACATCCAACCGTCATTTAAAGTCAAAAGATTAAATGTTAAAATTTCATCAATATTGACCATTTTTTCAACGTTCGACTGGTCCGGGGTCATCGTTTTTCATCAGAAAATGGATTTTTTGGACTCTACCAAAAAAGATTCAAAATGTCTTTTGGATCGGGTCTCATGTTGAATAACCACTTTTTAAACCCTCACAGTGACCAAAATTGCCATTTTTACAGAGTTTTGCTTACTCAAAATCTTCAATTTTGACCAATTTCAGGCACAGAAATGACTTTAAACACACTTATTTTAGTTGAAAAAGTAATAATTCACATCCAACCGTCATTTAAAGTCAAAAGATTAAATGTTAAAATTTCATCAATATTGACCATTTTTTCAACGTTCGACTGGTCCGGGGTCATCGTTTTTCATCAGAAAATGGATTTTTTGGACTCTACCAAAAAAGATTCAAAATGTCTTTTGGATCGGGTCTCATGTTGAATAACCACTTTTTAAACCCTCACAGTGACCAAAATTGCCATTTTTACAGAGTTTTGCTTACTCAAAATCTTCAATTTTGACCAATTTCAGGCACAGAAATGACTTTAAACACACTTATTTTAGTTGAAAAAGTAATAATTCACACCCAACCGTCATTTAAAGTCAAAAGATTAAATGTTAAAATTTCATCAATATTGACCATTTTTTCAACGTTCGACTGGTCCGGGGTCATCGTTTTTCATCAGAAAATTGATTTTTTGGACTCTACCAAAAATGATTCAAAATGTCATTTGGATCGGGCCTCATGTTGAATAACCACTTTTTAAACCCTCACAGTGACCAAAATTGCCATTTTTACAGAGTTTTGCTTACTCAAAATCTTCAATTTTGACCAATTTCAGGCACAGAAATGACTTTAAACACACTTATTTTAGTTGAAAAAGTAATAATTCACATCCAACCGTCATTTAAAGTCAAAAGATTAAATGTTAAAATTTCATCAATATTGACCATTTTTTCAACGTTCGACTGGTCCGGGGTCATCGTTTTTCATCAGAAAATGGATTTTTTGGACTCTACCAAAAAAGATTCAAAATGTCTTTTGGATCGGGTCTCATGTTGAATAACCACTTTTTAAACCCTCACAGTGACCAAAATTGCCATTTTTACAGAGTTTTGCTTACTCAAAATCTTCAATTTTGACCAATTTCAGGCACAGAAATGACTTTAAACACACTTATTTTAGTTGAAAAAGTAATAATTCACATCCAACCGTCATTTAAAGTCAAAAGATTAAATGTTAAAATTTCATCAATATTGACCATTTTTTCAACGTTCGACTGGTCCGGGGTCATCGTTTTTCATCAGAAAATTGATTTTTTGGACTCTACCAAAAATGATTCAAAATGTCATTTGGATCGGGCCTCATGTTGAATAACCACTTTTTAAACCCTCACAGTGACCAAAATTGCCATTTTTACAGAGTTTTGCTTACTCAAAATCTTCAATTTTGACCAATTTCAGGCACAGAAATGACTTTTAAACACACTTATTTTAGTTGAAAAAGTAATAATTCACATCCAACCGTCATTTAAAGTCAAAAGATTAAATGTTAAAATTTCATCAATATTGACCATTTTTTCAACGTTCGACTGGTCCGGGGTCATCGTTTTTCATTAGAAAATGGATTTTTTGGACTCTACCAAAAAAAATTCAAAATGTCTTTTGGATCGGGTCTCATGTTGAATAACCACTTTTTAAACCCTCACAGTGACCAAAATTGCCATTTTTACAGAGTTTTGCTTACTCAAAATCTTCAATTTTGACCAATTTCAGGCACAGAAATGACTTTAAACACACTTATTTTAGTTGAAAAAGTAATAATTCACATCCAACCGTCATTTAAAGTCAAAAGATTAAATGTTAACATTTCATCAATATTGACCATTTTTTCAACGTTCGACTGGTCCGGGGTCATCGTTTTTCATCAGAAAATGGATTTTTTGGACTCTACCAAAAAAGATTCAAAATGTCATTTGGATCGGGCCTCATGTTGAATAACCACTTTTTAAACCCTCACAGTGACCAAAATTGCCATTTTTACAGAGTTTTGCTTACTCAAAATCTTAAATTTTGACCAATTTCAGGCACAGAAATGACTTTAAACACACGTATTTTAGTTGAAAAAGTAATAATTCACATCCAACCGTCATTTAAAGTCAAAAGATTAAATGTTAAAATTTCATCAATATTGACCATTTTTTCAACGTTCGACTGGTCCGGGGTCATCGTTTTTCATCAGAAAATTGATTTTTTGGACTCTACCAAAAATGATTCAAAATGTCATTTGGATCGGGCCTCATGTTGAATAACCACTTTTTAAACCCTCACAGTGACCAAAATTGCCATTTTTACAGAGTTTTGCTTACTCAAAATCTTAAATTTTGACCAATTTCAGGCACAGAAATGACTTTAAACACACTTATTTTAGTTGAAAAAGTAATAATTCACATCCAACCGTCATTTAAAGTCAAAAGATTAAATGTTAAAATTTCATCAATATTGACCATTTTTTCAACGTTCGACTGGTCCGGGGTCATCGTTTTTCATCAGAAAATTGATTTTTTGGACTCTACCAAAAATGATTCAAAATGTCATTTGGATCGGGCCTCATGTTGAATAACCACTTTTTAAACCCTCACAGTGACCAAAATTGCCATTTTTACAGAGTTTTGCTTACTCAAAATTTTCAATTTTGACCAATTTCAGGCACAGAAATGACTTTAAACACACTTATTTTAGTTGAAAAAGTAATAATTCACATCCAACCGTCATTTAAAGTCAAAAGAATAAATGTTAAAATTTCATCAATATTGACCATTTTTTCAACGTTCGACTGGTCCGGGGTCATCGTTTTTCATCAGAAAATGGATTTTTTGGACTCTACCAAAAAAGATTCAAAATGTCTTTTGGATCGGGTCTCATGTTGAATAACCACTTTTTAAACCCTCACAGTGACCAAAATTGCCATTTTTACAGAGTTTTGCTTACTCAAAATCTTCAATTTTGACCAATTTCAGGCACAGAAATGACTTTAAACACACTTATTTTAGTTGAAAAAGTAATAATTCACATCCAACCGTCATTTAAAGTCAAAAGATTAAATGTTAAAATTTCATCAATATTGACCATTTTTCAACGTTCGACTGGTCCGGGGTCATCGTTTTTCATCAGAAAATTGATTTTTTGGACTCTACCAAAAATGATTCAAAATGTCATTTGGATCGGGCCTCATGTTGAATAACCACTTTTTAAACCCTCACAGTGACCAAAATTACCATTTTTACAGAGTTTTGCTTACTCAAAATCTTCAATTTTGACCAATTTCAGGCACAGAAATGACTTTAAACACACTTATTTTAGTTGAAAAAGTAATAATTCACATCCAACCGTCATTTAAAGTCAAAAGATTAAATGTTAAAATTTCATCAATATTGACCATTTTTTCAACGTTCGACTGGTCCGGGGTCATCGTTTTTCATCAGAAAATTGATTTTTTGGACTCTACCAAAAATGATTCAAAATGTCATTTGGATCGGGCCTCATGTTGAATAACCACTTTTTAAACCCTCACAGTGACCAAAATTGCCATTTTTACAGAGTTTTGCTTACTCAAAATTTTCAATTTTGACCAATTTCAGGCACAGAAATGACTTTAAACACACTTATTTTAGTTGAAAAAGTAATAATTCACATCCAACCGTCATTTAAAGTCAAAAGAATAAATGTTAAAATTTCATCAATATTGACCATTTTTTCAACGTTCGACTGGTCCGGGGTCATCGTTTTTCATCAGAAAATGGATTTTTTGGACTCTACCAAAAAAGATTCAAAATGTCTTTTGGATCGGGTCTCATGTTGAATAACCACTTTTTAAACCCTCACAGTGACCAAAATTGCCATTTTTACAGAGTTTTGCTTACTCAAAATCTTCAATTTTGACCAATTTCAGGCACAGAAATGACTTTAAACACACTTATTTTAGTTGAAAAAGTAATAATTCACATCCAACCGTCATTTAAAGTCAAAAGATTAAATGTTAAAATTTCATCAATATTGACCATTTTTCAACGTTCGACTGGTCCGGGGTCATCGTTTTTCATCAGAAAATTGATTTTTTGGACTCTACCAAAAATGATTCAAAATGTCATTTGGATCGGGCCTCATGTTGAATAACCACTTTTTAAACCCTCACAGTGACCAAAATTACCATTTTTACAGAGTTTTGCTTACTCAAAATCTTCAATTTTGACCAATTTCAGGCACAGAAATGACTTTAAACACACTTATTTTAGTTGAAAAAGTAATAATTCACATCCAACCGTCATTTAAAGTCAAAAGATTAAATGTTAAAATTTCATCAATATTGACCATTTTTTCAACGTTCGACTGGTCCGGGGTCATCGTTTTTCATCAGAAAATGGATTTTTTGGACTCTACCAAAAAAGATTCAAAATGTCTTTTGGATCGGGTCTCATGTTGAATAACCACTTTTTAAACCCTCACAGTGACCAAAATTGCCATTTTTACAGAGTTTTGCTTACTCAAAATCTTCAATTTTGACCAATTTCAGGCACAGAAATGACTTTAAACACACTTATTTTAGTTGAAAAAGTAATAATTCACATCCAACCGTCATTTAAAGTCAAAAGATTAAATGTTAAAATTTCATCAATATTGACCATTTTTTCAACGTTCGACTGGTCCGGGGTCATCGTTTTTCATCAGAAAATGGATTTTTTGGACTCTACCAAAAAAGATTCAAAATGTCTTTTGGATCGGGTCTCATGTTGAATAACCACTTTTTAAACCCTCACAGTGACCAAAATTGCCATTTTTACAGAGTTTTGCTTACTCAAAATCTTCAATTTTGACCAATTTCAGGCACAGAAATGACTTTAAACACACTTATTTTAGTTGAAAAAGTAATAATTCACATCCAACCGTCATTTAAAGTCAAAAGATTAAATGTTAAAATTTCATCAATATTGACCATTTTTTCAACGTTCGACTGGTCCGGGGTCATCGTTTTTCATCAGAAAATGGATTTTTTGGACTCTACCAAAAAAGATTCAAAATGTCTTTTGGATCGGGTCTCATGTTGAATAACCACTTTTTAAACCCTCACAGTGACCAAAATTGCCATTTTTACAGAGTTTTGCTTACTCAAAATCTTCAATTTTGACCAATTTCAGGCACAGAAATGACTTTAAACACACTTATTTTAGTTGAAAAAGTAATAATTCACATCCAACCGTCATTTAAAGTCAAAAGATTAAATGTTAAAATTTCATCAATATTGACCATTTTTTCAACGTTCGACTGGTCCGGGGTCATCGTTTTTCATCAGAAAATGGATTTTTTGGACTCTACCAAAAAAGATTCAAAATGTCTTTTGGATCGGGTCTCATGTTGAATAACCACTTTTTAAACCCTCACAGTGACCAAAATTGCCATTTTTACAGAGTTTTGCTTACTCAAAATCTTCAATTTTGACCAATTTCAGGCACAGAAATGACTTTAAACACACTTATTTTAGTTGAAAAAGTAATAATTCACATCCAACCGTCATTTAAAGTCAAAAGATTAAATGTTAACATTTCATCAATATTGACCATTTTTTCAACGTTCGACTGGTCCGGGGTCATCGTTTTTCATCAGAAAATGGATTTTTTGGACTCTACCAAAAAAGATTCAAAATGTCATTTGGATCGGGCCTCATGTTGAATAACCACTTTTTAAACCCTCACAGTGACCAAAATTGCCATTTTTACAGAGTTTTGCTTACTCAAAATCTTAAATTTTGACCAATTTCAGGCACAGAAATTACTTTAAACACACGTATTTTAGTTGAAAAAGTAATAATTCACATCCAACCGTCATTTAAAGTCAAAACATTAAATGTTAAAATTTCATCAATATTGACCATTTTTTCAACGTTCGACTGGTCCGGGGTCATCGTTTTTCATCAGAAAATTGATTTTTTGGACTCTACCAAAAATGATTCAAAATGTCATTTGGATCGGGCCTCATGTTGAATAACCACTTTTTAAACCCTCACAGTGACCAAAATTGCCATTTTTACAGAGTTTTGCTTACTCAAAATCTTCAATTTTGACCAATTTCAGGCACAGAAATGACTTTAAACACACTTATTTTAGTTGAAAAAGTAATAATTCACATCCAACCGTCATTTAAAGTCAAAAGATTAAATGTTAAAATTTCATCAATATTGACCATTTTTTCAACGTTCGACTGGTCCGGGGTCATCGTTTTTCATCAGAAAATGGATTTTTTGGACTCTACCAAAAAAGATTCAAAATGTCTTTTGGATCGGGTCTCATGTTGAATAACCACTTTTTAAACCCTCACAGTGACCAAAATTGCCATTTTTACAGAGTTTTGCTTACTCAAAATCTTCAATTTTGACCAATTTCAGGCACAGAAATGACTTTAAACACACTTATTTTAGTTGAAAAAGTAATAATTCACATCCAACCGTCATTTAAAGTCAAAAGATTAAATGTTAAAATTTCATCAATATTGACCATTTTTTCAACGTTCGACTGGTCCGGGGTCATCGTTTTTCATCAGAAAATGGATTTTTTGGACTCTACCAAAAAAGATTCAAAATGTCTTTTGGATCGGGTCTCATGTTGAATAACCACTTTTTAAACCCTCACAGTGACCAAAATTGCCATTTTTACAGAGTTTTGCTTACTCAAAATCTTCAATTTTGACCAATTTCAGGCACAGAAATGACTTTAAACACACTTATTTTAGTTGAAAAAGTAATAATTCACATCCAACCGTCATTTAAAGTCAAAAGATTAAATGTTAAAATTTCATCAATATTGACCATTTTTTCAACGTTCGACTGGTCCGGGGTCATCGTTTTTCATCAGAAAATGGATTTTTTGGACTCTACCAAAAAAGATTCAAAATGTCTTTTGGATCGGGTCTCATGTTGAATAACCACTTTTTAAACCCTCACAGTGACCAAAATTGCCATTTTTACAGAGTTTTGCTTACTCAAAATCTTCAATTTTGACCAATTTCAGGCACAGAAATGACTTTAAACACACTTATTTTAGTTGAAAAAGTAATAATTCACATCCAACCGTCATTTAAAGTCAAAAGATTAAATGTTAAAATTTCATCAATATTGACCATTTTTTCAACGTTCGACTGGTCCGGGGTCATCGTTTTTCATCAGAAAATTGATTTTTTGGACTCTACCAAAAATGATTCAAAATGTCATTTGGATCGGGCCTCATGTTGAATAACCACTTTTTAAACCCTCACAGTGACCAAAATTGCCATTTTTACAGAGTTTTGCTTACTCAAAATCTTCAATTTTGACCAATTTCAGGCACAGAAATGACTTTAAACACACTTATTTTAGTTGAAAAAGTAATAATTCACATCCAACCATCATTTAAAGTCAAAAGATTAAATGTTAAAATTTCATCAATATTGACCATTTTTTCAACGTTCGACTGGTCCGGGGTCATCGTTTTTCATCAGAAAATGGATTTTTTGGACTCTACCAAAAAAGATTCAAAATGTCTTTTGGATCGGGTCTCATGTTGAATAACCACTTTTTAAACCCTCACAGTGACCAAAATTGCCATTTTTACAGAGTTTTGCTTACTCAAAATCTTCAATTTTGACCAATTTCAGGCACAGAAATGACTTTAAACACACTTATTTTAGTTGAAAAAGTAATAATTCACATCCAACCGTCATTTAAAGTCAAAAGATTAAATGTTAACATTTCATCAATATTGACCATTTTTTCAACGTTCGACTGGTCCGGGGTCATCGTTTTTCATCAGAAAATGGATTTTTTGGACTCTACCAAAAAAGATTCAAAATGTCATTTGGATCGGGCCTCATGTTGAATAACCACTTTTTAAACCCTCACAGTGACCAAAATTGCCATTTTTACAGAGTTTTGCTTACTCAAAATCTTAAATTTTGACCAATTTCAGGCACAGAAATGACTTTAAACACACTTATTTTAGTTGAAAAAGTAATAATTCACATCCAACCGTCATTTAAAGTCAAAAGATTAAATGTTAAAATTTCATCAATATTGACCATTTTTTCAACGTTCGACTGGTCCGGGGTCATCGTTTTTCATCAGAAAATTGATTTTTTGGACTCTACCAAAAATGATTCAAAATGTCATTTGGATCGGGCCTCATGTTGAATAACCACTTTTTAAACCCTCACAGTGACCAAAATTGCCATTTTTACAGAGTTTTGCTTACTCAAAATCTTCAATTTTGACCAATTTCAGGCACAGAAATAACTTTAAACACACTTATTTTAGTTGAAAAAGTAATAATTCACATCCAACCGTCATTTAAAGTCAAAAGATTAAATGTTAAAATTTCATCAATATTGACCATTTTTTCAACGTTCGACTGGTCCGGGGTCATCGTTTTTCATCAGAAAATGGATTTTTTGGACTCTACCAAAAAAGATTCAAAATGTCTTTTGGATCGGGTCTCATGTTGAATAACCACTTTTTAAACCCTCACAGTGACCAAAATTGCCATTTTTACAGAGTTTTGCTTACTCAAAATCTTCAATTTTGACCAATTTCAGGCACAGAAATGACTTTAAACACACTTATTTTAGTTGAAAAAGTAATAATTCACATCCAACCGTCATTTAAAGTCAAAAGATTAAATGTTAATATTTCATCAATATTGACCATTTTTTCAACGTTCGACTGGTCCGGGGTCATCGTTTTTCATCAGAAAATGGATTTTTTGGACTCTACCAAAAAAGATTCAAAATGTCTTTTGGATCGGGTCTCATGTTGAATAACCACTTTTTAAACCCTCACAGTGACCAAAATTGCCATTTTTACAGAGTTTTGCTTACTCAAAATCTTCAATTTTGACCAATTTCAGGCACAGAAATGACTTTAAACACACTTATTTTAGTTGAAAAAGTAATAATTCACATCCAACCGTCATTTAAAGTCAAAAGATTAAATGTTAAAATTTCATCAATATTGACCATTTTTCAACGTTCGACTGGTCCGGGGTCATCGTTTTTCATCAGAAAATTGATTTTTTGGACTCTACCAAAAATGATTCAAAATGTCATTTGGATCGGGCCTCATGTTGAATAACCACTTTTTAAACCCTCACAGTGACCAAAATTGCCATTTTTACAGAGTTTTGCTTACTCAAAATCTTCAATTTTGACCAATTTCAGGCACAGAAATGACTTTAAACACACTTATTTTAGTTGAAAAAGTAATAATTCACATCCAACCGTCATTTAAAGTCAAAAGATTAAATGTTAAAATTTCATCAATATTGACCATTTTTTCAACGTTCGACTGGTCCGGGGTCATCGTTTTTCATCAGAAAATGGATTTTTTGGACTCTACCAAAAAAGATTCAAAATGTCTTTTGGATCGGGTCTCATGTTGAATAACCACTTTTTAAACCCTCACAGTGACCAAAATTGCCATTTTTACAGAGTTTTGCTTACTCAAAATCTTCAATTTTGACCAATTTCAGGCACAGAAATGACTTTAAACACACTTATTTTAGTTGAAAAAGTAATAATTCACATCCAACCGTCATTTAAAGTCAAAAGATTAAATGTTAAAATTTCATCAATATTGACCATTTTTTCAACGTTCGACTGGTCCGGGGTCATCGTTTTTCATCAGAAAATGGATTTTTTGGACTCTACCAAAAAAGATTCAAAATGTCTTTTGGATCGGGTCTCATGTTGAATAACCACTTTTTAAACCCTCACAGTGACCAAAATTGCCATTTTTACAGAGTTTTGCTTACTCAAAATCTTCAATTTTGACCAATTTCAGGCACAGAAATGACTTTAAACACACTTATTTTAGTTGAAAAAGTAATAATTCACATCCAACCGTCATTTAAAGTCAAAAGATTAAATGTTAAAATTTCATCAATATTGACCATTTTTTCAACGTTCGACTGGTCCGGGGTCATCGTTTTTCATCAGAAAATTGATTTTTTGGACTCTACCAAAAATGATTCAAAATGTCATTTGGATCGGGCCTCATGTTGAATAACCACTTTTTAAACCCTCACAGTGACCAAAATTGCCATTTTTACAGAGTTTTGCTTACTCAAAATCTTCAATTTTGACCAATTTCAGGCACAGAAATGACTTTAAACACACTTATTTTAGTTGAAAAAGTAATAATTCACATCCAACCGTCATTTAAAGTCAAAAGATTAAATGTTAAAATTTCATCAATATTGACCATTTTTTCAACGTTCGACTGGTCCGGGGTCATCGTTTTTCATCAGAAAATGGATTTTTTGGACTCTACCAAAAAAGATTCAAAATGTCTTTTGGATCGGGTCTCATGTTGAATAACCACTTTTTAAACCCTCACAGTGACCAAAATTGCCATTTTTACAGAGTTTTGCTTACTCAAAATCTTCAATTTTGACCAATTTCAGGCACAGAAATGACTTTAAACACACTTATTTTAGTTGAAAAAGTAATAATTCACATCCAACCGTCATTTAAAGTCAAAAGATTAAATGTTAACATTTCATCAATATTGACCATTTTTTCAACGTTCGACTGGTCCAGGGTCATCGTTTTTCATCAGAAAATGGATTTTTTGGACTCTACCAAAAAAGATTCAAAATGTCATTTGGATCGGGCCTCATGTTGAATAACCACTTTTTAAACCCTCACAGTGACCAAAATTGCCATTTTTACAGAGTTTTGCTTACTCAAAATCTTAAATTTTTACCAATTTCAGGCACAGAAATGACTTTAAACACACTTATTTTAGTTGAAAAAGTAATAATTCACATCCAACCGTCATTTAAAGTCAAAAGATTAAATGTTAAAATTTCATCAATATTGACCATTTTTTCAACGTTCGACTGGTCTGGGGTCATCGTTTTTCATCAGAAAATTGATTTTTTGGACTCTACCAAAAATGATTCAAAATGTCATTTGGATCGGGCCTCATGTTGAATAACCACTTTTTAAACCCTCACAGTGACCAAAATTGCCATTTTTACAGAGTTTTGCTTACTCAAAATCTTAAATTTTGACCAATTTCAGGCACAGAAATGACTTTAAACACACTTATTTTAGTTGAAAAAGTAATAATTCACATCCAACCGTCATTTAAAGTCAAAAGATTAAATGTTAAAATTTCATCAATATTGACCATTTTTTCAACGTTCGACTGGTCCGGGGTCATCGTTTTTCATCAGAAAATTGATTTTTTGGACTCTACCAAAAATGATTCAAAATGTCATTTGGATCGGGCCTCATGTTGAATAACCACTTTTTAAACCCTCACAGTGACCAAAATTGCCATTTTTACAGAGTTTTGCTTACTCAAAATCTTAAATTTTGACCAATTTCAGGCACAGAAATGACTTTAAACACACTATTTTAGTTGAAAAAGTAATAATTCACATCCAACCGTCATTTAAAGTCAAAAGATTAAATGTTAAAATTTCATCAATATTGACCATTTTTTCAACGTTCGACTGGTCCGGGGTCATCGTTTTTCATCAGAAAATTGATTTTTTTGGACTCTACCAAAAATGATTCAAAATGTCATTTGGATCGGGCCTCATGTTGAATAACCACTTTTTAAACCCTCACAGTGACCAAAATTGCCATTTTTACAGAGTTTTGCTTACTCAAAATCTTCAATTTTGACCAATTTCAGGCACAGAAATGACTTTAAACACACTTATTTTAGTTGAAAAAGTAATAATTCACATCCAACCGTCATTTAAAGTCAAAAGATTAAATGTTAAAATTTCATCAATATTGACCATTTTTTCAACGTTCGACTGGTCCGGGGTCATCGTTTTTCATCAGAAAATGGATTTTTTGGACTCTACCAAAAAAGATTCAAAATGTCTTTTGGATCGGGTCTCATGTTGAATAACCACTTTTTAAACCCTCACAGTGACCAAAATTGCCATTTTTACAGAGTTTTGCTTACTCAAAATCTTCAATTTTGACCAATTTCAGGCACAGAAATGACTTTAAACACACTTATTTTAGTTGAAAAAGTAATAATTCACATCCAACCGTCATTTAAAGTCAAAAGATTAAATGTTAATATTTCATCAATATTGACCATTTTTTCAACGTTCGACTGGTCCGGGGTCATCGTTTTTCATCAGAAAATGGATTTTTTGGACTCTACCAAAAAAGATTCAAAATGTCTTTTGGATCGGGTCTCATGTTGAATAACCACTTTTTAAACCCTCACAGTGACCAAAATTGCCATTTTTACAGAGTTTTGCTTACTCAAAATCTTCAATTTTGACCAATTTCAGGCACAGAAATGACTTTAAACACACTTATTTTAGTTGAAAAAGTAATAATTCACATCCAACCGTCATTTAAAGTCAAAAGATTAAATGTTAAAATTTCATCAATATTGACCATTTTTTCAACGTTCGACTGGTCCGGGGTCATCGTTTTTCATCAGAAAATGGATTTTTTGGACTCTACCAAAAAAGATTCAAAATGTCTTTTGGATCGGGTCTCATGTTGAATAACCACTTTTTAAACCCTCACAGTGACCAAAATTGCCATTTTTACAGAGTTTTGCTTACTCAAAATCTTCAATTTTGACCAATTTCAGGCACAGAAATGACTTTAAACACACTTATTTTAGTTGAAAAAGTAATAATTCACATCCAACCGTCATTTAAAGTCAAAAGATTAAATGTTAAAATTTCATCAATATTGACCATTTTTTCAACGTTCGACTGGTCCGGGGTCATCGTTTTTCATCAGAAAATGGATTTTTTGGACTCTACCAAAAAAGATTCAAAATGTCTTTTGGATCGGGTCTCATGTTGAATAACCACTTTTTAAACCCTCACAGTGACCAAAATTGCCATTTTTACAGAGTTTTGCTTACTCAAAATCTTCAATTTTGACCAATTTCAGGCACAGAAATGACTTTAAACACACTTATTTTAGTTGAAAAAGTAATAATTCACATCCAACCGTCATTTAAAGTCAAAAGATTAAATGTTAAAATTTCATCAATATTGACCATTTTTTCAACGTTCGACTGGTCCGGGGTCATCGTTTTTCATCAGAAAATTGATTTTTTGGACTCTACCAAAAATGATTCAAAATGTCATTTGGATCGGGCCTCATGTTGAATAACCACTTTTTAAACCCTCACAGTGACCAAAATTGCCATTTTTACAGAGTTTTGCTTACTCAAAATCTTCAATTTTGACCAATTTCAGGCACAGAAATGACTTTAAACACACTTATTTTAGTTGAAAAAGTAATAATTCACATCCAACCGTCATTTAAAGTCAAAAGATT
Organism: Lissotriton vulgaris; assembly: GCF_964263255.1. Lineage (NCBI taxonomy): Eukaryota > Metazoa > Chordata > Amphibia > Caudata > Salamandridae > Lissotriton > Lissotriton vulgaris. Next base: position 115,012 of record NW_028241267.1, read on the forward strand.
AAATGTTAAAATTTCATCAATATTGACCATTTTTTCAACGTTCGACTGGTCCGGGGTCATCGTTTTTCATCAGAAAATTGATTTTTTGGACTCTACCAAAAATGATTCAAAATGTCATTTGGATCGGGCCTCATGTTGAATAACCACTTTTTAAACCCTCACAGTGACCAAAATTGCCATTTTTACAGAGTTTTGCTTACTCAAAATCTTCAATTTTGACCAATTTCAGGCACAGAAATGACTTTAAACACACTTATTTTAGTTGAAAAAGTAATAATTCACATCCAACCGTCATTTAAAGTCAAAAGATTAAATGTTAAAATTTCATCAATATTGACCATTTTTTCAACGTTCGACTGGTCCGGGGTCATCGTTTTTCATCAGAAAATGGATTTTTTGGACTCTACCAAAAAAGATTCAAAATGTCTTTTGGATCGGGTCTCATGTTGAATAACCACTTTTTAAACCCTCACAGTGACCAAAATTGCCATTTTTACAGAGTTTTGCTTACTCAAAATCTTCAATTTTGACCAATTTCAGGCACAGAAATGACTTTAAACACACTTATTTTAGTTGAAAAAGTAATAATTCACATCCAACCGTCATTTAAAGTCAAAAGATTAAATGTTAACATTTCATCAATATTGACCATTTTTTCAACGTTCGACTGGTCCGGGGTCATCGTTTTTCATCAGAAAATGGATTTTTTGGACTCTACCAAAAAAGATTCAAAATGTCATTTGGATCGGGCCTCATGTTGAATAACCACTTTTTAAACCCTCACAGTGACCAAAATTGCCATTTTTACAGAGTTTTGCTTACTCAAAATCTTAAATTTTGACCAATTTCAGGCACAGAAATGACTTTAAACACACTTATTTTAGTTGAAAAAGTAATAATTCACATCCAACCGTCATTTAAAGTCAAAAGATTAAATGTTAAAATTTCATCAATATTGACCATTTTTTCAACGTTCGACTGGTCCGGGGTCATCGTTTTTCATCAGAAAATTGATTTTTTGGACTCTACCAAAAATGATTCAAAATGTCATTTGGATCGGGCCTCATGTTGAATAACCACTTTTTAAACCCTCACAGTGACCAAAATTGCCATTTTTACAGAGTTTTGCTTACTCAAAATCTTCAATTTTGACCAATTTCAGGCACAGAAATGACTTTAAACACACTTATTATAGTTGAAAAAGTAATAATTCACATCCAACCGTCATTTAAAGTCAAAAGATTAAATGTTAAAATTTCATCAATATTGACCATTTTTTCAACGTTCGACTGGTCCGGGGTCATCGTTTTTCATCAGAAAATTGATTTTTTGGACTCTACCAAAAATGATTCAAAATGTCATTTGGATCGGGCCTCATGTTGAATAACCACTTTTTAAACCCTCACAGTGACCAAAATTGCCATTTTTACAGAGTTTTGCTTACTCAAAATCTTCAATTTTGACCAATTTCAGGCACAGAAATGACTTTAAACACACTTATTTTAGTTGAAAAAGTAATAATTCACATCCAACCGTCATTTAAAGTCAAAAGATTAAATGTTAAAATTTCATCAATATTGACCATTTTTTCAACGTTCGACTGGTCCGGGGTCATCGTTTTTCATCAGAAAATGGATTTTTTGGACTCTACCAAAAAAGATTCAAAATGTCTTTTGGATCGGGTCTCATGTTGAATAACCACTTTTTAAACCCTCACAGTGACCAAAATTGCCATTTTTACAGAGTTTTGCTTACTCAAAATCTTCAATTTTGACCAATTTCAGGCACAGAAATGACTTTAAACACACTTATTTTAGTTGAAAAAGTAATAATTCACATCCAACCGTCATTTAAAGTCAAAAGATTAAATGTTAAAATTTCATCAATATTGACCATTTTTCAACGTTCGACTGGTCCGGGGTCATCGTTTTTCATCAGAAAATTGATTTTTTGGACTCTACCAAAAATGATTCAAAATGTCATTTGGATCGGGCCTCATGTTGAATAACCACTTTTTAAACCCTCACAGTGACCAAAATTGCCATTTTTACAGAGTTTTGCTTACTCAAAATCTTCAATTTTGACCAATTTCAGGCACAGAAATGACTTTAAACACACTTATTTTAGTTGAAAAAGTAATAATTCACATCCAACCGTCATTTAAAGTCAAAAGATTAAATGTTAAAATTTCATCAATATTGACCATTTTTTCAACGTTCGACTGGTCCGGGGTCATCGTTTTTCATCAGAAAATGGATTTTTTGGACTCTACCAAAAAAGATTCAAAATGTCTTTTGGATCGGGTCTCATGTTGAATAACCACTTTTTAAACCCTCACAGTGACCAAAATTGCCATTTTTACAGAGTTTTGCTTACTCAAAATCTTCAATTTTGACCAATTTCAGGCACAGAAATGACTTTAAACACACTTATTTTAGTTGAAAAAGTAATAATTCACATCCAACCGTCATTTAAAGTCAAAAGATTAAATGTTAAAATTTCATCAATATTGACCATTTTTTCAACGTTCGACTGGTCCGGGGTCATCGTTTTTCATCAGAAAATGGATTTTTTGGACTCTACCAAAAAAGATTCAAAATGTCTTTTGGATCGGGTCTCATGTTGAATAACCACTTTTTAAACCCTCACAGTGACCAAAATTGCCATTTTTACAGAGTTTTGCTTACTCAAAATCTTCAATTTTGACCAATTTCAGGCACAGAAATGACTTTAAACACACTTATTTTAGTTGAAAAAGTAATAATTCACATCCAACCGTCATTTAAAGTCAAAAGATTAAATGTTAAAATTTCATCAATATTGACCATTTTTTCAACGTTCGACTGGTCCGGGGTCATCGTTTTTCATCAGAAAATGGATTTTTTGGACTCTACCAAAAAAGATTCAAAATGTCTTTTGGATCGGGTCTCATGTTGAATAACCACTTTTTAAACCCTCACAGTGACCAAAATTGCCATTTTTACAGAGTTTTGCTTACTCAAAATCTTCAATTTTGACCAATTTCAGGCACAGAAATGACTTTAAACACACTTATTTTAGTTGAAAAAGTAATAATTCACATCCAACCGTCATTTAAAGTCAAAAGATTAAATGTTAACATTTCATCAATATTGACCATTTTTTCAACGTTCGACTGGTCCGGGGTCATCGTTTTTCATCAGAAAATGGATTTTTTGGACTCTACCAAAAAAGATTCAAAATGTCATTTGGATCGGGCCTCATGTTGAATAACCACTTTTTAAACCCTCACAGTGACCAAAATTGCCATTTTTACAGAGTTTTGCTTACTCAAAATCTTAAATTTTGACCAATTTCAGGCACAGAAATGACTTTAAACACACGTATTTTAGTTGAAAAAGTAATAATTCACATCCAACCGTCATTTAAAGTCAAAAGATTAAATGTTAAAATTTCATCAATATTGACCATTTTTTCAACGTTCGACTGGTCCGGGGTCATCGTTTTTCATCAGAAAATTGATTTTTTGGACTCTACCAAAAATGATTCAAAATGTCATTTGGATCGGGCCTCATGTTGAATAACCACTTTTTAAACCCTCACAGTGACCAAAATTGCCATTTTTACAGAGTTTTGCTTACTCAAAATCTTCAATTTTGACCAATTTCAGGCACAGAAATGACTTTAAACACACTTATTTTAGTTGAAAAAGTAATAATTCACATCCAACCGTCATTTAAAGTCAAAAGATTAAATGTTAAAATTTCATCAATATTGACCATTTTTTCAACGTTCGACTGGTCCGGGGTCATCGTTTTTCATCAGAAAATGGATTTTTTGGACTCTACCAAAAAAGATTCAAAATGTCTTTTGGATCGGGTCTCATGTTGAATAACCACTTTTTAAACCCTCACAGTGACCAAAATTGCCATTTTTACAGAGTTTTGCTTACTCAAAATCTTCAATTTTGACCAATTTCAGGCACAGAAATGACTTTAAACACACTTATTTTAGTTGAAAAAGTAATAATTCACATCCAACCGTCATTTAAAGTCAAAAGATTAAATGTTAAAATTTCATCAATATTGACCATTTTTTCAACGTTCGACTGGTCCGGGGTCATCGTTTTTCATCAGAAAATGGATTTTTTGGACTCTACCAAAAAAGATTCAAAATGTCTTTTGGATCGGGTCTCATGTTGAATAACCACTTTTTAAACCCTCACAGTGACCAAAATTGCCATTTTTACAGAGTTTTGCTTACTCAAAATCTTCAATTTTGACCAATTTCAGGCACAGAAATGACTTTAAACACACTTATTTTAGTTGAAAAAGTAATAATTCACATCCAACCGTCATTTAAAGTCAAAAGATTAAATGTTAAAATTTCATCAATATTGACCATTTTTTCAACGTTCGACTGGTCCGGGGTCATCGTTTTTCATCAGAAAATTGATTTTTTGGACTCTACCAAAAATGATTCAAAATGTCATTTGGATCGGGCCTCATGTTGAATAACCACTTTTTAAACCCTCACAGTGACCAAAATTGCCATTTTTACAGAGTTTTGCTTACTCAAAATCTTCAATTTTGACCAATTTCAGGCACAGAAATGACTTTAAACACACTTATTTTAGTTGAAAAAGTAATAATTCACATCCAACTGTCATTTAAAGTCAAAAGATTAAATGTTAAAATTTCATCAATATTGACCATTTTTTCAACGTTCGACTGGTCCGGGGTCATCGTTTTTCATCAGAAAATGGATTTTTTGGACTCTACCAAAAAAGATTCAAAATGTCTTTTGGATCGGGTCTCATGTTGAATAACCACTTTTTAAACCCTCACAGTGACCAAAATTGCCATTTTTACAGAGTTTTGCTTACTCAAAATCTTCAATTTTGACCAATTTCAGGCACAGAAATGACTTTAAACACACTTATTTTAGTTGAAAAAGTAATAATTCACATCCAACCGTCATTTAAAGTCAAAAGATTAAATGTTAACATTTCATCAATATTGACCATTTTTTCAACGTTCGACTGGTCCGGGGTCATCGTTTTTCATCAGAAAATGGATTTTTTGGACTCTACCAAAAAAGATTCAAAATGTCATTTGGATCGGGCCTCATGTTGAATAACCACTTTTTAAACCCTCACAGTGACCAAAATTGCCATTTTTACAGAGTTTTGCTTACTCAAAATCTTAAATTTTGACCAATTTCAGGCACAGAAATGACTTTAAACACACTTATTTTAGTTGAAAAAGTAATAATTCACATCCAACCGTCATTTAAAGTCAAAAGATTAAATGTTAAAATTTCATCAATATTGACCATTTTTTCAACGTTCGACTGGTCCGGGGTCATCGTTTTTCATCAGAAAATTGATTTTTTGGACTCTACCAAAAATGATTCAAAATGTCATTTGGATCGGGCCTCATGTTGAATAACCACTTTTTAAACCCTCACAGTGACCAAAATTGCCATTTTTACAGAGTTTTGCTTACTCAAAATCTTCAATTTTGACCAATTTCAGGCACAGAAATGACTTTAAACACACTTATTTTAGTTGAAAAAGTAATAATTCACATCCAACCGTCATTTAAAGTCAAAAGATTAAATGTTAAAATTTCATCAATATTGACCATTTTTTCAACGTTCGACTGGTCCGGGGTCATCGTTTTTCATCAGAAAATGGATTTTTTGGACTCTACCAAAAAAGATTCAAAATGTCTTTTGGATCGGGTCTCATGTTGAATAACCACTTTTTAAACCCTCACAGTGACCAAAATTGCCATTTTTACAGAGTTTTGCTTACTCAAAATCTTCAATTTTGACCAATTTCAGGCACAGAAATGACTTTAAACACACTTATTTTAGTTGAAAAAGTAATAATTCACATCCAACCGTCATTTAAAGTCAAAAGATTAAATGTTAATATTTCATCAATATTGACCATTTTTTCAACGTTCGACTGGTCCGGGGTCATCGTTTTTCATCAGAAAATGGATTTTTTGGACTCTACCAAAAAAGATTCAAAATGTCTTTTGGATCGGGTCTCATGTTGAATAACCACTTTTTAAACCCTCACAGTGACCAAAATTGCCATTTTTACAGAGTTTTGCTTACTCAAAATCTTCAATTTTGACCAATTTCAGGCACAGAAATGACTTTAAACACACTTATTTTAGTTGAAAAAGTAATAATTCACATCCAACCGTCATTTAAAGTCAAAAGATTAAATGTTAAAATTTCATCAATATTGACCATTTTTTCAACGTTCGACTGGTCCGGGGTCATCGTTTTTCATCAGAAAATGGATTTTTTGGACTCTACCAAAAAAGATTCAAAATGTCTTTTGGATCGGGTCTCATGTTGAATAACCACTTTTTAAACCCTCACAGTGACCAAAATTGCCATTTTTACAGAGTTTTGCTTACTCAAAATCTTCAATTTTGACCAATTTCAGGCACAGAAATGACTTTAAACACACTTATTTTAGTTGAAAAAGTAATAATTCACATCCAACCGTCATTTAAAGTCAAAAGATTAAATGTTAAAATTTCATCAATATTGACCATTTTTCAACGTTCGACTGGTCCGGGGTCATCGTTTTTCATCAGAAAATTGATTTTTTGGACTCTACCAAAAATGATTCAAAATGTCATTTGGATCGGGCCTCATGTTGAATAACCACTTTTTAAACCCTCACAGTGACCAAAATTGCCATTTTTACAGAGTTTTGCTTACTCAAAATCTTAAATTTTTACCAATTTCAGGCACAGAAATGACTTTAAACACACTTATTTTAGTTGAAAAAGTAATAATTCACATCCAACCGTCATTTAAAGTCAAAAGATTAAATGTTAAAATTTCATCAATATTGACCATTTTTTCAACGTTCGACTGGTCTGGGGTCATCGTTTTTCATCAGAAAATTGATTTTTTGGACTCTACCAAAAATGATTCAAAATGTCATTTGGATCGGGCCTCATGTTGAATAACCACTTTTTAAACCCTCACAGTGACCAAAATTGCCATTTTTACAGAGTTTTGCTTACTCAAAATCTTAAATTTTGACCAATTTCAGGCACAGAAATGACTTTAAACACACTTATTTTAGTTGAAAAAGTAATAATTCACATCCAACCGTCATTTAAAGTCAAAAGATTAAATGTTAAAATTTCATCAATATTGACCATTTTTTCAACGTTCGACTGGTCCGGGGTCATCGTTTTTCATCAGAAAATTGATTTTTTGGACTCTACCAAAAATGATTCAAAATGTCATTTGGATCGGGCCTCATGTTGAATAACCACTTTTTAAACCCTCACAGTGACCAAAATTGCCATTTTTACAGAGTTTTGCTTACTCAAAATCTTAAATTTTGACCAATTTCAGGCACAGAAATGACTTTAAACACACTATTTTAGTTGAAAAAGTAATAATTCACATCCAACCGTCATTTAAAGTCAAAAGATTAAATGTTAAAATTTCATCAATATTGACCATTTTTTCAACGTTCGACTGGTCCGGGGTCATCGTTTTTCATCAGAAAATTGATTTTTTTGGACTCTACCAAAAATGATTCAAAATGTCATTTGGATCGGGCCTCATGTTGAATAACCACTTTTTAAACCCTCACAGTGACCAAAATTGCCATTTTTACAGAGTTTTGCTTACTCAAAATCTTCAATTTTGACCAATTTCAGGCACAGAAATGACTTTAAACACACTTATTTTAGTTGAAAAAGTAATAATTCACATCCAACCGTCATTTAAAGTCAAAAGATTAAATGTTAAAATTTCATCAATATTGACCATTTTTTCAACGTTCGACTGGTCCGGGGTCATCGTTTTTCATCAGAAAATGGATTTTTTGGACTCTACCAAAAAAGATTCAAAATGTCTTTTGGATCGGGTCTCATGTTGAATAACCACTTTTTAAACCCTCACAGTGACCAAAATTGCCATTTTTACAGAGTTTTGCTTACTCAAAATCTTCAATTTTGACCAATTTCAGGCACAGAAATGACTTTAAACACACTTATTTTAGTTGAAAAAGTAATAATTCACATCCAACCGTCATTTAAAGTCAAAAGATTAAATGTTAATATTTCATCAATATTGACCATTTTTTCAACGTTCGACTGGTCCGGGGTCATCGTTTTTCATCAGAAAATGGATTTTTTGGACTCTACCAAAAAAGATTCAAAATGTCTTTTGGATCGGGTCTCATGTTGAATAACCACTTTTTAAACCCTCACAGTGACCAAAATTGCCATTTTTACAGAGTTTTGCTTACTCAAAATCTTCAATTTTGACCAATTTCAGGCACAGAAATGACTTTAAACACACTTATTTTAGTTGAAAAAGTAATAATTCACATCCAACCGTCATTTAAAGTCAAAAGATTAAATGTTAAAATTTCATCAATATTGACCATTTTTTCAACGTTCGACTGGTCCGGGGTCATCGTTTTTCATCAGAAAATGGATTTTTTGGACTCTACCAAAAAAGATTCAAAATGTCTTTTGGATCGGGTCTCATGTTGAATAACCACTTTTTAAACCCTCACAGTGACCAAAATTGCCATTTTTACAGAGTTTTGCTTACTCAAAATCTTCAATTTTGACCAATTTCAGGCACAGAAATGACTTTAAACACACTTATTTTAGTTGAAAAAGTAATAATTCACATCCAACCGTCATTTAAAGTCAAAAGATTAAATGTTAAAATTTCATCAATATTGACCATTTTTTCAACGTTCGACTGGTCCGGGGTCATCGTTTTTCATCAGAAAATGGATTTTTTGGACTCTACCAAAAAAGATTCAAAATGTCTTTTGGATCGGGTCTCATGTTGAATAACCACTTTTTAAACCCTCACAGTGACCAAAATTGCCATTTTTACAGAGTTTTGCTTACTCAAAATCTTCAATTTTGACCAATTTCAGGCACAGAAATGACTTTAAACACACTTATTTTAGTTGAAAAAGTAATAATTCACATCCAACCGTCATTTAAAGTCAAAAGATTAAATGTTAAAATTTCATCAATATTGACCATTTTTTCAACGTTCGACTGGTCCGGGGTCATCGTTTTTCATCAGAAAATTGATTTTTTGGACTCTACCAAAAATGATTCAAAATGTCATTTGGATCGGGCCTCATGTTGAATAACCACTTTTTAAACCCTCACAGTGACCAAAATTGCCATTTTTACAGAGTTTTGCTTACTCAAAATCTTCAATTTTGACCAATTTCAGGCACAGAAATGACTTTAAACACACTTATTTTAGTTGAAAAAGTAATAATTCACATCCAACCGTCATTTAAAGTCAAAAGATTAAATGTTAAAATTTCATCAATATTGACCATTTTTTCAACGTTCGACTGGTCCGGGGTCATCGTTTTTCATCAGAAAATTGATTTTTTGGACTCTACCAAAAATGATTCAAAATGTCATTTGGATCGGGCCTCATGTTGAATAACCACTTTTTAAACCCTCACAGTGACCAAAATTGCCATTTTTACAGAGTTTTGCTTACTCAAAATCTTCAATTTTGACCAATTTCAGGCACAGAAATGACTTTAAACACACTTATTTTAGTTGAAAAAGTAATAATTCACATCCAACCGTCATTTAAAGTCAAAAGATTAAATGTTAAAATTTCATCAATATTGACCATTTTTTCAACGTTCGACTGGTCCGGGGTCATCGTTTTTCATCAGAAAATGGATTTTTTGGACTCTACCAAAAAAGATTCAAAATGTCTTTTGGATCGGGTCTCAATAACCACTTTTTAAACCCTCACAGTGACCAAAATTGCCCATTTTTACAGAGTTTTGCTTACTCAAAATCTTCAATTTTGACCAATTTCAGGCACAGAAATGACTTTAAACACACTTATTTTAGTTGAAAAAGTAATAATTCACATCCAACCGTCATTTAAAGTCAAAAGATTAAATGTTAAAATTTCATCAATATTGACCATTTTTTCAACGTTCGACTGGTCCGGGGTCATCGTTTTTCATCAGAAAATGGATTTTTTGGACTCTACCAAAAAAGATTCAAAATGTCATTTGGATCGGGCCTCATGTTGAATAACCACTTTTTAAACCCTCACAGTGACCAAAATTGCCATTTTTACAGAGTTTTGCTTACTCAAAATCTTCAATTTTGACCAATTTCAGGCACAGAAATGACTTTAAACACACGTATTTTAGTTGAAAAAGTAATAATTCACATCCAACCGTCATTTAAAGTCAAAAGATTAAATGTTAAAATTTCATCAATATTGACCATTTTTTCAACGTTCGACTGGTCCGGGGTCATCGTTTTTCATCAGAAAATTGATTTTTTGGACTCTACCAAAAATGATTCAAAATGTCATTTGGGATCGGGCCTCATGTTGAATAACCACTTTTTAAACCCTCACAGTGACCAAAATTGCCATTTTTACAGAGTTTTGCTTACTCAAAATCTTAAATTTTGACCAATTTCAGGCACAGAAATGACTTTAAAACACACTTATTTTAGTTGAAAAAGTAATAATTCACATCCAACGTCATTTAAAGTCAAAAGATTAAATGTTAAAATTTCATCAATATTGACCATTTTTTCAACGTTCGACTGGTCCGGGGTCATCGTTTTTCATCAGAAAATTGATTTTTTGGACTCTACCAAAAATGATTCAAAATGTCATTTGGATCGGGCCTCATGTTGAATAACCACTTTTTAAACCCTCACAGTGACCAAAATTGCCATTTTTACAGAGTTTTGCTTACTCAAAATCTTCAATTTGACCATTTCAGGCACAGAAATGACTTTAAACACACTTATTTTAGTTGAAAAAGTAATAATTCACATCCAACCGTCATTTAAAGTCAAAAGATTAAATGTTAAAATTTCATCAATATTGACCATTTTTTCAACGTTCGACTGGTCCGGGGTCATCGTTTTTCATCAGAAAATTGATTTTTTGGACTCTACCAAAAATGATTCAAAATGTCATTTGGATCGGGCCTCATGTTGAATAACCACTTTTTAAACCTCACAGTGACCAAAATTGCCATTTTTACAGAGTTTTGGCTTACTCAAAATCTTCAATTTTGACCAATTTCAGGCACAGAAATGACTTTAAACACACTTATTTTAGTTGAAAAAGTAATAATTCACATCCAACCGTCATTTAAAGTCAAAAGATTAAATGTTAAAATTTCATCAATATTGACCATTTTTTCAACGTTCGACTGGTCCGGGGTCATCGTTTTTCATCAGAAAATGGATTTTTTGGACTCTACCAAAAAAAGATTCAAAATGTCTTTTGGATCGGGTCTCATGTTGAATAACCACTTTTTAAAACCTCACAGTGACCAAAATTGCCATTTTTACAGAGTTTTGCTTACTCAAAATCTTCAATTTTGACCAATTTCAGGCACAGAAATGACTTTAAACACACTTATTTTAGTTTGAAAAAAGTAAATAATTCACATCCAACCGTCATTTAAAGTCAAAAGATTAAATGTTAAAATTTCATCCAATATTGACCAATTTTTCAACGTTCGACTGGTCCGGGGTCATCGTTTTTCATCAGAAAATTTGATTTTTTGGACTCTACCAAAAATGATTCAAAATGTCATTTGGATCGGGCCTCATGTTGAATAACCACTTTTTAACCCTCACAGTGACCAAAATTGCCATTTTTACAGAGTTTTGCTTACTCAAAATCTTCAATTTTGACCAATTTCAGGCACAGAAATGACTTTAAACACACTTATTTTAGTTGAAAAAGTAATAATTCACATCCAACCGTCATTTAAAGTCAAAAGATTAAATGTTAAAATTTCATCAATATTGACCATTTTTTCAACGTTCGACTGGTCCGGGGTCATCGTTTTTCATCAGAAAATGGATTTTTTGGACTCTACCAAAAAAGATTCAAAATGTCTTTTGGATCGGGTCTCATGTTGAATAACCACTTTTTAAACCCTCACAGTGACCAAAATTGCCATTTTTACAGAGTTTTGCTTACTCAAAATCTTCAATTTTGACCAATTTCAGGCACAGAAATGACTTTAAACACACTTATTTTAGTTGAAAAAGTAATAATTCACATCCAACCGTCATTTAAAGTCAAAAGATTAAATGTTAAAATTTCATCAATATTGACCATTTTTTCAACGTTCGACTGGTCCGGGGTCATCGTTTTTCATCCATCAGAAAATGGATTTTTTGGACTCTACCAAAAAAGATTCAAAATGTCTTTTGGATCGGGTCTCATGTTGAATAACCACTTTTTAAACCCTCACAGTGACCAAAATTGCCATTTTTACAGAGTTTTGCTTACTCAAAATCTTCAATTTTGACCAATTTCAGGCACAGAAATGACTTTAAACACACTTATTTTAGTTGAAAAAGTAATAATTCACATCCAACCGTCATTTAAAGTCAAAAGATTAAATGTTAAAATTTCATCAATATTGACCATTTTTTCAACGTTCGACTGGTCCGGGGTCATCGTTTTTCATCAGAAAATGGATTTTTTGGACTCTACCAAAAAAGATTCAAAATGTCTTTTGGATCGGGTCTCATGTTGAATAACCACTTTTTAAACCCTCACAGTGACCAAAATTGCCATTTTTACAGAGTTTTGCTTACTCAAAATCTTCAATTTTGACCAATTTCAGGCACAGAAATGACTTTAAACACACTTATTTTAGTTGAAAAAGTAATAATTCACATCCAACCGTCATTTAAAGTCAAAAGATTAAATGTTAACATTTCATCAATATTGACCATTTTTTCAACGTTCGACTGGTCCGGGGTCATCGTTTTTCATCAGAAAATGGATTTTTTGGACTCTACCAAAAAAGATTCAAAATGTCATTTGGATCGGGCCTCATGTTGAATAACCACTTTTTAAACCCTCACAGTGACCAAAATTGCCATTTTTACAGAGTTTTGCTTACTCAAAATCTTAAATTTTGACCAATTTCAGGCACAGAAATGACTTTAAACACACGTATTTTAGTTGAAAAAGTAATAATTCACATCCAACCGTCATTTAAAGTCAAAAGATTAAATGTTAAAATTTCATCAATATTGACCATTTTTTCAACGTTCGACTGGTCCGGGGTCATCGTTTTTCATCAGAAAATTGATTTTTTGGACTCTACCAAAAATGATTCAAAATGTCATTTGGATCGGGCCTCATGTTGAATAACCACTTTTTAAACCCTCACAGTGACCAAAATTGCCATTTTTACAGAGTTTTGCTTACTCAAAATCTTCAATTTTGACCAATTTCAGGCACAGAAATGACTTTAAACACACTTATTTTAGTTGAAAAAGTAATAATTCACATCCAACCGTCATTTAAAGTCAAAAGATTAAATGTTAAAATTTCATCAATATTGACCATTTTTTCAACGTTCGACTGGTCCGGGGTCATCGTTTTTCATCAGAAAATGGATTTTTTGGACTCTACCAAAAAAGATTCAAAATGTCTTTTGGATCGGGTCTCATGTTGAATAACCACTTTTTAAACCCTCACAGTGACCAAAATTGCCATTTTTACAGAGTTTTGCTTACTCAAAATCTTCAATTTTGACCAATTTCAGGCACAGAAATGACTTTAAACACACTTATTTTAGTTGAAAAAGTAATAATTCACATCCAACCGTCATTTAAAGTCAAAAGATTAAATGTTAAAATTTCATCAATATTGACCATTTTTTCAACGTTCGACTGGTCCGGGGTCATCGTTTTTCATCAGAAAATGGATTTTTTGGACTCTACCAAAAAAGATTCAAAATGTCTTTTGGATCGGGTCTCATGTTGAATAACCACTTTTTAAACCCTCACAGTGACCAAAATTGCCATTTTTACAGAGTTTTGCTTACTCAAAATCTTCAATTTTGACCAATTTCAGGCACAGAAATGACTTTAAACACACTTATTTTAGTTGAAAAAGTAATAATTCACATCCAACCGTCATTTAAAGTCAAAAGATTAAATGTTAAAATTTCATCAATATTGACCATTTTTTCAACGTTCGACTGGTCCGGGGTCATCGTTTTTCATCAGAAAATTGATTTTTTGGACTCTACCAAAAATGATTCAAAATGTCATTTGGATCGGGCCTCATGTTGAATAACCACTTTTTAAACCCTCACAGTGACCAAAATTGCCATTTTTACAGAGTTTTGCTTACTCAAAATCTTCAATTTTGACCAATTTCAGGCACAGAAATGACTTTAAACACACTTATTTTAGTTGAAAAAGTAATAATTCACATCCAACTGTCATTTAAAGTCAAAAGATTAAATGTTAAAATTTCATCAATATTGACCATTTTTTCAACGTTCGACTGGTCCGGGGTCATCGTTTTTCATCAGAAAATGGATTTTTTGGACTCTACCAAAAAAGATTCAAAATGTCTTTTGGATCGGGTCTCATGTTGAATAACCACTTTTTAAACCCTCACAGTGACCAAAATTGCCATTTTTACAGAGTTTTGCTTACTCAAAATCTTCAATTTTGACCAATTTCAGGCACAGAAATGACTTTAAACACACTTATTTTAGTTGAAAAAGTAATAATTCACATCCAACCGTCATTTAAAGTCAAAAGATTAAATGTTAACATTTCATCAATATTGACCATTTTTTCAACGTTCGACTGGTCCGGGGTCATCGTTTTTCATCAGAAAATGGATTTTTTGGACTCTACCAAAAAAGATTCAAAATGTCATTTGGATCGGGCCTCATGTTGAATAACCACTTTTTAAACCCTCACAGTGACCAAAATTGCCATTTTTACAGAGTTTTGCTTACTCAAAATCTTAAATTTTGACCAATTTCAGGCACAGAAATGACTTTAAACACACTTATTTTAGTTGAAAAAGTAATAATTCACATCCAACCGTCATTTAAAGTCAAAAGATTAAATGTTAAAATTTCATCAATATTGACCATTTTTTCAACGTTCGACTGGTCCGGGGTCATCGTTTTTCATCAGAAAATTGATTTTTTGGACTCTACCAAAAATGATTCAAAATGTCATTTGGATCGGGCCTCATGTTGAATAACCACTTTTTAAACCCTCACAGTGACCAAAATTGCCATTTTTACAGAGTTTTGCTTACTCAAAATCTTCAATTTTGACCAATTTCAGGCACAGAAATGACTTTAAACACACTTATTTTAGTTGAAAAAGTAATAATTCACATCCAACCGTCATTTAAAGTCAAAAGATTAAATGTTAAAATTTCATCAATATTGACCATTTTTTCAACGTTCGACTGGTCCGGGGTCATCGTTTTTCATCAGAAAATGGATTTTTTGGACTCTACCAAAAAAGATTCAAAATGTCTTTTGGATCGGGTCTCATGTTGAATAACCACTTTTTAAACCCTCACAGTGACCAAAATTGCCATTTTTACAGAGTTTTGCTTACTCAAAATCTTCAATTTTGACCAATTTCAGGCACAGAAATGACTTTAAACACACTTATTTTAGTTGAAAAAGTAATAATTCACATCCAACCGTCATTTAAAGTCAAAAGATTAAATGTTAATATTTCATCAATATTGACCATTTTTTCAACGTTCGACTGGTCCGGGGTCATCGTTTTTCATCAGAAAATGGATTTTTTGGACTCTACCAAAAAAGATTCAAAATGTCTTTTGGATCGGGTCTCATGTTGAATAACCACTTTTTAAACCCTCACAGTGACCAAAATTGCCATTTTTACAGAGTTTTGCTTACTCAAAATCTTCAATTTTGACCAATTTCAGGCACAGAAATGACTTTAAACACACTTATTTTAGTTGAAAAAGTAATAATTCACATCCAACCGTCATTTAAAGTCAAAAGATTAAATGTTAAAATTTCATCAATATTGACCATTTTTTCAACGTTCGACTGGTCCGGGGTCATCGTTTTTCATCAGAAAATGGATTTTTTGGACTCTACCAAAAAAGATTCAAAATGTCTTTTGGATCGGGTCTCATGTTGAATAACCACTTTTTAAACCCTCACAGTGACCAAAATTGCCATTTTTACAGAGTTTTGCTTACTCAAAATCTTCAATTTTGACCAATTTCAGGCACAGAAATGACTTTAAACACACTTATTTTAGTTGAAAAAGTAATAATTCACATCCAACCGTCATTTAAAGTCAAAAGATTAAATGTTAAAATTTCATCAATATTGACCATTTTTCAACGTTCGACTGGTCCGGGGTCATCGTTTTTCATCAGAAAATTGATTTTTTGGACTCTACCAAAAATGATTCAAAATGTCATTTGGATCGGGCCTCATGTTGAATAACCACTTTTTAAACCCTCACAGTGACCAAAATTGCCATTTTTACAGAGTTTTGCTTACTCAAAATCTTCAATTTTGACCAATTTCAGGCACAGAAATGACTTTAAACACACTTATTTTAGTTGAAAAAGTAATAATTCACATCCAACCGTCATTTAAAGTCAAAAGATTAAATGTTAAAATTTCATCAATATTGACCATTTTTTCAACGTTCGACTGGTCCGGGGTCATCGTTTTTCATCAGAAAATGGATTTTTTGGACTCTACCAAAAAAGATTCAAAATGTCTTTTGGATCGGGTCTCATGTTGAATAACCACTTTTTAAACCCTCACAGTGACCAAAATTGCCATTTTTACAGAGTTTTGCTTACTCAAAATCTTCAATTTTGACCAATTTCAGGCACAGAAATGACTTTAAACACACTTATTTTAGTTGAAAAAGTAATAATTCACATCCAACCGTCATTTAAAGTCAAAAGATTAAATGTTAAAATTTCATCAATATTGACCATTTTTTCAACGTTCGACTGGTCCGGGGTCATTGTTTTTCATCAGAAAATGGATTTTTTGGACTCTACCAAAAAAGATTCAAAATGTCTTTTGGATCGGGTCTCATGTTGAATAACCACTTTTTAAACCCTCACAGTGACCAAAATTGCCATTTTTACAGAGTTTTGCTTACTCAAAATCTTCAATTTTGACCAATTTCAGGCACAGAAATGACTTTAAACACACTTATTTTAGTTGAAAAAGTAATAATTCACATCCAACCGTCATTTAAAGTCAAAAGATTAAATGTTAAAATTTCATCAATATTGACCATTTTTCAACGTTCGACTGGTCCGGGGTCATCGTTTTTCATCAGAAAATGGATTTTTTGGACTCTACCAAAAATGATTCAAAATGTCATTTGGATCGGGCCTCATGTTGAATAACCACTTTTTAAACCCTCACAGTGACCAAAATTGCCATTTTTACAGAGTTTTGCTTACTCAAAATCTTCAATTTTGACCAATTTCAGGCACAGAAATGACTTTAAACACACTTATTTTAGTTGAAAAAGTAATAATTCACATCCAACCGTCATTTAAAGTCAAAAGATTAAATGTTAAAATTTCATCAATATTGACCATTTTTTCAACGTTCGACTGGTCCGGGGTCATCGTTTTTCATCAGAAAATGGATTTTTTGGACTCTACCAAAAAAGATTCAAAATGTCTTTTGGATCGGGTCTCATGTTGAATAACCACTTTTTAAACCCTCACAGTGACCAAAATTGCCATTTTTACAGAGTTTTGCTTACTCAAAATCTTCAATTTTGACCAATTTCAGGCACAGAAATGACTTTAAACACACTTATTTTAGTTGAAAAAGTAATAATTCACATCCAACCGTCATTTAAAGTCAAAAGATTAAATGTTAAAATTTCATCAATATTGACCATTTTTTCAACGTTCGACTGGTCCGGGGTCATTGTTTTTCATCAGAAAATGGATTTTTTGGACTCTACCAAAAAAGATTCAAAATGTCTTTTGGATCGGGTCTCATGTTGAATAACCACTTTTTAAACCCTCACAGTGACCAAAATTGCCATTTTTACAGAGTTTTGCTTACTCAAAATCTTCAATTTTGACCAATTTCAGGCACAGAAATGACTTTAAACACACTTATTTTAGTTGAAAAAGTAATAATTCACATCCAACCGTCATTTAAAGTCAAAAGATTAAATGTTAAAATTTCATCAATATTGACCATTTTTTCAACGTTCGACTGGTCCGGGGTCATCGTTTTTCATCAGAAAATGGATTTTTTGGACTCTACCAAAAAAGATTCAAAATGTCATTTGGATCGGGCCTCATGTTGAATAACCACTTTTAAACCCTCACAGTGACCAAAATTGCCATTTTTACAGAGTTTTGCTTACTCAAAATCTTAAATTTTGACCAATTTCAGGCACAGAAATGACTTTAAACACACGTATTTTAGTTGAAAAAGTAATAATTCACATCCAACCGTCATTTAAAGTCAAAAGATTAAATGTTAAAATTTCATCAATATTGACCATTTTTTCAACGTTCGACTGGTCCGGGGTCATCGTTTTTCATCAGAAAATTGATTTTTTGGACTCTACCAAAAATGATTCAAAATGTCATTTGGATCGGGCCTCATGTTGAATAACCACTTTTTAAACCCTCACAGTGACCAAAATTGCCATTTTTACAGAGTTTTGCTTACTCAAAATCTTCAATTTTGACCAATTTCAGGCACAGAAATGACTTTAAACACACTTATTTTAGTTGAAAAAGTAATAATTCACATCCAACCGTCATTTAAAGTCAAAAGATTAAATGTTAAAATTTCATCAATATTGACCATTTTTTCAACGTTCGACTGGTCCGGGGTCATCGTTTTTCATCAGAAAATGGATTTTTTGGACTCTACCAAAAAAGATTCAAAATGTCTTTTGGATCGGGTCTCATGTTGAATAACCACTTTTTAAACCCTCACAGTGACCAAAATTGCCATTTTTACAGAGTTTTGCTTACTCAAAATCTTCAATTTTGACCAATTTCAGGCACAGAAATGACTTTAAACACACTTATTTTAGTTGAAAAAGTAATAATTCACATCCAACCGTCATTTAAAGTCAAAAGATTAAATGTTAAAATTTCATCAATATTGACCATTTTTTCAACGTTCGACTGGTCCGGGGTCATCGTTTTTCATCAGAAAATGGATTTTTTGGACTCTACCAAAAAAGATTCAAAATGTCTTTTGGATCGGGTCTCATGTTGAATAACCACTTTTTAAACCCTCACAGTGACCAAAATTGCCATTTTTACAGAGTTTTGCTTACTCAAAATCTTCAATTTTGACCAATTTCAGGCACAGAAATGACTTTAAACACACTTATTTTAGTTGAAAAAGTAATAATTCACATCCAACCGTCATTTAAAGTCAAAAGATTAAATGTTAAAATTTCATCAATATTGACCATTTTTTCAACGTTCGACTGGTCCGGGGTCATCGTTTTTCATCAGAAAATTGATTTTTTGGACTCTACCAAAAATGATTCAAAATGTCATTTGGATCGGGCCTCATGTTGAATAACCACTTTTTAAACCCTCACAGTGACCAAAATTGCCATTTTTACAGAGTTTTGCTTACTCAAAATCTTCAATTTTGACCAATTTCAGGCACAGAAATGACTTTAAACACACTTATTTTAGTTGAAAAAGTAATAATTCACATCCAACCGTCATTTAAAGTCAAAAGATTAAATGTTAAAATTTCATCAATATTGACCATTTTTTCAACGTTCGACTGGTCCGGGGTCATCGTTTTTCATCAGAAAATGGATTTTTTGGACTCTACCAAAAAAGATTCAAAATGTCTTTTGGATCGGGTCTCATGTTGAATAACCACTTTTTAAACCCTCACAGTGACCAAAATTGCCATTTTTACAGAGTTTTGCTTACTCAAAATCTTCAATTTTGACCAATTTCAGGCACAGAAATGACTTTAAACACACTTATTTTAGTTGAAAAAGTAATAATTCACATCCAACCGTCATTTAAAGTCAAAAGATTAAATGTTAACATTTCATCAATATTGACCATTTTTTCAACGTTCGACTGGTCCGGGGTCATCGTTTTTCATCAGAAAATGGATTTTTTGGACTCTACCAAAAAAGATTCAAAATGTCATTTGGATCGGGCCTCATGTTGAATAACCACTTTTTAAACCCTCACAGTGACCAAAATTGCCATTTTTACAGAGTTTTGCTTACTCAAAATCTTAAATTTTGACCAATTTCAGGCACAGAAATGACTTTAAACACACTTATTTTAGTTGAAAAAGTAATAATTCACATCCAACCGTCATTTAAAGTCAAAAGATTAAATGTTAAAATTTCATCAATATTGACCATTTTTTCAACGTTCGACTGGTCCGGGGTCATCGTTTTTCATCAGAAAATTGATTTTTTGGACTCTACCAAAAATGATTCAAAATGTCATTTGGATCGGGCCTCATGTTGAATAACCACTTTTTAAACCCTCACAGTGACCAAAATTGCCATTTTTACAGAGTTTTGCTTACTCAAAATCTTCAATTTTGACCAATTTCAGGCACAGAAATGACTTTAAACACACTTATTTTAGTTGAAAAAGTAATAATTCACATCCAACCGTCATTTAAAGTCAAAAGATTAAATGTTAAAATTTCATCAATATTGACCATTTTTTCAACGTTCGACTGGTCCGGGGTCATCGTTTTTCATCAGAAAATGGATTTTTTGGACTCTACCAAAAAAGATTCAAAATGTCTTTTGGATCGGGTCTCATGTTGAATAACCACTTTTTAAACCCTCACAGTGACCAAAATTGCCATTTTTACAGAGTTTTGCTTACTCAAAATCTTCAATTTTGACCAATTTCAGGCACAGAAATGACTTTAAACACACTTATTTTAGTTGAAAAAGTAATAATTCACATCCAACCGTCATTTAAAGTCAAAAGATTAAATGTTAATATTTCATCAATATTGACCATTTTTTCAACGTTCGACTGGTCCGGGGTCATCGTTTTTCATCAGAAAATGGATTTTTTGGACTCTACCAAAAAAGATTCAAAATGTCTTTTGGATCGGGTCTCATGTTGAATAACCACTTTTTAAACCCTCACAGTGACCAAAATTGCCATTTTTACAGAGTTTTGCTTACTCAAAATCTTCAATTTTGACCAATTTCAGGCACAGAAATGACTTTAAACACACTTATTTTAGTTGAAAAAGTAATAATTCACATCCAACCGTCATTTAAAGTCAAAAGATTAAATGTTAAAATTTCATCAATATTGACCATTTTTTCAACGTTCGACTGGTCCGGGGTCATCGTTTTTCATCAGAAAATGGATTTTTTGGACTCTACCAAAAAAGATTCAAAATGTCTTTTGGATCGGGTCTCATGTTGAATAACCACTTTTTAAACCCTCACAGTGACCAAAATTGCCATTTTTACAGAGTTTTGCTTACTCAAAATCTTCAATTTTGACCAATTTCAGGCACAGAAATGACTTTAAACACACTTATTTTAGTTGAAAAAGTAATAATTCACATCCAACCGTCATTTAAAGTCAAAAGATTAAATGTTAAAATTTCATCAATATTGACCATTTTTCAACGTTCGACTGGTCCGGGGTCATCGTTTTTCATCAGAAAATGGATTTTTTGGACTCTACCAAAAATGATTCAAAATGTCATTTGGATCGGGCCTCATGTTGAATAACCACTTTTTAAACCCTCACAGTGACCAAAATTGCCATTTTTACAGAGTTTTGCTTACTCAAAATCTTCAATTTTGACCAATTTCAGGCACAGAAATGACTTTAAACACACTTATTTTAGTTGAAAAAGTAATAATTCACATCCAACCGTCATTTAAAGTCAAAAGATTAAATGTTAAAATTTCATCAATATTGACCATTTTTTCAACGTTCGACTGGTCCGGGGTCATTGTTTTTCATCAGAAAATGGATTTTTTGGACTCTACCAAAAAAGATTCAAAATGTCTTTTGGATCGGGTCTCATGTTGAATAACCACTTTTTAAACCCTCACAGTGACCAAAATTGCCATTTTTACAGAGTTTTGCTTACTCAAAATCTTCAATTTTGACCAATTTCAGGCACAGAAATGACTTTAAACACACTTATTTTAGTTGAAAAAGTAATAATTCACATCCAACCGTCATTTAAAGTCAAAAGATTAAATGTTAACATTTCATCAATATTGACCATTTTTTCAACGTTCGACTGGTCCGGGGTCATCGTTTTTCATCAGAAAATGGATTTTTTGGACTCTACCAAAAAAGATTCAAAATGTCATTTGGATCGGGCCTCATGTTGAATAACCACTTTTTAAACCCTCACAGTGACCAAAATTGCCATTTTTACAGAGTTTTGCTTACTCAAAATCTTAAATTTTGACCAATTTCAGGCACAGAAATGACTTTAAACACACGTATTTTAGTTGAAAAAGTAATAATTCACATCCAACCGTCATTTAAAGTCAAAAGATTAAATGTTAAAATTTCATCAATATTGACCATTTTTTCAACGTTCGACTGGTCCGGGGTCATCGTTTTTCATCAGAAAATTGATTTTTTGGACTCTACCAAAAATGATTCAAAATGTCATTTGGATCGGGCCTCATGTTGAATAACCACTTTTTAAACCCTCACAGTGACCAAAATTGCCATTTTTACAGAGTTTTGCTTACTCAAAATCTTCAATTTTGACCAATTTCAGGCACAGAAATGACTTTAAACACACTTATTTTAGTTGAAAAAGTAATAATTCACATCCAACCGTCATTTAAAGTCAAAAGATTAAATGTTAAAATTTCATCAATATTGACCATTTTTTCAACGTTCGACTGGTCCGGGGTCATCGTTTTTCATCAGAAAATGGATTTTTTGGACTCTACCAAAAAAGATTCAAAATGTCTTTTGGATCGGGTCTCATGTTGAATAACCACTTTTTAAACCCTCACAGTGACCAAAATTGCCATTTTTACAGAGTTTTGCTTACTCAAAATCTTCAATTTTGACCAATTTCAGGCACAGAAATGACTTTAAACACACTTATTTTAGTTGAAAAAGTAATAATTCACATCCAACCGTCATTTAAAGTCAAAAGATTAAATGTTAAAATTTCATCAATATTGACCATTTTTTCAACGTTCGACTGGTCCGGGGTCATCGTTTTTCATCAGAAAATGGATTTTTTGGACTCTACCAAAAAAGATTCAAAATGTCTTTTGGATCGGGTCTCATGTTGAATAACCACTTTTTAAACCCTCACAGTGACCAAAATTGCCATTTTTACAGAGTTTTGCTTACTCAAAATCTTCAATTTTGACCAATTTCAGGCACAGAAATGACTTTAAACACACTTATTTTAGTTGAAAAAGTAATAATTCACATCCAACCGTCATTTAAAGTCAAAAGATTAAATGTTAAAATTTCATCAATATTGACCATTTTTTCAACGTTCGACTGGTCCGGGGTCATCGTTTTTCATCAGAAAATTGATTTTTTGGACTCTACCAAAAATGATTCAAAATGTCATTTGGATCGGGCCTCATGTTGAATAACCACTTTTTAAACCCTCACAGTGACCAAAATTGCCATTTTTACAGAGTTTTGCTTACTCAAAATCTTCAATTTTGACCAATTTCAGGCACAGAAATGACTTTAAACACACTTATTTTAGTTGAAAAAGTAATAATTCACATCCAACCGTCATTTAAAGTCAAAAGATTAAATGTTAAAATTTCATCAATATTGACCATTTTTTCAACGTTCGACTGGTCCGGGGTCATCGTTTTTCATCAGAAAATGGATTTTTTGGACTCTACCAAAAAAGATTCAAAATGTCTTTTGGATCGGGTCTCATGTTGAATAACCACTTTTTAAACCCTCACAGTGACCAAAATTGCCATTTTTACAGAGTTTTGCTTACTCAAAATCTTCAATTTTGACCAATTTCAGGCACAGAAATGACTTTAAACACACTTATTTTAGTTGAAAAAGTAATAATTCACATCCAACCGTCATTTAAAGTCAAAAGATTAAATGTTAACATTTCATCAATATTGACCATTTTTTCAACGTTCGACTGGTCCGGGGTCATCGTTTTTCATCAGAAAATGGATTTTTTGGACTCTACCAAAAAAGATTCAAAATGTCATTTGGATCGGGCCTCATGTTGAATAACCACTTTTTAAACCCTCACAGTGACCAAAATTGCCATTTTTACAGAGTTTTGCTTACTCAAAATCTTAAATTTTGACCAATTTCAGGCACAGAAATGACTTTAAACACACTTATTTTAGTTGAAAAAGTAATAATTCACATCCAACCGTCATTTAAAGTCAAAAGATTAAATGTTAAAATTTCATCAATATTGACCATTTTTTCAACGTTCGACTGGTCCGGGGTCATCGTTTTTCAGTAGAAAATTGATTTTTTGGACTCTACCAAAAATGATTCAAAATGTCATTTGGATCGGGCCTCATGTTGAATAACCACTTTTTAAACCCTCACAGTGACCAAAATTGCCATTTTTACAGAGTTTTGCTTACTCAAAATCTTCAATTTTGACCAATTTCAGGCACAGAAATGACTTTAAACACACTTATTTTAGTTGAAAAAGTAATAATTCACATCCAACCGTCATTTAAAGTCAAAAGATTAAATGTTAAAATTTCATCAATATTGACCATTTTTTCAATGTTCGACTGGTCCGGGGTCATCGTTTTTCATCAGAAAATGGATTTTTTGGACTCTACCAAAAAAGATTCAAAATGTCTTTTGGATCGGGTCTCATGTTGAATAACCACTTTTTAAACCCTCACAGTGACCAAAATTGCCATTTTTACAGAGTTTTGCTTACTCAAAATCTTCAATTTTGACCAATTTCAGGCACAGAAATGACTTTAAACACACTTATTTTAGTTGAAAAAGTAATAATTCACATCCAACCGTCATTTAAAGTCAAAAGATTAAATGTTAATATTTCATCAATATTGACCATTTTTTCAACGTTCGACTGGTCCGGGGTCATCGTTTTTCATCAGAAAATGGATTTTTTGGACTCTACCAAAAAAGATTCAAAATGTCTTTTGGATCGGGTCTCATGTTGAATAACCACTTTTTAAACCCTCACAGTGACCAAAATTGCCATTTTTACAGAGTTTTGCTTACTCAAAATCTTCAATTTTGACCAATTTCAGGCACAGAAATGACTTTAAACACACTTATTTTAGTTGAAAAAGTAATAATTCACATCCAACCGTCATTTAAAGTCAAAAGATTAAATGTTAAAATTTCATCAATATTGACCATTTTTCAACGTTCGACTGGTCCGGGGTCATCGTTTTTCATCAGAAAATTGATTTTTTGGACTCTACCAAAAATGATTCAAAATGTCATTTGGATCGGGCCTCATGTTGAATAACCACTTTTTAAACCCTCACAGTGACCAAAATTGCCATTTTTACAGAGTTTTGCTTACTCAAAATCTTCAATTTTGACCAATTTCAGGCACAGAAATGACTTTAAACACACTTATTTTAGTTGAAAAAGTAATAATTCACATCCAACCGTCATTTAAAGTCAAAAGATTAAATGTTAAAATTTCATCAATATTGACCATTTTTTCAACGTTCGACTGGTCCGGGGTCATCGTTTTTCATCAGAAAATGGATTTTTTGGACTCTACCAAAAAAGATTCAAAATGTCTTTTGGATCGGGTCTCATGTTGAATAACCACTTTTTAAACCCTCACAGTGACCAAAATTGCCATTTTTACAGAGTTTTGCTTACTCAAAATCTTCAATTTTGACCAATTTCAGGCACAGAAATGACTTTAAACACACTAATTTTAGTTGAAAAAGTAATAATTCACATCCAACCGTCATTTAAAGTCAAAAGATTAAATGTTAAAATTTCATCAATATTGACCATTTTTTCAACGTTCGACTGGTCCGGGGTCATCGTTTTTCATCAGAAAATGGATTTTTTGGACTCTACCAAAAAAGATTCAAAATGTCTTTTGGATCGGGTCTCATGTTGAATAACCACTTTTTAAACCCTCACAGTGACCAAAATTGCCATTTTTACAGAGTTTTGCTTACTCAAAATCTTCAATTTTGACCAATTTCAGGCACAGAAATGACTTTAAACACACTTATTTTAGTTGAAAAAGTAATAATTCACATCCAACCGTCATTTAAAGTCAAAAGATTAAATGTTAAAATTTCATCAATATTGACCATTTTTTCAACGTTCGACTGGTCCGGGGTCATCGTTTTTCATCAGAAAATTGATTTTTTGGACTCTACCAAAAATGATTCAAAATGTCATTTGGATCGGGCCTCATGTTGAATAACCACTTTTTAAACCCTCACAGTGACCAAAATTGCCATTTTTACAGAGTTTTGCTTACTCAAAATCTTCAATTTTGACCAATTTCAGGCACAGAAATGACTTTAAACACACTTATTTTAGTTGAAAAAGTAATAATTCACATCCAACCGTCATTTAAAGTCAAAAGATTAAATGTTAAAATTTCATCAATATTGACCATTTTTTCAACGTTCGACTGGTCCGGGGTCATCGTTTTTCATCAGAAAATGGATTTTTTGGACTCTACCAAAAAAGATTCAAAATGTCTTTTGGATCGGGTCTCATGTTGAATAACCACTTTTTAAACCCTCACAGTGACCAAAATTGCCATTTTTACAGAGTTTTGCTTACTCAAAATCTTCAATTTTGACCAATTTCAGGCACAGAAATGACTTTAAACACACTTATTTTAGTTGAAAAAGTAATAATTCACATCCAACCGTCATTTAAAGTCAAAAGATTAAATGTTAACATTTCATCAATATTGACCATTTTTTCAACGTTCGACTGGTCCGGGGTCATCGTTTTTCATCAGAAAATGGATTTTTTGGACTCTACCAAAAAAGATTCAAAATGTCATTTGGATCGGGCCTCATGTTGAATAACCACTTTTTAAACCCTCACAGTGACCAAAATTGCCATTTTTACAGAGTTTTGCTTACTCAAAATCTTAAATTTTGACCAATTTCAGGCACAGAAATGACTTTAAACACACTTATTTTAGTTGAAAAAGTAATAATTCACATCCAACCGTCATTTAAAGTCAAAAGATTAAATGTTAAAATTTCATCATTATTGACCATTTTTTCAACGTTCGACTGGTCTGGGGTCATCGTTTTTCATCAGAAAATTGATTTTTTGGACTCTACCAAAAATGATTCAAAATGTCATTTGGATCGGGCCTCATGTTGAATAACCACTTTTTAAACCCTCACAGTGACCAAAATTGCCATTTTTACAGAGTTTTGCTTACTCAAAATCTTCAATTTTGACCAATTTCAGGCACAGAAATGACTTTAAACACACTTATTTTAGTTGAAAAAGTAATAATTCACATCCAACCGTCATTTAAAGTCAAAAGATTAAATGTTAAAATTTCATCAATATTGACCATTTTTTCAACGTTCGACTGGTCCGGGGTCATCGTTTTTCATCAGAAAATTGATTTTTTGGACTCTACCAAAAATGATTCAAAATGTCATTTGGATCGGGCCTCATGTTGAATAACCTCTTTTTAAACCCTCACAGTGACCAAAATTGCCATTTTTACAGAGTTTTGCTTACTCAAAATCTTCAATTTTGACCAATTTCAGGCACAGAAATAACTTTAAACAAACTTATTTTAGTTGAAAAAGTAATAATTCACATCCAACCGTCATTTAAAGTCAAAAGATTAAATGTTAAAATTTCATCAATATTGACCATTTTTTCAACGTTCGACTGGTCCGGGGTCATCGTTTTTCATCAGAAAATGGATTTTTTGGACTCTACCAAAAAAGATTCAAAATGTCTTTTGGATCGGGCCTCATGTTGAATAACCACTTTTTAAACCCTCACAGTGACCAAAATTGCCATTTTTACAGAGTTTTGCTTACTCAAAATCTTCAATTTTGACCAATTTCAGGCACAGAAATGACTTTAAACACACTTATTTTAGTTGAAAAAGTAATAATTCACATCCAACCGTCATTTAAAGTCAAAAGATTAAATGTTAAAATTTCATCAATATTGACCATTTTTTCAACGTTCGACTGGTCCGGGGTCATCGTTTTTCATCAGAAAATTGATTTTTTGGACTCTACCAAAAATGATTCAAAATGTCATTTGGATCGGGCAACATGTTGAATAACCACTTTTTAAACCCTCACAGTGACCAAAATTGCCATTTTTACAGAGTTTTGCTTACTCAAAATCTTCAATTTTGACCAATTTCAGGCACAGAAATGACTTTAAACACACTTATTTTAGTTGAAAAAGTAATAATTCACATCCAACCGTCATTTAAAGTCAAAAGATTAAATGTTAAAATTTCATCAATATTGACCATTTTTTCAACGTTCGACTGGTCCGGGGTCATCGTTTTTCATCAGAAAATGGATTTTTTGGACTCTACCAAAAAAGATTCAAAATGTCTTTTGGATCGGGTCTCATGTTGAATAACCACTTTTTAAACCCTCACAGTGACCAAAATTGCCATTTTTACAGAGTTTTGCTTACTCAAAATCTTCAATTTTGACCAATTTCAGGCACAGAAATGACTTTAAACTCACTTATTTTAGTTGAAAAAGTAATAATTCACATCCAACCGTCATTTAAAGTCAAAAGATTAAATGTTAACATTTCATCAATATTGACCATTTTTTCAACGTTCGACTGGTCCGGGGTCATCGTTTTTCATCAGAAAATGGATTTTTTGGACTCTACCAAAAAAGATTCAAAATGTCATTTGGATCGGGCCTCATGTTGAATAACCACTTTTTAAACCCTCACAGTGACCAAAATTGCCATTTTTACAGAGTTTTGCTTACTCAAAATCTTAAATTTTGACCAATTTCAGGCACAGAAATGACTTTAAACACACGTATTTTAGTTGAAAAAGTAATAATTCACATCCAACCGTCATTTAAAGTCAAAAGATTAAATGTTAAAATTTCATCAATATTGACCATTTTTTCAACGTTCGACTGGTCCGGGGTCATCGTTTTTCATCAGAAAATTGATTTTTTGGACTCTACCAAAAATGATTCAAAATGTCATTTGGATCGGGCCTCATGTTGAATAACCACTTTTTAAGCCCTCACAGTGACCAAAATTGCCATTTTTACAGAGTTTTGCTTACTCAAAATCTTAAATTTTGACCAATTTCAGGCACAGAAATGACTTTAAACACACTATTTTAGTTGAAAAAGTAATAATTCACATCCAACCGTCATTTAAAGTCAAAAGATTAAATATTAAAATTTCATCAATATTGACCATTTTTTCAACGTTCGACTGGTCCGGGGTCATCGTTTTTCATCAGAAAATTGATTTTTTGGACTCTACCAAAAATGATTCAAAATGTCATTTGGATCGGGCCTCATGTTGAATAACCACTTTTTAAACCCTCACAGTGACCAAAATTGCCATTTTTACAGAGTTTTGCTTACTCAAAATCTTCAATTTTGACCAATTTCAGGCACAGAAATAACTTTAAACACACTTATTTTAGTTGAAAAAGTAATAATTCACATCCAACCGTCATTTAAAGTCAAAAGATTAAATGTTAAAATTTCATCAATATTGACCATTTTTTCAACGTTCGACTGGTCCGGGGTCATCGTTTTTCATCAGAAAATGGATTTTTTGGACTCTACCAAAAAAGATTCAAAATGTCTTTTGGATCGGGTCTCATGTTGAATAACCACTTTTTAAACCCTCACAGTGACCAAAATTGCCATTTTTACAGAGTTTTGCTTACTCAAAATCTTCAATTTTGACCAATTTCAGGCACAGAAATGACTTTAAACACACTTATTTTAGTTGAAAAAGTAATAATTCACATCCAACCGTCATTTAAAGTCAAAAGATTAAATGTTAATATTTCATCAATATTGACCATTTTTTCAACGTTCGACTGGTCCGGGGTCATCGTTTTTCATCAGAAAATGGATTTTTTGGACTCTACCAA
Source organism: Lissotriton vulgaris (assembly GCF_964263255.1). Classification (NCBI taxonomy): domain Eukaryota; kingdom Metazoa; phylum Chordata; class Amphibia; order Caudata; family Salamandridae; genus Lissotriton; species Lissotriton vulgaris. The sequence continues at coordinate 144,962 of NW_028241267.1, forward strand.
AAAAGATTCAAAATGTCTTTTGGATCGGGTCTCATGTTGAATAACCACTTTTTAAACCCTCACAGTGACCAAAATTGCCATTTTTACAGAGTTTTGCTTACTCAAAATCTTCAATTTTGACCAATTTCAGGCACAGAAATGACTTTAAACACACTTATTTTAGTTGAAAAAGTAATAATTCACATCCAACCGTCATTTAAAGTCAAAAGATTAAATGTTAAAATTTCATCAATATTGACCATTTTTTCAATGTTCGACTGGTCCGGGGTCATCGTTTTTCATCAGAAAATTGATTTTTTGGACTCTACCAAAAATGATTCAAAATGTCATTTGGATCGGGCAACATGTTGAATAACCACTTTTTAAACCCTCACAGTGACCAAAATTGCCATTTTTACAGAGTTTTGCTTACTCAAAATCTTCAATTTTGACCAATTTCAGGCACAGAAATGACTTTAAACACACTTATTTTAGTTGAAAAAGTAATAATTCACATCCAACCGTCATTTAAAGTCAAAAGATTAAATGTTAAAATTTCATCAATATTGACCATTTTTTCAACGTTCGACTGGTCCGGGGTCATCGTTTTTCATCAGAAAATGGATTTTTTGGACTCTACCAAAAAAGATTCAAAATGTCTTTTGGATCGGGTCTCATGTTGAATAACCACTTTTTAAACCCTCACAGTGACCAAAATTGCCATTTTTACAGAGTTTTGCTTACTCAAAATCTTCAATTTTGACCAATTTCAGGCACAGAAATGACTTTAAACACACTTATTTTAGTTGAAAAAGTAATAATTCACATCCAACCGTCATTTAAAGTCAAAAGATTAAATGTTAACATTTCATCAATATTGACCATTTTTTCAACGTTCGACTGGTCCGGGGTCATCGTTTTTCATCAGAAAATGGATTTTTTGGACTCTACCAAAAAAGATTCAAAATGTCATTTGGATCGGGCCTCATGTTGAATAACCACTTTTTAAACCCTCACAGTGACCAAAATTGCCATTTTTACAGAGTTTTGCTTACTCAAAATCTTAAATTTTGACCAATTTCAGGCACAGAAATGACTTTAAACACACGTATTTTAGTTGAAAAAGTAATAATTCACATCCAACCGTCATTTAAAGTCAAAAGATTAAATGTTAAAATTTCATCAATATTGACCATTTTTTCAACGTTCGACTGGTCCGGGGTCATCGTTTTTCATCAGAAAATTGATTTTTTGGACTCTACCAAAAATGATTCAAAATGTCATTTGGATCGGGCCTCATGTTGAATAACCACTTTTTAAGCCCTCACAGTGACCAAAATTGCCATTTTTACAGAGTTTTGCTTACTCAAAATCTTAAATTTTGACCAATTTCAGGCACAGAAATGACTTTAAACACACTATTTTAGTTGAAAAAGTAATAATTCACATCCAACCGTCATTTAAAGTCAAAAGATTAAATATTAAAATTTCATCAATATTGACCATTTTTTCAACGTTCGACTGGTCCGGGGTCATCGTTTTTCATCAGAAAATTGATTTTTTGGACTCTACCAAAAATGATTCAAAATGTCATTTGGATCGGGCCTCATGTTGAATAACCACTTTTTAAACCCTCACAGTGACCAAAATTGCCATTTTTACAGAGTTTTGCTTACTCAAAATCTTCAATTTTGACCAATTTCAGGCACAGAAATAACTTTAAACACACTTATTTTAGTTGAAAAAGTAATAATTCACATCCAACCGTCATTTAAAGTCAAAAGATTAAATGTTAAAATTTCATCAATATTGACCATTTTTTCAACGTTCGACTGGTCCGGGGTCATCGTTTTTCATCAGAAAATGGATTTTTTGGACTCTACCAAAAAAGATTCAAAATGTCTTTTGGATCGGGTCTCATGTTGAATAACCACTTTTTAAACCCTCACAGTGACCAAAATTGCCATTTTTACAGAGTTTTGCTTACTCAAAATCTTCAATTTTGACCAATTTCAGGCACAGAAATGACTTTAAACACACTTATTTTAGTTGAAAAAGTAATAATTCACATCCAACCGTCATTTAAAGTCAAAAGATTAAATGTTAATATTTCATCAATATTGACCATTTTTTCAACGTTCGACTGGTCCGGGGTCATCGTTTTTCATCAGAAAATGGATTTTTTGGACTCTACCAAAAAAGATTCAAAATGTCTTTTGGATCGGGTCTCATGTTGAATAACCACTTTTTAAACCCTCACAGTGACCAAAATTGCCATTTTTACAGAGTTTTGCTTACTCAAAATCTTCAATTTTGACCAATTTCAGGCACAGAAATGACTTTAAACACACTTATTTTAGTTGAAAAAGTAATAATTCACATCCAACCGTCATTTAAAGTCAAAAGATTAAATGTTAAAATTTCATCAATATTGACCATTTTTTCAATGTTCGACTGGTCCGGGGTCATCGTTTTTCATCAGAAAATTGATTTTTTGGACTCTACCAAAAATGATTCAAAATGTCATTTGGATCGGGCAACATGTTGAATAACCACTTTTTAAACCCTCACAGTGACCAAAATTGCCATTTTTACAGAGTTTTGCTTACTCAAAATCTTCAATTTTGACCAATTTCAGGCACAGAAATGACTTTAAACACACTTATTTTAGTTGAAAAAGTAATAATTCACATCCAACCGTCATTTAAAGTCAAAAGATTAAATGTTAAAATTTCATCAATATTGACCATTTTTTCAACGTTCGACTGGTCCGGGGTCATCGTTTTTCATCAGAAAATGGATTTTTTGGACTCTACCAAAAAAGATTCAAAATGTCTTTTGGATCGGGTCTCATGTTGAATAACCACTTTTTAAACCCTCACAGTGACCAAAATTGCCATTTTTACAGAGTTTTGCTTACTCAAAATCTTCAATTTTGACCAATTTCAGGCACAGAAATGACTTTAAACACACTTATTTTAGTTGAAAAAGTAATAATTCACATCCAACCGTCATTTAAAGTCAAAAGATTAAATGTTAACATTTCATCAATATTGACCATTTTTTCAACGTTCGACTGGTCCGGGGTCATCGTTTTTCATCAGAAAATGGATTTTTTGGACTCTACCAAAAAAGATTCAAAATGTCATTTGGATCGGGCCTCATGTTGAATAACCACTTTTTAAACCCTCACAGTGACCAAAATTGCCATTTTTACAGAGTTTTGCTTACTCAAAATCTTAAATTTTGACCAATTTCAGGCACAGAAATGACTTTAAACACACGTATTTTAGTTGAAAAAGTAATAATTCACATCCAACCGTCATTTAAAGTCAAAAGATTAAATGTTAAAATTTCATCAATATTGACCATTTTTTCAACGTTCGACTGGTCCGGGGTCATCGTTTTTCATCAGAAAATTGATTTTTTGGACTCTACCAAAAATGATTCAAAATGTCATTTGGATCGGGCCTCATGTTGAATAACCACTTTTTAAGCCCTCACAGTGACCAAAATTGCCATTTTTACAGAGTTTTGCTTACTCAAAATCTTAAATTTTGACCAATTTCAGGCACAGAAATGACTTTAAACACACTTATTTTAGTTGAAAAAGTAATAATTCACATCCAACCGTCATTTAAAGTCAAAAGATTAAATGTTAAAATTTCATCAATATTGACCATTTTTTCAACGTTCGACTGGTCCGGGGTCATCGTTTTTCATCAGAAAATTGATTTTTTGGACTCTACCAAAAATGATTCAAAATGTCATTTGGATCGGGCCTCATGTTGAATAACCACTTTTTAAACCCTCACAGTGACCAAAATTGCCATTTTTACAGAGTTTTGCTTACTCAAAATCTTCAATTTTGACCAATTTCAGGCACAGAAATGACTTTAAACACACTATTTTAGTTGAAAAAGTAATAATTCACATCCAACCGTCATTTAAAGTCAAAAGATTAAATGTTAAAATTTCATCAATATTGACCATTTTTTCAACGTTCGACTGGTCCGGGGTCATCGTTTTTCATCAGAAAATTGATTTTTTGGACTCTACCAAAAATGATTCAAAATGTCATTTGGATCGGGCCTCATGTTGAATAACCACTTTTTAAACCCTCACAGTGACCAAAATTGCCATTTTTACAGAGTTTTGCTTACTCAAAATCTTCAATTTTGACCAATTTCAGGCACAGAAATAACTTTAAACACACTTATTTTAGTTGAAAAAGTAATAATTCACATCCAACCGTCATTTAAAGTCAAAAGATTAAATGTTAAAATTTCATCAATATTGACCATTTTTTCAACGTTCGACTGGTCCGGGGTCATCGTTTTTCATCAGAAAATGGATTTTTTGGACTCTACCAAAAAAGATTCAAAATGTCTTTTGGATCGGGTCTCATGTTGAATAACCACTTTTTAAACCCTCACAGTGACCAAAATTGCCATTTTTACAGAGTTTTGCTTACTCAAAATCTTCAATTTTGACCAATTTCAGGCACAGAAATGACTTTAAACACACTTATTTTAGTTGAAAAAGTAATAATTCACATCCAACCGTCATTTAAAGTCAAAAGATTAAATGTTAATATTTCATCAATATTGACCATTTTTTCAACGTTCGACTGGTCCGGGGTCATCGTTTTTCATCAGAAAATGGATTTTTTGGACTCTACCAAAAAAGATTCAAAATGTCTTTTGGATCGGGTCTCATGTTGAATAACCACTTTTTAAACCCTCACAGTGACCAAAATTGCCATTTTTACAGAGTTTTGCTTACTCAAAATCTTCAATTTTGACCAATTTCAGGCACAGAAATGACTTTAAACACACTTATTTTAGTTGAAAAAGTAATAATTCACATCCAACCGTCATTTAAAGTCAAAAGATTAAATGTTAAAATTTCATCAATATTGACCATTTTTCAACGTTCGACTGGTCCGGGGTCATCGTTTTTCATCAGAAAATTGATTTTTTGGACTCTACCAAAAATGATTCAAAATGTCATTTGGATCGGGCCTCATGTTGAATAACCACTTTTTAAACCCTCACAGTGACCAAAATTGCCATTTTTACAGAGTTTTGCTTACTCAAAATCTTCAATTTTGACCAATTTCAGGCACAGAAATGACTTTAAACACACTTATTTTAGTTGAAAAAGTAATAATTCACATCCAACCGTCATTTAAAGTCAAAAGATTAAATGTTAAAATTTCATCAATATTGACCATTTTTTCAACGTTCGACTGGTCCGGGGTCATCGTTTTTCATCAGAAAATGGATTTTTTGGACTCTACCAAAAAAGATTCAAAATGTCTTTTGGATCGGGTCTCATGTTGAATAACCACTTTTTAAACCCTCACAGTGACCAAAATTGCCATTTTTACAGAGTTTTGCTTACTCAAAATCTTCAATTTTGACCAATTTCAGGCACAGAAATGACTTTAAACACACTTATTTTAGTTGAAAAAGTAATAATTCACATCCAACCGTCATTTAAAGTCAAAAGATTAAATGTTAAAATTTCATCAATATTGACCATTTTTTCAACGTTCGACTGGTCCGGGGTCATCGTTTTTCATCAGAAAATGGATTTTTTGGACTCTACCAAAAAAGATTCAAAATGTCTTTTGGATCGGGTCTCATGTTGAATAACCACTTTTTAAACCCTCACAGTGACCAAAATTGCCATTTTTACAGAGTTTTGCTTACTCAAAATCTTCAATTTTGACCAATTTCAGGCACAGAAATGACTTTAAACACACTTATTTTAGTTGAAAAAGTAATAATTCACATCCAACCGTCATTTAAAGTCAAAAGATTAAATGTTAAAATTTCATCAATATTGACCATTTTTTCAACGTTCGACTGGTCCGGGGTCATCGTTTTTCATCAGAAAATTGATTTTTTGGACTCTACCAAAAATTATTCAAAATGTCATTTGGATCGGGCCTCATGTTGAATAACCACTTTTTAAACCCTCACAGTGACCAAAATTGCCATTTTTACAGAGTTTTGCTTACTCAAAATCTTCAATTTTGACCAATTTCAGGCACAGAAATGACTTTAAACACACTTATTTTAGTTGAAAAAGTAATAATTCACATCCAACTGTCATTTAAAGTCAAAAGATTAAATGTTAAAATTTCATCAATATTGACCATTTTTTCAACGTTCGACTGGTCCGGGGTCATCGTTTTTCATCAGAAAATTGATTTTTTGGACTCTACCAAAAAAGATTCAAAATGTCTTTTGGATCGGGTCTCATGTTGAATAACCACTTTTTAAACCCTCACAGTGACCAAAATTGCCATTTTTACAGAGTTTTGCTTACTCAAAATCTTCAATTTTGACCAATTTCAGGCACAGAAATGACTTTAAACACACTTATTTTAGTTGAAAAAGTAATAATTCACATCCAACCGTCATTTAAAGTCAAAAGATTAAATGTTAAAATTTCATCAATATTGACCATTTTTTCAACGTTCGACTGGTCCGGGGTCATCGTTTTTCATCAGAAAATTGATTTTTTGGACTCTACCAAAAATGATTCAAAATGTCATTTGGATCGGGCCTCATGTTGAATAACCACTTTTTAAACCCTCACAGTGACCAAAATTGCCATTTTTACAGAGTTTTCCTTACTCAAAATCTTCAATTTTGACCAATTTCAGGCACAGAAATGACTTTAAACACACTTATTTTAGTTGAAAAAGTAATAATTCACATCCAACCGTCATTTAAAGTCAAAAGATTAAATGTTAACATTTCATCAATATTGACCATTTTTTCAACGTTCGACTGGTCCGGGGTCATCGTTTTTCATCAGAAAATGGATTTTTGGACTCTACCAAAAAAGATTCAAAATGTCATTTGGATCGGGCCTCATGTTGAATAACCACTTTTTAAACCCTCACAGTGACCAAAATTGCCATTTTTACAGAGTTTTGCTTACTCAAAATCTTAAATTTTGACCAATTTCAGGCACAGAAATGACTTTAAACACACGTATTTTAGTTGAAAAAGTAATAATTCACATCCAACCGTCATTTAAAGTCAAAAGATTAAATGTTAAAATTTCATCAATATTGACCATTTTTTCAACGTTCGACTGGTCCGGGGTCATCGTTTTTCATCAGAAAATTGATTTTTTGGACTCTACCAAAAATGATTCAAAATGTCATTTGGATCGGGCCTCATGTTGAATAACCACTTTTTAAACCCTCACAGTGACCAAAATTGCCATTTTTACAGAGTTTTGCTTACTCAAAATCTTAAATTTTGACCAATTTCAGGCACAGAAATGACTTTAAACACACTTATTTTAGTTGAAAAAGTAATAATTCACATCCAACCGTCATTTAAAGTCAAAAGATTAAATGTTAAAATTTCATCAATATTGACCATTTTTTCAACGTTCGACTGGTCCGGGGTCATCGTTTTTCATCAGAAAATTGATTTTTTGGACTCTACCAAAAATGATTCAAAATGTCATTTGGATCGGGCCTCATGTTGAATAACCACTTTTTAAACCCTCACAGTGACCAAAATTGCCATTTTTACAGAGTTTTGCTTACTCAAAATCTTCAATTTTGACCAATTTCAGGCACAGAAATGACTTTAAACACACTTATTTTAGTTGAAAAAGTAATAATTCACATCCAACCGTCATTTAAAGTCAAAAGATTAAATGTTAAAATTTCATCAATATTGACCATTTTTTCAACGTTCGACTGGTCCGGGGTCATCGTTTTTCATCAGAAAATTGATTTTTTGGACTCTACCAAAAATGATTCAAAATGTCATTTGGATCGGGCCTCATGTTGAATAACCACTTTTTAAACCCTCACAGTGACCAAAATTGCCATTTTTACAGAGTTTTGCTTACTCAAAATCTTCAATTTTGACCAATTTCAGGCACAGAAATAACTTTAAACACACTTATTTTAGTTGAAAAAGTAATAATTCACATCCAACCGTCATTTAAAGTCAAAAGATTAAATGTTAAAATTTCATCAATATTGACCATTTTTTCAACGTTCGACTGGTCCGGGGTCATCGTTTTTCATCAGAAAATGGATTTTTTGGACTCTACCAAAAAAGATTCAAAATGTCTTTTGGATCGGGTCTCATGTTGAATAACCACTTTTTAAACCCTCACAGTGACCAAAATTGCCATTTTTACAGAGCTTTGCTTACTCAAAATCTTCAATTTTGACCAATTTCAGGCACAGAAATGACTTTAAACACACTTATTTTAGTTGAAAAAGTAATAATTCACATCCAACCGTCTTTTAAAGTCAAAAGATTAAATGTTAAAATTTCATCAATATTGACCATTTTTTCAACGTTCGACTGGTCCGGGGTCATCGTTTTTCATCAGAAAATTGATTTTTTGGACTCTACCAAAAATGAATCAAAATGTCATTTGGATCGGGCCTCATGTTGAATAACCACTTTTTAAACCCTCACAGTGACCAAAATTGCCATTTTTACAGAGTTTTCCTTACTCAAAATCTTCAATTTTGACCAATTTCAGGCACAGAAATGACTTTAAACACACTTATTTTAGTTGAAAAAGTAATAATTCACATCCAACCGTCATTTAAAGTCAAAAGATTAAATGTTAACATTTCATCAATATTGACCATTTTTTCAACGTTCGACTGGTCCGGGGTCATCGTTTTTCATCAGAAAATGGATTTTTGGACTCTACCAAAAAAGATTCAAAATGTCATTTGGATCGGGCCTCATGTTGAATAACCACTTTTTAAACCCTCACAGTGACCAAAATTGCCATTTTTACAGAGTTTTGCTTACTCAAAATCTTAAATTTTGACCAATTTCAGGCACAGAAATGACTTTAAACACACGTATTTTAGTTGAAAAAGTAATAATTCACATCCAACCGTCATTTAAAGTCAAAAGATTAAATGTTAAAATTTCATCAATATTGACCATTTTTTCAACGTTCGACTGGTCCGGGGTCATCGTTTTTCATCAGAAAATTGATTTTTTGGACTCTACCAAAAATGATTCAAAATGTCATTTGGATCGGGCCTCATGTTGAATAACCACTTTTTAAACCCTCACAGTGACCAAAATTGCCATTTTTACAGAGTTTTGCTTACTCAAAATCTTAAATTTTGACCAATTTCAGGCACAGAAATGACTTTAAACACACTTATTTTAGTTGAAAAAGTAATAATTCACATCCAACCGTCATTTAAAGTCAAAAGATTAAATGTTAAAATTTCATCAATATTGACCATTTTTTCAACGTTCGACTGGTCCGGGGTCATCGTTTTTCATCAGAAAATTGATTTTTTGGACTCTACCAAAAATGATTCAAAATGTCATTTGGATCGGGCCTCATGTTGAATAACCACTTTTTAAACCCTCACAGTGACCAAAATTGCCATTTTTACAGAGTTTTGCTTACTCAAAATCTTCAATTTTGACCAATTTCAGGCACAGAAATGACTTTAAACACACTTATTTTAGTTGAAAAAGTAATAATTCACATCCAACCGTCATTTAAAGTCAAAAGATTAAATGTTAAAATTTCATCAATATTGACCATTTTTTCAACGTTCGACTGGTCCGGGGTCATCGTTTTTCATCAGAAAATTGATTTTTTGGACTCTACCAAAAATGATTCAAAATGTCATTTGGATCGGGCCTCATGTTGAATAACCACTTTTTAAACCCTCACAGTGACCAAAATTGCCATTTTTACAGAGTTTTGCTTACTCAAAATCTTCAATTTTGACCAATTTCAGGCACAGAAATAACTTTAAACACACTTATTTTAGTTGAAAAAGTAATAATTCACATCCAACCGTCATTTAAAGTCAAAAGATTAAATGTTAAAATTTCATCAATATTGACCATTTTTTCAACGTTCGACTGGTCCGGGGTCATCGTTTTTCATCAGAAAATGGATTTTTTGGACTCTACCAAAAAAGATTCAAAATGTCTTTTGGATCGGGTCTCATGTTGAATAACCACTTTTTAAACCCTCACAGTGACCAAAATTGCCATTTTTACAGAGCTTTGCTTACTCAAAATCTTCAATTTTGACCAATTTCAGGCACAGAAATGACTTTAAACACACTTATTTTAGTTGAAAAAGTAATAATTCACATCCAACCGTCTTTTAAAGTCAAAAGATTAAATGTTAAAATTTCATCAATATTGACCATTTTTTCAACGTTCGACTGGTCCGGGGTCATCGTTTTTCATCAGAAAATTGATTTTTTGGACTCTACCAAAAATGAATCAAAATGTCATTTGGATCGGGCCTCATGTTGAATAACCACTTTTTAAACCCTCACAGTGACCAAAATTGCCATTTTTACAGAGTTTTGCTTACTCAAAATCTTCAATTTTGACCAATTTCAGGCACAGAAATGACTTTAAACACACTTATTTTAGTTGAAAAAGTAATAATTCACATCCAACCGTCATTTAAAGTCAAAAGATTAAATGTTAAAATTTCATCAATATTGACCATTTTTTCAACGTTCGACTGGTCCGGGGTCATCGTTTTTCATCAGAAAATGGATTTTTTGGACTCTACCAAAAAAGATTCAAAATGTCTTTTGGATCGGGTCTCATGTTGAATAACCACTTTTTAAACCCTCACAGTGATCAAAATTGCCATTTTTACAGAGTTTTGCTTACTCAAAATCTTCAATTTTGACCAATTTCAGGCACAGAAATGACTTTAAACACACTTATTTTAGTTGAAAAAGTAATAATTCACATCCAACCGTCATTTAAAGTCAAAAGATTAAATGTTAAAATTTCATCAATATTGACCATTTTTCAACGTTCGACTGGTCCGGGGTCATCGTTTTTCATCAGAAAATGGATTTTTTGGACTCTACCAAAAATGATTCAAAATGTCATTTGGATCGGGCCTCATGTTGAATAACCACTTTTTAAACCCTCACAGTGACCAAAATTGCCATTTTTACAGAGTTTTGCTTACTCAAAATCTTCAATTTTGACCAATTTCAGGCACAGAAATGACTTTAAACACACTTATTTTAGTTGAAAAAGTAATAATTCACATCCAACCGTCATTTAAAGTCAAAAGATTAAATGTTAAAATTTCATCAATATTGACCATTTTTTCAACGTTCGACTGGTCCGGGGTCATCGTTTTTCATCAGAAAATGGATTTTTTGGACTCTACCAAAAAAGATTCAAAATGTCTTTTGGATCGGGTCTCATGTTGAATAACCACTTTTTAAACCCTCACAGTGACCAAAATTGCCATTTTTACAGAGTTTTGCTTACTCAAAATCTTCAATTTTGACCAATTTCAGGCACAGAAATGACTTTAAACACACTTATTTTAGTTGAAAAAGTAATAATTCACATCCAACCGTCATTTAAAGTCAAAAGATTAAATGTTAAAATTTCATCAATATTGACCATTTTTTCAACGTTCGACTGGTCCGGGGTCATCGTTTTTCATCAGAAAATGGATTTTTTGGACTCTACCAAAAAAGATTCAAAATGTCTTTTGGATCGGGTCTCATGTTGAATAACCACTTTTTAAACCCTCACAGTGACCAAAATTGCCATTTTTACAGAGTTTTGCTTACTCAAAATCTTCAATTTTGACCAATTTCAGGCACAGAAATGACTTTAAACACACTTATTTTAGTTGAAAAAGTAATAATTCACATCCAACCGTCATTTAAAGTCAAAAGATTAAATGTTAAAATTTCATCAATATTGACCATTTTTTCAACGTTCGACTGGTCCGGGGTCATCGTTTTTCATCAGAAAATGGATTTTTTGGACTCTACCAAAAAAGATTCAAAATGTCTTTTGGATCGGGTCTCATGTTGAATAACCACTTTTTAAACCCTCACAGTGACCAAAATTGCCATTTTTACAGAGTTTTGCTTACTCAAAATCTTCAATTTTGACCAATTTCAGGCACAGAAATGACTTTAAACACACTTATTTTAGTTGAAAAAGTAATAATTCACATCCAACCGTCATTTAAAGTCAAAAGATTAAATGTTAAAATTTCATCAATATTGACCATTTTTTCAACGTTCGACTGGTCCGGGGTCATCGTTTTTCATCAGAAAATTGATTTTTTGGACTCTACCAAAAATGATTCAAAATGTCATTTGGATCGGGCCTCATGTTGAATAACCACTTTTTAAACCCTCACAGTGACCAAAATTGCCATTTTTGCAGAGTTTTGCTTACTCAAAATCTTCAATTTTGACCAATTTCAGGCACAGAAATGACTTTAAACACACTTATTTTAGTTGAAAAAGTAATAATTCACATCCAACCGTCATTTAAAGTCAAAAGATTAAATGTTAAAATTTCATCAATATTGACCATTTTTTCAACGTTCGACTGGTCCGGGGTCATCGTTTTTCATCAGAAAATGGATTTTTTGGACTCTACCAAAAAAGATTCAAAATGTCTTTTGGATCGGGTCTCATGTTGAATAACCACTTTTTAAACCCTCACAGTGACCAAAATTGCCATTTTTGCAGATTTTGCTTACTCAAAATCTTCAATTTTGACCAATTTCAGGCACAGAAATGACTTTAAACACACTTATTTTAGTTGAAAAAGTAATAATTCACATCCAACCGTCATTTAAAGTCAAAAGATTAAATGTTAAAATTTCATCAATATTGACCATTTTTTCAACGTTCGACTGGTCCGGGGTCATCGTTTTTCATCAGAAAATTGATTTTTTGGACTCTACCAAAAATGATTCAAAATGTCATTTGGATCGGGCCTCATGTTGAATAACCACTTTTTAAACCCTCACAGTGACCAAAATTGCCATTTTTACAGAGTTTTGCTTACTCAAAATCTTCAATTTTGACCAATTTCAGGCACAGAAATGACTTTAAACACACTTATTTTAGTTGAAAAAGTAATAATTCACATCCAACCGTCATTTAAAGTCAAAAGATTAAATGTTAAAATTTCATCAATATTGACCATTTTTTCAACGTTCGACTGGTCCGGGGTCATCGTTTTTCATCAGAAAATGGATTTTTTGGACTCTACCAAAAAAGATTCAAAATGTCTTTTGGATCGGGTCTCATGTTGAATAACCACTTTTTAAACCCTCACAGTGACCAAAATTGCCATTTTTACAGAGTTTTGCTTACTCAAAATCTTCAATTTTGACCAATTTCAGGCACAGAAATGACTTTAAACACACGTATTTTAGTTGAAAAAGTAATAATTCACATCCAACCGTCATTTAAAGTCAAAAGATTAAATGTTAACATTTCATCAATATTGACCATTTTTTCAACGTTCGACTGGTCCGGGGTCATCGTTTTTCATCAGAAAATGGATTTTTTGGACTCTACCAAAAAAGATTCAAAATGTCATTTGGATCGGGCCTCATGTTGAATAACCACTTTTTAAACCCTCACAGTGACCAAAATTGCCATTTTTACAGAGTTTTGCTTACTCAAAATCTTAAATTTTGACCAATTTCAGGCACAGAAATGACTTTAAACACACGTATTTTAGTTGAAAAAGTAATAATTCACATCCAACCGTCATTTAAAGTCAAAAGATTAAATGTTAAAATTTCATCAATATTGACCATTTTTTCAACGTTCGACTGGTCCGGGGTCATCGTTTTTCATCAGAAAATTGATTTTTTGGACTCTACCAAAAATGATTCAAAATGTCATTTGGATCGGGCCTCATGTTGAATAACCACTTTTTAAACCCTCACAGTGACCAAAATTGCCATTTTTACAGAGTTTTGCTTACTCAAAATCTTCAATTTTGACCAATTTCAGGCACAGAAATGACTTTAAACACACTTATTTTAGTTGAAAAAGTAATAATTCACATCCAACCGTCATTTAAAGTCAAAAGATTAAATGTTAAAATTTCATCAATATTGACCATTTTTTCAACGTTCGACTGGTCCGGGGTCATCGTTTTTCATCAGAAAATTGATTTTTTGGACTCTACCAAAAATGATTCAAAATGTCATTTGGATCGGGCCTCATGTTGAATAACCACTTTTTAAACCCTCACAGTGACCAAAATTGCCATTTTTACAGAGTTTTGCTTACTCAAAATCTTCAATTTTGACCAATTTCAGGCACAGAAATGACTTTAAACACACTTATTTTAGTTGAAAAAGTAATAATTCACATCCAACCGTCATTTAAAGTCAAAAGATTAAATGTTAAAATTTCATCAATATTGACCATTTTTTCAACGTTCGACTGGTCCGGGGTCATCGTTTTTCATCAGAAAATGGATTTTTTGGACTCTACCAAAAAAGATTCAAAATGTCTTTTGGATCGGGTCTCATGTTGAATAACCACTTTTTAAACCCTCACAGTGACCAAAATTGCCATTTTTACAGAGTTTTGCTTACTCAAAATCTTCAATTTTGACCAATTTCAGGCACAGAAATGACTTTAAACACACTTATTTTAGTTGAAAAAGTAATAATTCACATCCAACCGTCATTTAAAGTCAAAAGATTAAATGTTAAAATTTCATCAATATTGACCATTTTTTCAACGTTCGACTGGTCCGGGGTCATCGTTTTTCATCAGAAAATTGATTTTTTGGACTCTACCAAAAATGATTCAAAATGTCATTTGGATCGGGCCTCATGTTGAATAACCACTTTTTAAACCCTCACAGTGACCAAAATTGCCATTTTTACAGAGTTTTGCTTACTCAAAATCTTCAATTTTGACCAATTTCAGGCACAGAAATAACTTTAAACACACTTATTTTAGTTGAAAAAGTAATAATTCACATCCAACCGTCATTTAAAGTCAAAAGATTAAATGTTAAAATTTCATCAATATTGACCATTTTTTCAACGTTCGACTGGTCCGGGGTCATCGTTTTTCATCAGAAAATGGATTTTTTGGACTCTACCAAAAAAGATTCAAAATGTCTTTTGGATCGGGTCTCATGTTGAATAACCACTTTTTAAACCCTCACAGTGACCACAATTGCCATTTTTACAGAGTTTTGCTTACTCAAAATCTTCAATTTTGACCAATTTCAGGCACAGAAATGACTTTAAACACACTTATTTTAGTTGAAAAAGTAATAATTCACATCCAACCGTCATTTAAAGTCAAAAGATTAAATGTTAATATTTCATCAATATTGACCATTTTTTCAACGTTCGACTGGTCCGGGGTCATCGTTTTTCATCAGAAAATGGATTTTTTGGACTCTACCAAAAAAGATTCAAAATGTCTTTTGGATCGGGTCTCATGTTGAATAACCACTTTTTAAACCCTCACAGTGACCAAAATTGCCATTTTTACAGAGTTTTGCTTACTCAAAATCTTCAATTTTGACCAATTTCAGGCACAGAAATGACTTTAAACACACTTATTTTAGTTGAAAAAGTAATAATTCACATCCAACCGTCATTTAAAGTCAAAAGATTAAATGTTAAAATTTCATCAATATTGACCATTTTTCAACGTTCGACTGGTCCGGGGTCATCGTTTTTCATCAGAAAATTGATTTTTTGGACTCTACCAAAAATGATTCAAAATGTCATTTGGATCGGGCCTCATGTTGAATAACCACTTTTTAAACCCTCACAGTGACCAAAATTGCCATTTTTACAGAGTTTTGCTTACTCAAAATCTTCAATTTTGACCAATTTCAGGCACAGAAATGACTTTAAACACACTTATTTTAGTTGAAAAAGTAATAATTCACATCCAACCGTCATTTAAAGTCAAAAGATTAAATGTTAAAATTTCATCAATATTGACCATTTTTTCAACGTTCGACTGGTCCGGGGTCATCGTTTTTCATCAGAAAATGGATTTTTTGGACTCTACCAAAAAAGATTCAAAATGTCTTTTGGATCGGGTCTCATGTTGAATAACAACTTTTTAAACCCTCACAGTGACCAAAATTGCCATTTTTACAGAGTTTTGCTTACTCAAAATCTTCAATTTTGACCAATTTCAGGCACAGAAATGACTTTAAACACACTTATTTTAGTTGAAAAAGTAATAATTCACATCCAACCGTCATTTAAAGTCAAAAGATTAAATGTTAAAATTTCATCAATATTGACCATTTTTTCAACGTTCGACTGGTCCGGGGTCATCGTTTTTCATCAGAAAATGGATTTTTTGGACTCTACCAAAAAAGATTCAAAATGTCTTTTGGATCGGGTCTCATGTTGAATAACCACTTTTTAAACCCTCACAGTGACCAAAATTGCCATTTTTACAGAGTTTTGCTTACTCAAAATCTTCAATTTTGACCAATTTCAGGCACAGAAATGACTTTAAACACACTTATTTTAGTTGAAAAAGTAATAATTCACATCCAACCGTCATTTAAAGTCAAAAGATTAAATGTTAAAATTTCATCAATATTGACCATTTTTTCAACGTTCGACTGGTCCGGGGTCATCGTTTTTCATCAGAAAATTGATTTTTTGGACTCTACCAAAAATGATTCAAAATGTCATTTGGATCGGGCCTCATGTTGAATAACCACTTTTTAAACCCTCACAGTGACCAAAATTGCCATTTTTACAGAGTTTTGCTTACTCAAAATCTTCAATTTTGACCAATTTCAGGCACAGAAATGACTTTAAACACACTTATTTTAGTTGAAAAAGTAATAATTCACATCCAACCGTCATTTAAAGTCAAAAGATTAAATGTTAAAATTTCATCAATATTGACCATTTTTTCAACGTTCGACTGGTCCGGGGTCATCGTTTTTCATCAGAAAATGGATTTTTTGGACTCTACCAAAAAAGATTCAAAATGTCTTTTGGATCGGGTCTCATGTTGAATAACCACTTTTTAAACCCTCACAGTGACCAAAATTGCCATTTTTACAGAGTTTTGCTTACTCAAAATCTTCAATTTTGACCAATTTCAGGCACAGAAATGACTTTAAACACACTTATTTTAGTTGAAAAAGTAATAATTCACATCCAACCGTCATTTAAAGTCAAAAGATTAAATGTTAACATTTCATCAATATTGACCATTTTTTCAACGTTCGACTGGTCCGGGGTCATCGTTTTTCATCAGAAAATGGATTTTTTGGACTCTACCAAAAAAGATTCAAAATGTCATTTGGATCGGGCCTCATGTTGAATAACCACTTTTTAAACCCTCACAGTGACCAAAATTGCCATTTTTACAGAGTTTTGCGTACTCAAAATCTTAAATTTTGACCAATTTCAGGCACAGAAATGACTTTAAACACACTTATTTTAGTTGAAAAAGTAATAATTCACATCCAACCGTCATTTAAAGTCAAAAGATTAAATGTTAAAATGTCATCAATATTGACCATTTTTTCAACGTTCGACTGGTCAGGGGTCATCGTTTTTCATCAGAAAATAGATTTTTTGGACTCTACCAAAAATGATTCAAAATGTCATTTGGATCGGGCCTCATGTTGAATAACCACTTTTTAAACCCTCACAGTGACCAAAATTGCCATTTTTACAGAGTTTTGCTTACTCAAAATCTTCAATTTTGACCAATTTCAGGCACAGAAATGACTTTAAACACACTTATTTTAGTTGAAAAAGTAATAATTCACATCCAACCGTCATTTAAAGTCAAAAGATTAAATGTTAAAATTTCATCAATATTGACCATTTTTTCAACGTTCGACTGGTCCGGGGTCATCGTTTTTCATCAGAAAATGGATTTTTTGGACTCTACCAAAAAAGATTCAAAATGTCATTTGGATCGGGCCTCATGTTGAATAACCACTTTTTAAACCCTCACAGTGACCAAAATTGCCATTTTTACAGAGTTTTGCTTACTCAAAATCTTCAATTTTGACCAATTTCAGGCACAGAAATGACTTTAAACACACTTATTTTAGTTGAAAAAGTAATAATTCACATCCAACCGTCATTTAAAGTCAAAAGATTAAATGTTAAAATTTCATCAATATTGACCATTTTTTCAACGTTCGACTGGTCCGGGGTCATCGTTTTTCATCAGAAAATTGATTTTTTGGACTCTACCAAAAATGATTCAAAATGTCATTTGGATCGGGCCTCATGTTGAATAACCACTTTTTAAACCCTCACAGTGACCAAAATTGCCATTTTTACAGAGTTTTGCTTACTCAAAATCTTCAATTTTGACCAATTTCAGGCACAGAAATGACTTTAAACACACTTATTTTAGTTGAAAAAGTAATAATTCACATCCAACCGTCATTTAAAGTCAAAAGATTAAATGTTAAAATTTCATCAATATTGACCATTTTTTCAACGTTCGACTGGTCCGCGGTCATCGTTTTTCATCAGAAAATTGATTTTTTGGACTCTACCAAAAATGATTCAAAATGTCATTTGGATCGGGCCTCATGTTGAATAACCACTTTTTAAACCCTCACAGTGACCAAAATTGCCATTTTTACAGAGTTTTGCTTACTCAAAATCTTAAATTTTGACCAATTTCAGGCACAGAAATGACTTTAAACACACTTATTTTAGTTGAAAAAGTAATAATTCACATCCAACCGTCATTTAAAGTCAAAAGAATAAATGTTAAAATTTCATCAATATTGACCATTTTTTCAACGTTCGACTGGTCCGGGGTCATCGTTTTTCATCAGAAAATTGATTTTTTGGACTCTACCAAAAATGAATTAAAATGTCATTTGGATCGGGCCTCATGTTGAATAACCACTTTTTAAACCCTCACAGTGACCAAAATTGCCATTTTTACAGAGTTTTGCTTACTCAAAATCTTAAATTTTGACCAATTTCAGGCACAGAAATGACTTTAAACACACTTATTTTAGTTGAAAAAGTAATAATTCACATCCAACCGTCATTTAAAGTCAAAAGATTAAATGTTAAAATTTCATCAATATTGACCATTTTTTCAACGTTCGACTGGTCCGGGGTCATCGTTTTTCATCAGAAAATGGATTTTTTGGACTCTACCAAAAAAGATTCAAAATGTCTTTTGGATCGGGTCTCATGTTGAATAACCACTTTTTAAACCCTCACAGTGACCAAAATTGCCATTTTTACAGAGTTTTGCTTACTCAAAATCTTCAATTTTGACCAATTTCAGGCACAGAAATGACTTTAAACACACTTATTTTAGTTGAAAAATAATAATTCACATCCAACCGTCATTTAAAGTCAAAAGATTAAATGTTAAAATTTCATCAATATTGACCATTTTTTCAACGTTCGACTGGTCCGGGGTCATCGTTTTTCATCAGAAAATGGATTTTTTGGACTCTACCAAAAAAGATTCAAAATGTCATTTGGATCGGGCCTCATGTTGAATAACCACTTTTTAAACCCTCACAGTGACCAAAATTGCCATTTTTACAGAGTTTTGCTTACTCAAAATCTTCAATTTTGACCAATTTCAGGCACAGAAATGACTTTAAACACACTTATTTTAGTTGAAAAAGTAATAATTCACATCCAACCGTCATTTAAAGTCAAAAGATTAAATGTTAAAATTTCATCAATATTGACAATTTTTTCAACGTTCGACTGGTCCGGGGTCATCGTTTTTCATCAGAAAATGGATTTTTTGGACTCTACCAAAAATGATTCAAAATGTCATTTGGATCGGGCCTCATGTTGAATAACCACTTTTTAAACCCTCACAGTGACCAAAATTGCCAGTTTTTACAGAGTTTTGCTTACTCAAAATCTTAAATTTTGACCAATTTCAGGCACAGAAATGACTTTTAACACACTTATTTTAGTTGAAAAAGTAATAATTCACATCCAACCGTCATTTAAAGTCAAAAGATTAAATGTTAAAATTTCATCAATATTGCCCATTTTTTCAACGTTCGACTGGTCCGGGGTCATCGTTTTTCATCAGAAAATTGATTTTTTGGACTCTACCAAAAATGATTCAAAATGTCATTTGGATCGGGCCTCATGTTGAATAACCACTTTTTAAACCCTCACAGTGACCAAAATTGCCATTTTTACAGAGTTTTGCTTACTCAAAATCTTCAATTTTGACCAATTTCAGGCACAGAAATGACTTTTAACACACTTATTTTAGTTGAAAAAGTAATAATTCACATCCAACCGTCATTTAAAGTCAAAAGATTAAATGTTAAAATTTCATCAATATTGCCCATTTTTTCAACGTTCGACTGGTCCGGGGTCATCGTTTTTCATCAGAAAATTGATTTTTTGGACTCTACCAAAAATGATTCAAAATGTCATTTGGATCGGGCCTCATGTTGAATAACCACTTTTTAAACCCTCACAGTGACCAAAATTGCCATTTTTACAGAGTTTTGCTTACTCAAAATCTTCAATTTTGACCAATTTCAGGCACAGAAATGACTTTAAACACACTTATTTTAGTTGAAAAAGTAATAATTCACATCCAACCGTCATTTAAAGTCAAAAGATTAAATGTTAAAATTTCATCAATATTGACCATTTTTTCAACGTTCGACTGGTCCGGGGTCATCGTTTTTCATCAGAAAATTGATTTTTGGGACTCTACCAAAAATGATTCAAAATGTCATTTGGATCGGGCCTCATGTTGAATAACCACTTTTTAAACCCTCACAGTGACCAAAATTGCCATTTTTACAGAGTTTTGCTTACTCAAAATCTTCAATTTTGACCAATTTCAGGCACAGAAATGACTTTAAACACACTTATTTTAGTTGAAAAAGTAATAATTCACATCCAACCGTCATTTAAAGTCAAAAGATTAAATGTTAAAATTTCATCAATATTGACCATTTTTTCAACGTTCGACTGGTCCGGGGTCATCGTTTTTCATCAGAAAATTGATTTTTTGGACTCTACCAAAAATGATTCAAAATGTCATTTGGATCGGGCCTCATGTTGAATAACCACTTTTTAAACCCTCACAGTGACCAAAATTGCCATTTTTACAGAGTTTTGCTTACTCAAAATCTTAAATTTTGACCAATTTCAGGCACAGAAATGACTTTAAACACACTTATTTTAGTTGAAAAAGTAATAATTCACATCCAACCGTCATTTAAAGTCAAAAGATTAAATGTTAAAATTTCATCAATATTGACCATTTTTTCAACGTTCGACTGGTCCGGGGTCATCGTTTTTCATCAGAAAATTGATTTTTTGGACTCTACCAAAAAAGATTCAAAATGTCTTTTGGATCGGGCCTCATGTTGAATAACCACTTTTTAAACCCTCACAGTGACCAAAATTGCCATTTTTACAGAGTTTTGCTTACTCAAAATCTTCAATTTTGACCAATTTCAGGCACAGAAATAACTTTAAACACACTTATTTTAGTTGAAAAAGTAATAATTCACATCCAACCGTCATTTAAAGTCAAAAGATTAAATGTTAAAATTTCATCAATATTGACCATTTTTTCAACGTTCGACTGGTCCGGGGTCATCGTTTTTCATCAGAAAATTGATTTTTTGGACTCTACCAAAAATGTTTCAAAATGTCATTTGGATCGGGCCTCATGTTGAATAACCACTTTTTAAACCCTCACAGTGACCAAAATTGCCATTTTTTTCAGAGTTTTGCTTACTCAAAATCTTCAATTTTTACCAATTTCAGGCACAGAAATGACTTTAAACACACTTATTTTAGTTGAAAAAGTAATAATTCACATCCAACCGTCATTTAAAGTCAAAAGATTAAATGTTAAAATTTCATCAATATTGACCATTTTTTCAACGTTCGACTGGTCCGGGGTCATCGTTTTTCATCAGAAAATGGATTTTTTGGACTCTACCAAAAAAGATTCAAAATGTCTTTTGGATCGGGTCTCATGTTGAATAACCACTTTTTAAACCCTCACAGTGACCAAAATTGCCATTTTTACAGAGTTTTGCTTACTCAAAATCTTCAATTTTGACCAATTTCAGGCACAGAAATGACTTTAAACACACTTATTTTAGTTGAAAAAGTAATAATTCACATCCAACCGTCATTTAAAGTCAAAAGATTAAATGTTAACATTTCATCAATATTGACCATTTTTTCAACGTTCGACTGGTCCGGGGTCATCGTTTTTCATCAGAAAATTGATTTTTTGGACTGTACAAAAAATGATTCAAAATGTCATTTGGATCGGGCCTCATGTTGAATAACCACTTTTTAAACCCTCACAGTGACCAAAATTGCCATTTTTACAGAGTTTTGCTTACTCAAAATCTTCAATTTTGACCAATTTCAGGCACAGAAATGATTTTAAACACACTTATTTTAGTTGAAAAAGTAATAATTCACATCCAACTGTCATTTAAAGTCAAAAGATTAAATGTTAAAATTTCATCAATATTGACCATTTTTTCAACGTTCGACTGGTCCGGGGTCATCGTTTTTCATCAGAAAATTGATTTTTTGGACTCTACCAAAATAGATTCAAAATGTTTTTTGGATCGGGTCTCATGTTGAATAACCACTTTTTAAACCCTCACAGTGACCAAAATTGCCATTTTTACAGAGTTTTGCTTACTCAAAATCTTCAATTTTGACCAATTTCAGGCACAGAAATGACTTTAAACACACTTATTTTAGTTGAAAAAGTAATAATTCACATCCAACCGTCATTTAAAGTCAAAAGATTAAATGTTAAAATTTCATCAATATTGACCATTTTTTCAACGTTCGACTGGTCCGGGTCATCGTTTTTCATCAGAAAATTGATTTTTTGGACTCTACCAAAAATGATTCAAAATGTCATTTGGATCGGGCCTCATGTTGAATAACCACTTTTTAAACCCTCACAGTGACCAAAATTGCCATTTTTACAGAGTTTTGCTTACTCAAAATCTTAAATTTTGACCAATTTCAGGCACAGAAATGACTTTAAACACACTTATTTTAGTTGAAAAAGTAATAATTCACATCCAACCGTCATTTAAAGTCAAAAGATTAAATGTTAAAATTTCATCAATATTGACCATTTTTTCAACGTTCGACTGGTCCGGGGTCATTGTTTTTCATCAGAAAATTGATTTTTTGGACTCTACCAAAAAAGATTCAAAATGTCTTTTGGATCGGGCCTCATGTTGAATAACCACTTTTTAAACCCTCACAGTGACCAAAATTGCCATTTTTACAGAGTTTTGCTTACTCAAAATCTTCAATTTTGACCAATTTCAGGCACAGAAATAACTTTAAACACACTTATTTTAGTTGAAAAAGTAATAATTCACATCCAACCGTCATTTAAAGTCAAAAGATTAAATGTTAAAATTTCATCAATATTGACCATTTTTTCAACGTTCGACTGGTCCGGGGTCATCGTTTTTCATCAGAAAATTGATTTTTTGGACTCTACCAAAAAAGATTCAAAATGTCTTTTGGATCGGGTCTCATGTTGAATAACCACTTTTTAAACCCTCACAGTGACCAAAATTGCCATTTTTACAGAGTTTTGCTTACTCAAAATCTTCAATTTTGACCAATTTCAGGCACAGAAATGACTTTAAACACACTTATTTTAGTTGAAAAAGTAATAATTCACATCCAACCGTCATTTAAAGTCAAAAGATTAAATGTTAAAATTTCATCAATATTGACCATTTTTTCAACGTTCGACTGGTCCGGGGTCATCGTTTTTCATCAGAAAATGGATTTTTTGGACTCTACCAAAAAAGATTCAAAATGTCTTTTGGATCGGGTCTCATGTTGAATAACCACTTTTTAAACCCTCACAGTGACCAAAATTGCCATTTTTACAGAGTTTTGCTTACTCAAAATCTTCAATTTTGACCAATTTCAGGCACAGAAATGACTTTAAACACACTTATTTTAGTTGAAAAAGTAATAATTCACATCCAACCGTCATTTAAAGTCAAAAGAATAAATGTTAAAATTTCATCAATATTGACCATTTTTTCAACGTTCGACTGGTCCGGGGTCATCGTTTTTCATCAGAAAATTGATTTTTTGGACTCTACCAAAAATGATTCAAAATGTCATTTGGATCGGGCCTCATGTTGAATAACCACTTTTTAAACCCTCACAGTGACCAAAATTGCCATTTTTACAGAGTTTTGCTTACTCAAAATCTTAAATTTTGACCAATTTCAGGCACAGAAATGACTTTAAACACACTTATTTTAGTTGAAAAAGTAATAATTCACATCCAACCGTCATTTAAAGTCAAAAGATTAAATGTTAAAATTTCATCAATATTGACCATTTTTTCAACGTTCGACTGGTCCGGGGTCATCGTTTTTCATCAGAAAATGGATTTTTTGGACTCTACCAAAAAAGATTCAAAATGTCTTTTGGATCGGGTCTCATGTTGAATAACCACTTTTTAAACCCTCACAGTGACCAAAATTGCCATTTTTACAGAGTTTTGCTTACTCAAAATCTTCAATTTTGACCAATTTCAGGCACAGAAATGACTTTAAACACACTTATTTTAGTTGAAAAAGTAATAATTCACATCCAACCGTCATTTAAAGTCAAAAGAATAAATGTTAAAATTTCATCAATATTGACCATTTTTTCAACGTTCGACTGGTCCGGGGTCATCGTTTTTCATCAGAAAATTGATTTTTTGGACTCTACCAAAAATGATTCAAAATGTCATTTGGATCGGGCCTCATGTTGAATAACCACTTTTTAAACCCTCACAGTGACCAAAATTGCCATTTTTACAGAGTTTTGCTTACTCAAAATCTTAAATTTTGACCAATTTCAGGCACAGAAATGACTTTAAACACACTTATTTTAGTTGAAAAAGTAATAATTCACATCCAACCGTCATTTAAAGTCAAAAGATTAAATGTTAAAATTTCATCAATATTGACCATTTTTTCAACGTTCGACTGGTCCGGGGTCATCGTTTTTCATCAGAAAATGGATTTTTTGGACTCTACCAAAAAAGATTCAAAATGTCTTTTGGATCGGGTCTCATGTTGAATAACCACTTTTTAAACCCTCACAGTGACCAAAATTGCCATTTTTACAGAGTTTTGCTTACTCAAAATCTTCAATTTTGACCAATTTCAGGCACAGAAATGACTTTAAACACACTTATTTTAGTTGAAAAAGTAATAATTCACATCCAACCGTCATTTAAAGTCAAAAGATTAAATGTTAAAATTTCATCAATATTGACCATTTTTTCAACGTTCGACTGGTCCGGGGTCATCGTTTTTCATCAGAAAATTGATTTTTTGGACTCTACCAAAAATGATTCAAAATGTCATTTGGATCGGGCCTCATGTTGAATAACCACTTTTTAAACCCTCACAGTGACCAAAATTGCCATTTTTACAGAGTTTTGCTTACTCAAAATCTTAAATTTTGACCAATTTCAGGCACAGAAATGACTTTAAACACACTTATTTTAGTTGAAAAAGTAATAATTCACATCCAACCGTCATTTAAAGTCAAAAGATTAAATGTTAAAATTTCATCAATATTGACCATTTTTTCAACGTTCGACTGGTCCGGGGTCATCGTTTTTCATCAGAAAATTGATTTTTTGGACTCTACCAAAAATGTTTCAAAATGTCATTTGGATCGGGCCTCATGTTGAATAACCACTTTTTAAACCCTCACAGTGACCAAAATTGCCATTTTTTTCAGAGTTTTGCTTACTCAAAATCTTCAATTTTGACCAATTTCAGGCACAGAAATGACTTTAAACACACTTATTTTAGTTGAAAAAGTAATAATTCACATCCAACCGTCATTTAAAGTCAAAAGATTAAATGTTAAAATTTCATCAATATTGACCATTTTTTCAACGTTCGACTGGTCCGGGGTCATCGTTTTTCATCAGAAAATTGATTTTTTGGACTCTACCAAAAATGATTCAAAATGTCATTTGGATCGGGCCTCATGTTGAATAACCACTTTTTAAACCCTCACAGTGACCAAAATTGCCATTTTTACAGAGTTTTGCTTACTCAAAATCTTCAATTTTGACCAATTTCAGGCACAGAAATGACTTTAAACACACTTATTTTAGTTGAAAAAGTAATAATTCACATCCAACCGTCATTTAAAGTCAAAAGATTAAATGTTAAAATTTCATCAATATTACCCATTTTTTCAACGTTCGACTGGTCCGGGGTCATCGTTTTTCATCAGAAAATGGATTTTTTGGACTCTACCAAAAAAGATTCAAAATGTCTTTTGGATCGGGTCTCATGTTGAATAACCACTTTTTAAACCCTCACAGTGACCAAAATTGCCATTTTTACAGAGTTTTGCTTACTCAAAATCTTCAATTTTGACCAATTTCAGGCACAGAAATGACTTTAAACACACTTATTTTAGTTGAAAAAGTAATAATTCACATCCAACCGTCATTTAAAGTCAAAAGATTAAATGTTAACATTTCATCAATATTGACCATTTTTTCAACGTTCGACTGGTCCGGGGTCATCGTTTTTCATCAGAAAATTGATTTTTTGGACTGTACAAAAAATGATTCAAAATGTCATTTGAATCGGGCCTCATGTTGAATAACCACTTTTTAAACCCTCACAGTGACCAAAATTGCCATTTTTACAGAGTTTTGCTTACTCAAAATCTTCAATTTTGACCAATTTCAGGCACAGAAATGATTTTAAACACACTTATTTTAGTTGAAAAAGTAATAATTCACATCCAACTGTCATTTAAAGTCAAAAGATTAAATGTTAAAATTTCATCAATATTGACCATTTTTTCAACGTTCGACTGGTCCGGGGTCATCGTTTTTCATCAGAAAATTGATTTTTTGGACTCTACCAAAAAAGATTCAAAATGTTTTTTGGATCGGGTCTCATGTTGAATAACCACTTTTTAAACCCTCACAGTGACCAAAATTGCCATTTTTACAGAGTTTTGCTTACTCAAAATCTTCAATTTTGACCAATTTCAGGCACAGAAATGACTTTAAACACACTTATTTTAGTTGAAAAAGTAATAATTCACATCCAACCGTCATTTAAAGTCAAAAGATTAAATGTTAAAATTTCATCAATATTGACAATTTTTTCAACGTTCGACTGGTCCGGGGTCATCGTTTTTCATCAGAAAATTGATTTTTTGGACTCTACCAAAAATGATTCAAAATGTCATTTGGATCGGGCCTCATGTTGAATAACCACTTTTTAAACCCTCACAGTGACCAAAATTGCCATTTTTACAGAGTTTTGCTTACTCAAAATCTTAAATTTTGACCAATTTCAGGCACAGAAATGACTTTAAACACACTTATTTTAGTTGAAAAAGTAATAATTCACATCCAACCGTCATTTAAAGTCAAAAGATTAAATGTTAAAATGTCATCAATATTGACCATTTTTTCAACGTTCGACTGGTCCGGGGTCATCGTTTTTCATCAGAAAATTGATTTTTTGGACTCTACCAAAAATGATTCAAAATGTCATTTGGATCGGGCCTCATGTTGAATAACCACTTTTTAAACCCTCACAGTGACCAAAATTGCCATTTTTACAGAGTTTTGCTTACTCAAAATCTTCAATTTTGACCAATTTCAGGCACAGAAATGATTTTAAACACACTTATTTTAGTTGAAAAAGTAATAATTCACATCCAACTGTCATTTAAAGTCAAAAGATTAAATGTTAAAATTTCATCAATATTGACCATTTTTTCAACGTTCGACTGGTCCGGGGTCATTGTTTTTCATCAGAAAATTGATTTTTTGGACTCTACCAAAATAGATTCAAAATGTTTTTTGGATCGGGTCTCATGTTGAATAACCACTTTTTAAACCCTCACAGTGACCAAAATTGCCATTTTTACAGAGTTTTGCTTACTCAAAATCTTCAATTTTGACCAATTTCAGGCACAGAAATGACTTTAAACACACTTATTTTAGTTGAAAAAGTAATAATTCACATCCAACCGTCATTTAAAGTCAAAAGATTAAATGTTAAAATTTCATCAATATTGACCATTTTTTCAACGTTCGACTGGTCCGGGGTCATCGTTTTTCATCAGAAAATTGATTTTTTGGACTCTACCAAAAATGATTCAAAATGTCATTTGGATCGGGCCTCATGTTGAATAACCACTTTTTAAACCCTCACAGTGACCAAAATTGCCATTTTTACAGAGTTTTGCTTACTCAAAATCTTAAATTTTGACCAATTTCAGGCACAGAAATGACTTTAAACACACTTATTTTAGTTGAAAAAGTAATAATTCACATCCAACCGTCATTTAAAGTCAAAAGATTAAATGTTAAAATTTCATCAATATTGACCATTTTTTCAACGTTCGACTGGTCCGGGGTCATTGTTTTTCATCAGAAAATTGATTTTTTGGACTCTACCAAAAAAGATTCAAAATGTCTTTTGGATCGGGCCTCATGTTGAATAACCACTTTTTAAACCCTCACAGTGACCAAAATTGCCATTTTTACAGAGTTTTGCTTACTCAAAATCTTCAATTTTGACCAATTTCAGGCACAGAAATAACTTTAAACACACTTATTTTAGTTGAAAAAGTAATAATTCACATCCAACCGTCATTTAAAGTCAAAAGATTAAATGTTAAAATTTCATCAATATTGACCATTTTTTCAACGTTCGACTGGTCCGGGGTCATCGTTTTTCATCAGAAAATTGATTTTTTGGACTCTACCAAAAATGTTTCAAAATGTCATTTGGATCGGGCCTCATGTTGAATAACCACTTTTTAAACCCTCACAGTGACCAAAATTGCCATTTTTTTCAGAGTTTTGCTTACTCAAAATCTTCAATTTTGACCAATTTCAGGCACAGAAATGACTTTAAACACACTTATTTTAGTTGAAAAAGTAATAATTCACATCCAACCGTCATTTAAAGTCAAAAGATTAATTGTTAAAATTTCATCAATATTGACCATTTTTTCAACGTTCGACTGGTCCGGGGTCATCGTTTTTCATCAGAAAATTGATTTTTTGGACTCTACCAAAAATGATTCAAAATGTCATTTGGATCGGGCCTCATGTTGAATAACCACTTTTTAAACCCTCACAGTGACCAAAATTGCCATTTTTACAGAGTTTTGCTTACTCAAAATCTTAAATTTTGACCAATTTCAGGCACAGAAATGACTTTAAACACACTTATTTTAGTTGAAAAAGTAATAATTCACATCCAACCGTCATTTAAAGTCAAAAGATTAAATGTTAAAATTTCATCAATATTGACCATTTTTTCAACGTTCGACTGGTCCGGGGTCATCGTTTTTCATCAGAAAATGGATTTTTTGGACTCTACCAAAAAAGATTCAAAATGTCTTTTGGATCGGGTCTCATGTTGAATAACCACTTTTTAAACCCTCACAGTGACCAAAATTGCCATTTTTACAGAGTTTTGCTTACTCAAAATCTTCAATTTTGACCAATTTCAGGCACAGAAATGACTTTAAACACACTTATTTTAGTTGAAAAAGTAATAATTCACATCCAACCGTCATTTAAAGTCAAAAGATTAAATGTTAAAATTTCATCAATATTGACCATTTTTTCAACGTTCGACTGGTCCGGGGTCATCGTTTTTCATCAGAAAATGGATTTTTTGGACTCTACCAAAAAAGATTCAAAATGTCTTTTGGATCGGGTCTCATGTTGAATAACCACTTTTTAAACCCTCACAGTGACCAAAATTGCCATTTTTACAGAGTTTTGCTTACTCAAAATCTTCAATTTTGACCAATTTCAGGCACAGAAATGACTTTAAACACACTTATTTTAGTTGAAAAAGTAATAATTCACATCCAACCGTCATTTAAAGTCAAAAGAATAAATGTTAAAATTTCATCAATATTGACCATTTTTTCAACGTTCGACTGGTCCGGGGTCATCGTTTTTCATCAGAAAATTGATTTTTTGGACTCTACCAAAAATGATTCAAAATGTCATTTGGATCGGGTCTCATGTTGAATAACCACTTTTTAAACCCTCACAGTGACCAAAATTGCCATTTTTACAGAGTTTTGCTTACTCAAAATCTTAAATTTTGACCAATTTCAGGCACAGAAATGACTTTAAACACACTTATTTTAGTTGAAAAAGTAATAATTCACATCCAACCGTCATTTAAAGTCAAAAGATTAAATGTTAAAATTTCATCAATATTGACCATTTTTTCAACGTTCGACTGGTCCGGGGTCATCGTTTTTCATCAGAAAATGGATTTTTTGGACTCTACCAAAAAAGATTCAAAATGTCTTTTGGATCGGGTCTCATGTTGAATAACCACTTTTTAAACCCTCACAGTGACCAAACCAAAATTGCCATTTTTACAGAGTTTTGCTTACTCAAAATCTTCAATTTTGACCAATTTCAGGCACAGAAATGACTTTAAACACACTTATTTTAGTTGAAAAAGTAATAATTCACATCCAACCGTCATTTAAAGTCAAAAGATTAAATGTTAAAATTTCATCAATATTGACCATTTTTTCAACGTTCGACTGGTCCGGGGTCATCGTTTTTCATCAGAAAATTGATTTTTGGACTCTACCAAAAATGTTTCAAAATGTCATTTGGATCGGGCCTCATGTTGAATAACCACTTTTTAAACCCTCACAGTGACCAAAATTGCCATTTTTTTCAGAGTTTTGCTTACTCAAAATCTTCAATTTGACCAATTTCAGGCACAGAAATGACTTTAAACACACTTATTTTAGTTGAAAAAGTAATAATTCACATCCAACCGTCATTTGAAGTCAAAAGATTAAATGTTAAAATTTCATCAATATTGACCATTTTTTCAACGTTCGACTGGTCCGGGGTCATCGTTTTCATCAGAAAATTGATTTTTTGGACTCTACCAAAAATGATTCAAAATGTCATTTGGATCGGGCCTCATGTTGAATACCACTTTTTAAACCCTCACAGTGACCAAAATTGCCATTTTTACAGAGTTTTGCTTACTCAAAATCTTCAATTTTGACCAATTTCAGGCACAGAAATGACTTTAAACACACTTATTTTAGTTGAAAAAGTAATAATTCACATCCAACCGTCATTTAAAGTCAAAAGATTAAATGTTAAAATTTCATCAATATTACCCATTTTTTCAACGTTCGACTGGTCCGGGGTCATCGTTTTTCATCAGAAAATGGATTTTTTGGACTCTACCAAAAAAGATTCAAAATGTCTTTTGGATCGGGTCTCATGTTGAATAACCACTTTTTAAACCCTCACAGTGACCAAAATTGCCATTTTTACAGAGTTTTGCTTACTCAAAATCTTCAATTTTGACCAATTTCAGGCACAGAAATGACTTTAAACACACTTATTTTAGTTGAAAAAGTAATAATTCACATCCAACCGTCATTTAAAGTCAAAAGATTAAATGTTAACATTTCATCAATATTGACCATTTTTTCAACGTTCGACTGGTCCGGGGTCATCGTTTTTCATCAGAAAAATTGATTTTTGGACTGTACAAAAAATGATTCAAAATGTCATTTGGATCGGGCCTCATGTTGAATAACCACTTTTTAAACCCTCACAGTGACCAAAATTGCCATTTTTACAGAGTTTTGCTTACTCAAAATCTTCAATTTTGACCAATTTCAGCACAGAAATGATTTTAAACACACTTATTTTAGTTGAAAAAGTAATAATTCACATCCAACTGTCATTTAAAGTCAAAAGATTAAATGTTTAAAATTTCATCAATATTGACCATTTTTTCAACGTTCGACTGGTCCGGGGTCATCGTTTTTCATCAGAAAATTGATTTTTTGGACTCTACCAAAAAAGATTCAAAATGTTTTTTGGATCGGGTCTCATGTTGAATAACCACTTTTTAAACCCTCACAGTGACCAAAATTGCCATTTTTACAGAGTTTTGCTTACTCAAAATCTTCAATTTTGACCAATTTCAGGCACAGAAATGACTTTAAACACACTTATTTTAGTTGAAAAAGTAATAATTCACATCCAACCGTCATTTAAAGTCAAAAGATTAAATGTTAAAATTTCATCAATATTGACAATTTTTTCAACGTTCGACTGGTCCGGGGTCATCGTTTTTCATCAGAAAATTGATTTTTTGGACTCTACCAAAAATGATTCAAAATGTCATTTGGATCGGGCCTCATGTTGAATAACCACTTTTAAACCCTCACAGTGACCAAAATTGCCATTTTTACAGAGTTTTGCTTACTCAAAATCTTAAATTTTGACCAATTTCAGGCACAGAAATGACTTTAAACACACTTATTTTAGTTGAAAAAGTAATAATTCACATCCAACCGTCATTTAAAGTCAAAAGATTAAATGTTAAAATGTCATCAATATTGACCATTTTTTCAACGTTCGACTGGTCCGGGGTCATCGTTTTTCATCAGAAAATTGATTTTTTGGACTCTACCAAAAATGATTCAAAATGTCATTTGGATCGGGCCTCATGTTGAATAACCACTTTTTAAACCCTCACAGTGACCGAAATTGCCATTTTTACAGAGTTTTGCTTACTCAAAATCTTCAATTTTGACCAATTTCAGCACAGAAATGACTTAAACACACTTATTTTAGTTGAAAAAGTAATAATTCACATCCAACCGTCATTTAAAGTCAAAAGATTAAATGTTAAAATTTCATCAATATTGACCATTTTTTCAACGTTCGACTGGTCCGGGGTCATCGTTTTTCATCAGAAAATGGATTTTTGGACTCTACCAAAAAAGATTCAAAATGTCTTTTGGATCGGGTCTCATGTTGAATAACCACTTTTTAACCCTCACAGTGACCAAAATTGCCATTTTTACAGAGTTTTGCTTACTCAAAATCTTCAATTTTGACCAATTTCAGGCACAGAAATGACTTTAAACACACTTATTTTAGTTGAAAAAGTAATAATTCACATCCAACCGTCATTTAAAGTCAAAAGAATAAATGTTAAAATGTCATCAATATTGACCATTTTTTCAACGTTCGACTGGTCCGGGGTCATCGTTTTTCATCAGAAAATTGATTTTTTGGACTCTACCAAAAATGATTCAAAATGTCATTTGGATCGGGCCTCATGTTGAATAACCACTTTTAACCCTCACAGTGACCAAAATTGCCATTTTTTACAGAGTTTTGCTTACTCAAAATCTTAAATTTTGACCAATTTGAGGCACAGAAATGACTTTAAAACACTTATTTTAGTTGAAAAAGTAATAATTCACATCCAACCGTCATTTAAAGTCAAAAGATTAAATGTTAAAATTCATCAATATTGACCATTTTTTCAACGTTCGACTGGTCCGGGGTCATCGTTTTTCATCAGAAAATGGATTTTTTTGGACTCTACCAAAAAAGATTCAAAATGTCTTTTGGATCGGGTCTCATGTTGAATAACCACTTTTTAAAACCCTCACAGTGACCAAAATTGCCATTTTTACAGAGTTTTGCTTACTCAAATCTTCAATTTTGACCAATTTCAGGCACAGAAATGACTTTAACACACTTATTTTAGTTGAAAAAGTAATAATTCACATCCAACCGTCATTTAAAGTCAAAAGATTAAATGTTAAAATTTCATCAATATTGACCATTTTTTCAACGTTCGACTGGTCCGGGGTCATCGTTTTTCATCAGGAAAATGGATTTTTTGGACTCTACCAAAAAAGATTCAAAATGTCATTTGGATCGGGCCTCATGTTGAATAACCACTTTTTAAACCCTCACAGTGACCAAAATTGCCATTTTTACAGAGTTTTGCTTACTCAAAATCTTAAATTTTGACCAATTTCAGGCACAGAAATGACTTTAAACACACTTATTTTAGTTGAAAAAGTAATAATTCACATCCAACCGTCATTTAAAGTCAAAAGATTAAATGTAAAATTTCATCAATATTGACCATTTTTTCAACGTTCGACTGGTCCGGGGTCATCGTTTTTCATCAGAAAATTGATTTTTTGGACTCTACCAAAAATGATTCAAAATGTCATTTGGATCGGGCCTCATGTTGAATAACCACTTTTTAAACCCTCACAGTGACCAAAATTGCCATTTTTACAGAGTTTTGCTTACTCAAAATCTTCAATTTTGACCAATTTCAGGCACAGAAATGACTTTAAACACACTTATTTTAGTTGAAAAAGTAATAATTCACATCCAACCGTCATTTAAAGTCAAAAGATTAAATGTTAAAATTTCATCAATATTGACCATTTTTTCAACGTTCGACTGGTCCGGGGTCATCGTTTTTCATCAGAAAATTGATTTTTTGGACTCTACCAAAAATGATTCAAAATGTCATTTGGATCGGGCCTCATGTTGAATAACCACTTTTTAAACCCTCACAGTGACCAAAATTGCCATTTTTACAGAGTTTTGCTTACTCAAAATCTTCAATTTTGACCAATTTCAGGCACAGAAATGACTTTAAACACACTTATTTTAGTTGAAAAAGTAATAATTCACATCCAACCGTCATTTAAAGTCAAAAGATTAAATGTTAAAATTTCATCAATATTGACCATTTTTTTCAACGTTCGACTGGTCCGGGTCATCGTTTTTCATCAGAAAATTGATTTTTTGGACTCTACCAAAAATGATTCAAAATGTCATTTGGATCGGGCCTCATGTTGAATAACCACTTTTTAAACCCTCACAGTGACCAAAATTGCCATTTTTACAGAGTTTTGCTTACTCAAAATCTTAAATTTTGACCAATTTCAGGCACAGAAATGACTTTAAACACACTTATTTTAGTTGAAAAAGTAATAATTCACATCCAACCGTCATTTAAAGTCAAAAGATTAAATGTTAAAATTTCATCAATATTGACCATTTTTCAACGTTCGACTGGTCCGGGGTCCATCGTTTTTTCATCAGAAAATTGATTTTTTGGACTCTACCAAAAAAGATTCAAAATGTCTTTTGGATCGGGCCTCATGTTGAATAACCACTTTTTAAACCCTCACAGTGACCAAAATTGCCATTTTTACAGAGTTTTGCTTACTCAAAATCTTCAATTTTGACCAATTTCAGGCACAGAAATAACTTTAAACACACTTATTTTAGTTGAAAAAGTAATAATTCACATCCAACCGTCATTTAAAGTCAAAAGATTAAATGTTAAAATTTTCATCAATATTGACCATTTTTTCAACGTTCGACTGGTCCGGGGTCATCGTTTTTCATCAGAAAATTGATTTTTTGGACTCTACCAAAAATGTTTCAAAATGTCATTTGGATCGGGCCTCATGTTGAATAACCACTTTTTTAAACCCTCACAGTGACCAAAATGCCATTTTTTTCAGAGTTTTGCTTACTCAAAATCTTCAATTTTGACCAATTTCAGGCACAGAAATGACTTTAAACACACTTATTTTAGTTGAAAAAGTAATAATTCACATCCAACCGTCATTTAAAGTCAAAAGATTAAATGTTAAAATTTCATCAATATTGACCATTTTTTCAACGTTCGACTGGTCCGGGGTCATCGTTTTTCATCAGAAAATTGATTTTTTGGACTCTACCAAAAATGATTCAAAATGTCATTTGGATCGGGCCTCATGTTGAATAACCACTTTTTAAACCCTCACAGTGACCAAAATTGCCATTTTTACAGAGTTTTGCTTACTCAAAATCTTCAATTTTGACCAATTTCAGGCACAGAAATGACTTTAAACACACTTATTTTAGTTGAAAAAGTAATAATTCACATCCAACCGTCATTTAAAGTCAAAAGATTAAATGTTAAAATTTCATCAATATTGACCATTTTTTCAACGTTCGACTGGTCCGGGGTCATCGTTTTTCATCAGAAAATGGATTTTTTGGACTCTACCAAAAAAGATTCAAAATGTCTTTTGGATCGGGTCTCATGTTGAATAACCACTTTTTAAACCCTCACAGTGACCAAAATTGCCATTTTTACAGAGTTTTGCTTACTCAAAATCTTCAATTTTGACCAATTTCAGGCACAGAAATGACTTTAAACACACTTATTTTAGTTGAAAAAGTAATAATTCACATCCAACCGTCATTTAAAGTCAAAAGATTAAATGTTAACATTTCATCAATATTGACCATTTTTTCAACGTTCGACTGGTCCGGGGTCATCGTTTTTCATCAGAAAATGGATTTTTTGGACTCTACCAAAAAAGATTCAAAATGTCTTTTGGATCGGGTCTCATGTTGAATAACCACTTTTTAAACCCTCACAGTGACCAAAATTGCCATTTTTACAGAGTTTTGCTTACTCAAAATCTTCAATTTTGACCAATTTCAGGCACAGAAATGACTTTAAACACACTTATTTTAGTTGAAAAAGTAATAATTCACATCCAACCGTCATTTAAAGTCAAAAGATTAAATGTTAACATTTCATCAATATTGACCATTTTTTCAACGTTCGACTGGTCCGGGGTCATCGTTTTTCATCAGAAAATTGATTTTTTGGACTGTACAAAAAATGATTCAAAATGTCATTTGGATCGGGCCTCATGTTGAATAACCACTTTTTAAACCCTCACAGTGACCAAAATTGCCATTTTTACAGAGTTTTGCTTACTCAAAATCTTCAATTTTGACCAATTTCAGGCACAGAAATGATTTTAAACACACTTATTTTAGTTGAAAAAGTAATAATTCACATCCAACTGTCATTTAAAGTCAAAAGATTAAATGTTAAAATTTCATCAATATTGACCATTTTTTCAACGTTCGACTGGCCCGGGGTCATCGTTTTTCATCAGAAAATTGATTTTTTGGACTCTACCAAAAAAGATTCAAAATGTTTTTTGGATCGGGTCTCATGTTGAATAACCACTTTTTAAACCCTCACAGTGATCAAAATTGCCATTTTTACAGAGTTTTGCTTACTCAAAATCTTCAATTTTGACCAATTTCAGGCACAGAAATGACTTTAAACACACTTATTTTAGTTGAAAAAGTAATAATTCACATCCAACCGTCATTTAAAGTCAAAAGATTAAATGTTAAAATTTCATCAATATTGACCATTTTTTCAACGTTCGACTGGTCCGGGGTCATCGTTTTTCATCAGAAAATTGATTTTTTGGACTCTACCAAAAATGATTCAAAATGTCATTTGGATCGGGCCTCATGTTGAATAACCACTTTTTAAACCCTCACAGTGACCAAAATTGCCATTTTTACAGAGTTTTGCTTACTCAAAATCTTAAATTTTGACCAATTTCAGGCACAGAAATGACTTTAAACACACTTATTTTAGTTGAAAAAGTAATAATTCACATCCAACCGTCATTTAAAGTCAAAAGATTAAATGTTAAAATTTCATCAATATTGACCATTTTTTCAACGTTCGACTGGTCCGGGGTCATCGTTTTTCATCAGAAAATTGATTTTTTGGACTCTACCAAAAATGATTCAAAATGTCATTTGGATCGGGCCTCATGTTGAATAACCACTTTTTAAACCCTCACAGTGACCAAAATTGCCATTTTTACAGAGTTTTGCTTACTCAAAATCTTCAATTTTGACCAATTTCAGGCACAGAAATGACTTTAAACACACTTATTTTAGTTGAAAAAGTAATAATTCACATCCAACCGTCATTTAAAGTCAAAAGATTAAATGTTAAAATTTCATCAATATTGACCATTTTTTCAACGCTCGACTGGTCCGGGGTCATCGTTTTTCATCAGAAAATGGATTTTTTGGTCTCTACCAAAAAAGATTCAAAATGTCTTTTGGATCGGGTCTCATGTTGAATAACCACTTTTTAAACCCTCACAGTGACCAAAATTGCCATTTTTACAGAGTTTTGCTTACTCAAAATCTTCAATTTTGACCAATTTCAGGCACAGAAATGACTTTAAACACACTTATTTTAGTTGAAAAAGTAATAATTCACATCCAACCGTCATTTAAAGTCAAAAGATTAAATGTTAACATTTCATCAATATTGACCATTTTTTCAACGTTCGACTGGTCCGGGGTCATCGTTTTTCATCAGAAAATTGATTTTTTGGACTGTACAAAAAATGATTCAAAATGTCATTTGGATCGGGCCTCATGTTGAATAACCACTTTTTAAACCCTCACAGTGACCAAAATTGCCATTTTTACAGAGTTTTGCTTACTCAAAATCTTCAATTTTGACCAATTTCAGGCACAGAAATGATTTTAAACACACTTATTTTAGTTGAAAAAGTAATAATTCACATCCAACTGTCATTTAAAGTCAAAAGATTAAATGTTAAAATTTCATCAATATTGACCATTTTTTCAACGTTCGACTGGTCCGCGGTCATCGTTTTTCATCAGAAAATTGATTTTTTGGACTCTACCAAAAATGATTCAAAATGTCATTTGGATCGGGCCTCATGTTGAATAACCACTTTTTAAACCCTCACAGTGACCAAAATTGCCATTTTTACAGAGTTTTGCTTACTCAAAATCTTAAATTTTGACCAATTTCAGGCACAGAAATGACTTTAAACACACTTATTTTAGTTGAAAAAGTAATAATTCACATCCAACCGTCATTTAAAGTCAAAAGAATAAATGTTAAAATTTCATCAATATTGACCATTTTTTCAACGTTCGACTGGTCCGGGGTCATCGTTTTTCATCAGAAAATTGATTTTTTGGACTCTACCAAAAATGAATTAAAATGTCATTTGGATCGGGCCTCATGTTGAATAACCACTTTTTAAACCCTCACAGTGACCAAAATTGCCATTTTTACAGAGTTTTGCTTACTCAAAATCTTAAATTTTGACCAATTTCAGGCACAGAAATGACTTTAAACACACTTATTTTAGTTGAAAAAGTAATAATTCACATCCAACCGTCATTTAAAGTCAAAAGATTAAATGTTAAAATTTCATCAATATTGACCATTTTTTCAACGTTCGACTGGTCCGGGGTCATCGTTTTTCATCAGAAAATGGATTTTTTGGACTCTACCAAAAAAGATTCAAAATGTCTTTTGGATCGGGTCTCATGTTGAATAACCACTTTTTAAACCCTCACAGTGACCAAAATTGCCATTTTTACAGAGTTTTGCTTACTCAAAATCTTCAATTTTGACCAATTTCAGGCACAGAAATGACTTTAAACACACTTATTTTAGTTGAAAAATAATAATTCACATCCAACCGTCATTTAAAGTCAAAAGATTAAATGTTAAAATTTCATCAATATTGACCATTTTTTCAACGTTCGACTGGTCCGGGGTCATCGTTTTTCATCAGAAAATGGATTTTTTGGACTCTACCAAAAAAGATTCAAAATGTCATTTGGATCGGGCCTCATGTTGAATAACCACTTTTTAAACCCTCACAGTGACCAAAATTGCCATTTTTACAGAGTTTTGCTTACTCAAAATCTTCAATTTTGACCAATTTCAGGCACAGAAATGACTTTAAACACACTTATTTTAGTTGAAAAAGTAATAATTCACATCCAACCGTCATTTAAAGTCAAAAGATTAAATGTTAAAATTTCATCAATATTGACAATTTTTTCAACGTTCGACTGGTCCGGGGTCATCGTTTTTCATCAGAAAATGGATTTTTTGGACTCTACCAAAAATGATTCAAAATGTCATTTGGATCGGGCCTCATGTTGAATAACCACTTTTTAAACCCTCACAGTGACCAAAATTGCCAGTTTTTACAGAGTTTTGCTTACTCAAAATCTTAAATTTTGACCAATTTCAGGCACAGAAATGACTTTTAACACACTTATTTTAGTTGAAAAAGTAATAATTCACATCCAACCGTCATTTAAAGTCAAAAGATTAAATGTTAAAATTTCATCAATATTGCCCATTTTTTCAACGTTCGACTGGTCCGGGGTCATCGTTTTTCATCAGAAAATTGATTTTTTGGACTCTACCAAAAATGATTCAAAATGTCATTTGGATCGGGCCTCATGTTGAATAACCACTTTTTAAACCCTCACAGTGACCAAAATTGCCATTTTTACAGAGTTTTGCTTACTCAAAATCTTCAATTTTGACCAATTTCAGGCACAGAAATGACTTTTAACACACTTATTTTAGTTGAAAAAGTAATAATTCACATCCAACCGTCATTTAAAGTCAAAAGATTAAATGTTAAAATTTCATCAATATTGCCCATTTTTTCAACGTTCGACTGGTCCGGGGTCATCGTTTTTCATCAGAAAATTGATTTTTTGGACTCTACCAAAAATGATTCAAAATGTCATTTGGATCGGGCCTCATGTTGAATAACCACTTTTTAAACCCTCACAGTGACCAAAATTGCCATTTTTACAGAGTTTTGCTTACTCAAAATCTTCAATTTTGACCAATTTCAGGCACAGAAATGACTTTAAACACACTTATTTTAGTTGAAAAAGTAATAATTCACATCCAACCGTCATTTAAAGTCAAAAGATTAAATGTTAAAATTTCATCAATATTGACCATTTTTTCAACGTTCGACTGGTCCGGGGTCATCGTTTTTCATCAGAAAATTGATTTTTGGGACTCTACCAAAAATGATTCAAAATGTCATTTGGATCGGGCCTCATGTTGAATAACCACTTTTTAAACCCTCACAGTGACCAAAATTGCCATTTTTACAGAGTTTTGCTTACTCAAAATCTTCAATTTTGACCAATTTCAGGCACAGAAATGACTTTAAACACACTTATTTTAGTTGAAAAAGTAATAATTCACATCCAACCGTCATTTAAAGTCAAAAGATTAAATGTTAAAATTTCATCAATATTGACCATTTTTTCAACGTTCGACTGGTCCGGGGTCATCGTTTTTCATCAGAAAATTGATTTTTTGGACTCTACCAAAAATGATTCAAAATGTCATTTGGATCGGGCCTCATGTTGAATAACCACTTTTTAAACCCTCACAGTGACCAAAATTGCCATTTTTACAGAGTTTTGCTTACTCAAAATCTTAAATTTTGACCAATTTCAGGCACAGAAATGACTTTAAACACACTTATTTTAGTTGAAAAAGTAATAATTCACATCCAACCGTCATTTAAAGTCAAAAGATTAAATGTTAAAATTTCATCAATATTGACCATTTTTTCAACGTTCGACTGGTCCGGGGTCATCGTTTTTCATCAGAAAATTGATTTTTTGGACTCTACCAAAAAAGATTCAAAATGTCTTTTGGATCGGGCCTCATGTTGAATAACCACTTTTTAAACCCTCACAGTGACCAAAATTGCCATTTTTACAGAGTTTTGCTTACTCAAAATCTTCAATTTTGACCAATTTCAGGCACAGAAATAACTTTAAACACACTTATTTTAGTTGAAAAAGTAATAATTCACATCCAACCGTCATTTAAAGTCAAAAGATTAAATGTTAAAATTTCATCAATATTGACCATTTTTTCAACGTTCGACTGGTCCGGGGTCATCGTTTTTCATCAGAAAATTGATTTTTTGGACTCTACCAAAAATGTTTCAAAATGTCATTTGGATCGGGCCTCATGTTGAATAACCACTTTTTAAACCCTCACAGTGACCAAAATTGCCATTTTTTTCAGAGTTTTGCTTACTCAAAATCTTCAATTTTTACCAATTTCAGGCACAGAAATGACTTTAAACACACTTATTTTAGTTGAAAAAGTAATAATTCACATCCAACCGTCATTTAAAGTCAAAAGATTAAATGTTAAAATTTCATCAATATTGACCATTTTTTCAACGTTCGACTGGTCCGGGGTCATCGTTTTTCATCAGAAAATGGATTTTTTGGACTCTACCAAAAAAGATTCAAAATGTCTTTTGGATCGGGTCTCATGTTGAATAACCACTTTTTAAACCCTCACAGTGACCAAAATTGCCATTTTTACAGAGTTTTGCTTACTCAAAATCTTCAATTTTGACCAATTTCAGGCACAGAAATGACTTTAAACACACTTATTTTAGTTGAAAAAGTAATAATTCACATCCAACCGTCATTTAAAGTCAAAAGATTAAATGTTAACATTTCATCAATATTGACCATTTTTTCAACGTTCGACTGGTCCGGGGTCATCGTTTTTCATCAGAAAATTGATTTTTTGGACTGTACAAAAAATGATTCAAAATGTCATTTGGATCGGGCCTCATGTTGAATAACCACTTTTTAAACCCTCACAGTGACCAAAATTGCCATTTTTACAGAGTTTTGCTTACTCAAAATCTTCAATTTTGACCAATTTCAGGCACAGAAATGATTTTAAACACACTTATTTTAGTTGAAAAAGTAATAATTCACATCCAACTGTCATTTAAAGTCAAAAGATTAAATGTTAAAATTTCATCAATATTGACCATTTTTTCAACGTTCGACTGGTCCGGGGTCATCGTTTTTCATCAGAAAATTGATTTTTTGGACTCTACCAAAATAGATTCAAAATGTTTTTTGGATCGGGTCTCATGTTGAATAACCACTTTTTAAACCCTCACAGTGACCAAAATTGCCATTTTTACAGAGTTTTGCTTACTCAAAATCTTCAATTTTGACCAATTTCAGGCACAGAAATGACTTTAAACACACT
This sequence comes from Lissotriton vulgaris, assembly GCF_964263255.1. NCBI lineage: Eukaryota > Metazoa > Chordata > Amphibia > Caudata > Salamandridae > Lissotriton > Lissotriton vulgaris. The sequence continues at coordinate 187,405 of NW_028241267.1, forward strand.
TATTTTAGTTGAAAAAGTAATAATTCACATCCAACCGTCATTTAAAGTCAAAAGATTAAATGTTAAAATTTCATCAATATTGACCATTTTTTCAACGTTCGACTGGTCCGGGTCATCGTTTTTCATCAGAAAATTGATTTTTTGGACTCTACCAAAAATGATTCAAAATGTCATTTGGAACGGGCCTCATGTTGAATAACCACTTTTTAAACCCTCACAGTGACCAAAATTGCCATTTTTACAGAGTTTTGCTTACTCAAAATCTTAAATTTTGACCAATTTCAGGCACAGAAATGACTTTAAACACACTTATTTTAGTTGAAAAAGTAATAATTCACATCCAACCGTCATTTAAAGTCAAAAGATTAAATGTTAAAATTTCATCAATATTGACCATTTTTTCAACGTTCGACTGGTCCGGGGTCATTGTTTTTCATCAGAAAATTGATTTTTTGGACTCTACCAAAAAAGATTCAAAATGTCTTTTGGATCGGGCCTCATGTTGAATAACCACTTTTTAAACCCTCACAGTGACCAAAATTGCCATTTTTACAGAGTTTTGCTTACTCAAAATCTTCAATTTTGACCAATTTCAGGCACAGAAATAACTTTAAACACACTTATTTTAGTTGAAAAAGTAATAATTCACATCCAACCGTCATTTAAAGTCAAAAGATTAAATGTTAAAATTTCATCAATATTGACCATTTTTTCAACGTTCGACTGGTCCGGGGTCATCGTTTTTCATCAGAAAATTGATTTTTTGGACTCTACCAAAAAAGATTCAAAATGTCTTTTGGATCGGGTCTCATGTTGAATAACCACTTTTTAAACCCTCACAGTGACCAAAATTGCCATTTTTACAGAGTTTTGCTTACTCAAAATCTTCAATTTTGACCAATTTCAGGCACAGAAATGACTTTAAACACACTTATTTTAGTTGAAAAAGTAATAATTCACATCCAACCGTCATTTAAAGTCAAAAGATTAAATGTTAAAATTTCATCAATATTGACCATTTTTTCAACGTTCGACTGGTCCGGGGTCATCGTTTTTCATCAGAAAATGGATTTTTTGGACTCTACCAAAAAAGATTCAAAATGTCTTTTGGATCGGGTCTCATGTTGAATAACCACTTTTTAAACCCTCACAGTGACCAAAATTGCCATTTTTACAGAGTTTTGCTTACTCAAAATCTTCAATTTTGACCAATTTCAGGCACAGAAATGACTTTAAACACACTTATTTTAGTTGAAAAAGTAATAATTCACATCCAACCGTCATTTAAAGTCAAAAGAATAAATGTTAAAATTTCATCAATATTGACCATTTTTTCAACGTTCGACTGGTCCGGGGTCATCGTTTTTCATCAGAAAATTGATTTTTTGGACTCTACCAAAAATGATTCAAAATGTCATTTGGATCGGGCCTCATGTTGAATAACCACTTTTTAAACCCTCACAGTGACCAAAATTGCCATTTTTACAGAGTTTTGCTTACTCAAAATCTTAAATTTTGACCAATTTCAGGCACAGAAATGACTTTAAACACACTTATTTTAGTTGAAAAAGTAATAATTCACATCCAACCGTCATTTAAAGTCAAAAGATTAAATGTTAAAATTTTATCAATATTGACCATTTTTTCAACGTTCGACTGGTCCGGGGTCATCGTTTTTCATCAGAAAATGGATTTTTTGGACTCTACCAAAAAAGATTCAAAATGTCTTTTGGATCGGGTCTCATGTTGAATAACCACTTTTTAAACCCTCACAGTGACCAAAATTGCCATTTTTACAGAGTTTTGCTTACTCAAAATCTTCAATTTTGACCAATTTCAGGCACAGAAATGACTTTAAACACACTTATTTTAGTTGAAAAAGTAATAATTCACATCCAACCGTCATTTAAAGTCAAAAGAATAAATGTTAAAATTTCATCAATATTGACCATTTTTTCAACGTTCGACTGGTCCGGGGTCATCGTTTTTCATCAGAAAATTGATTTTTTGGACTCTACCAAAAATGATTCAAAATGTCATTTGGATCGGGCCTCATGTTGAATAACCACTTTTTAAACCCTCACAGTGACCAAAATTGCCATTTTTACAGAGTTTTGCTTACTCAAAATCTTAAATTTTGACCAATTTCAGGCACAGAAATGACTTTAAACACACTTATTTTAGTTGAAAAAGTAATAATTCACATCCAACCGTCATTTAAAGTCAAAAGATTAAATGTTAAAATTTCATCAATATTGACCATTTTTTCAACGTTCGACTGGTCCGGGGTCATCGTTTTTCATCAGAAAATGGATTTTTTGGACTCTACCAAAAAAGATTCAAAATGTCTTTTGGATCGGGTCTCATGTTGAATAACCACTTTTTAAACCCTCACAGTGACCAAAATTGCCATTTTTACAGAGTTTTGCTTACTCAAAATCTTCAATTTTGACCAATTTCAGGCACAGAAATGACTTTAAACACACTTATTTTAGTTGAAAAAGTAATAATTCACATCCAACCGTCATTTAAAGTCAAAAGATTAAATGTTAAAATTTCATCAATATTGACCATTTTTTCAACGTTCGACTGGTCCGGGGTCATCGTTTTTCATCAGAAAATTGATTTTTTGGACTCTACCAAAAATGATTCAAAATGTCATTTGGATCGGGCCTCATGTTGAATAACCACTTTTTAAACCCTCACAGTGACCAAAATTGCCATTTTTACAGAGTTTTGCTTACTCAAAATCTTAAATTTTGACCAATTTCAGGCACAGAAATGACTTTAAACACACTTATTTTAGTTGAAAAAGTAATAATTCACATCCAACCGTCATTTAAAGTCAAAAGATTAAATGTTAAAATTTCATCAATATTGACCATTTTTTCAACGTTCGACTGGTCCGGGGTCATCGTTTTTCATCAGAAAATTGATTTTTTGGACTCTACCAAAAATGTTTCAAAATGTCATTTGGATCGGGCCTCATGTTGAATAACCACTTTTTAAACCCTCACAGTGACCAAAATTGCCATTTTTTTCAGAGTTTTGCTTACTCAAAATCTTCAATTTTGACCAATTTCAGGCACAGAAATGACTTTAAACACACTTATTTTAGTTGAAAAAGTAATAATTCACATCCAACCGTCATTTAAAGTCAAAAGATTAAATGTTAAAATTTCATCAATATTGACCATTTTTTCAACGTTCGACTGGTCCGGGGTCATCGTTTTTCATCAGAAAATTGATTTTTTGGACTCTACCAAAAATGATTCAAAATGTCATTTGGATCGGGCCTCATGTTGAATAACCACTTTTTAAACCCTCACAGTGACCAAAATTGCCATTTTTACAGAGTTTTGCTTACTCAAAATCTTCAATTTTGACCAATTTCAGGCACAGAAATGACTTTAAACACACTTATTTTAGTTGAAAAAGTAATAATTCACATCCAACCGTCATTTAAAGTCAAAAGATTAAATGTTAAAATTTCATCAATATTACCCATTTTTTCAACGTTCGACTGGTCCGGGGTCATCGTTTTTCATCAGAAAATGGATTTTTTGGACTCTACCAAAAAAGATTCAAAATGTCTTTTGGATCGGGTCTCATGTTGAATAACCACTTTTTAAACCCTCACAGTGACCAAAATTGCCATTTTTACAGAGTTTTGCTTACTCAAAATCTTCAATTTTGACCAATTTCAGGCACAGAAATGACTTTAAACACACTTATTTTAGTTGAAAAAGTAATAATTCACATCCAACCGTCATTTAAAGTCAAAAGATTAAATGTTAACATTTCATCAATATTGACCATTTTTTCAACGTTCGACTGGTCCGGGGTCATCGTTTTTCATCAGAAAATTGATTTTTTGGACTGTACAAAAAATGATTCAAAATGTCATTTGAATCGGGCCTCATGTTGAATAACCACTTTTTAAACCCTCACAGTGACCAAAATTGCCATTTTTACAGAGTTTTGCTTACTCAAAATCTTCAATTTTGACCAATTTCAGGCACAGAAATGATTTTAAACACACTTATTTTAGTTGAAAAAGTAATAATTCACATCCAACTGTCATTTAAAGTCAAAAGATTAAATGTTAAAATTTCATCAATATTGACCATTTTTTCAACGTTCGACTGGTCCGGGGTCATCGTTTTTCATCAGAAAATTGATTTTTTGGACTCTACCAAAAAAGATTCAAAATGTTTTTTGGATCGGGTCTCATGTTGAATAACCACTTTTTAAACCCTCACAGTGACCAAAATTGCCATTTTTACAGAGTTTTGCTTACTCAAAATCTTCAATTTTGACCAATTTCAGGCACAGAAATGACTTTAAACACACTTATTTTAGTTGAAAAAGTAATAATTCACATCCAACCGTCATTTAAAGTCAAAAGATTAAATGTTAAAATTTCATCAATATTGACAATTTTTTCAACGTTCGACTGGTCCGGGGTCATCGTTTTTCATCAGAAAATTGATTTTTTGGACTCTACCAAAAATGATTCAAAATGTCATTTGGATCGGGCCTCATGTTGAATAACCACTTTTTAAACCCTCACAGTGACCAAAATTGCCATTTTTACAGAGTTTTGCTTACTCAAAATCTTAAATTTTGACCAATTTCAGGCACAGAAATGACTTTAAACACACTTATTTTAGTTGAAAAAGTAATAATTCACATCCAACCGTCATTTAAAGTCAAAAGATTAAATGTTAAAATGTCATCAATATTGACCATTTTTTCAACGTTCGACTGGTCCGGGGTCATCGTTTTTCATCAGAAAATTGATTTTTTGGACTCTACCAAAAATGATTCAAAATGTCATTTGGATCGGGCCTCATGTTGAATAACCACTTTTTAAACCCTCACAGTGACCAAAATTGCCATTTTTACAGAGTTTTGCTTACTCAAAATCTTCAATTTTGACCAATTTCAGGCACAGAAATGATTTTAAACACACTTATTTTAGTTGAAAAAGTAATAATTCACATCCAACTGTCATTTAAAGTCAAAAGATTAAATGTTAAAATTTCATCAATATTGACCATTTTTTCAACGTTCGACTGGTCCGGGGTCATTGTTTTTCATCAGAAAATTGATTTTTTGGACTCTACCAAAATAGATTCAAAATGTTTTTTGGATCGGGTCTCATGTTGAATAACCACTTTTTAAACCCTCACAGTGACCAAAATTGCCATTTTTACAGAGTTTTGCTTACTCAAAATCTTCAATTTTGACCAATTTCAGGCACAGAAATGACTTTAAACACACTTATTTTAGTTGAAAAAGTAATAATTCACATCCAACCGTCATTTAAAGTCAAAAGATTAAATGTTAAAATTTCATCAATATTGACCATTTTTTCAACGTTCGACTGGTCCGGGGTCATCGTTTTTCATCAGAAAATTGATTTTTTGGACTCTACCAAAAATGATTCAAAATGTCATTTGGATCGGGCCTCATGTTGAATAACCACTTTTTAAACCCTCACAGTGACCAAAATTGCCATTTTTACAGAGTTTTGCTTACTCAAAATCTTAAATTTTGACCAATTTCAGGCACAGAAATGACTTTAAACACACTTATTTTAGTTGAAAAAGTAATAATTCACATCCAACCGTCATTTAAAGTCAAAAGATTAAATGTTAAAATTTCATCAATATTGACCATTTTTTCAACGTTCGACTGGTCCGGGGTCATTGTTTTTCATCAGAAAATTGATTTTTTGGACTCTACCAAAAAAGATTCAAAATGTCTTTTGGATCGGGCCTCATGTTGAATAACCACTTTTTAAACCCTCACAGTGACCAAAATTGCCATTTTTACAGAGTTTTGCTTACTCAAAATCTTCAATTTTGACCAATTTCAGGCACAGAAATAACTTTAAACACACTTATTTTAGTTGAAAAAGTAATAATTCACATCCAACCGTCATTTAAAGTCAAAAGATTAAATGTTAAAATTTCATCAATATTGACCATTTTTTCAACGTTCGACTGGTCCGGGGTCATCGTTTTTCATCAGAAAATTGATTTTTTGGACTCTACCAAAAATGTTTCAAAATGTCATTTGGATCGGGCCTCATGTTGAATAACCACTTTTTAAACCCTCACAGTGACCAAAATTGCCATTTTTTTCAGAGTTTTGCTTACTCAAAATCTTCAATTTTGACCAATTTCAGGCACAGAAATGACTTTAAACACACTTATTTTAGTTGAAAAAGTAATAATTCACATCCAACCGTCATTTAAAGTCAAAAGATTAATTGTTAAAATTTCATCAATATTGACCATTTTTTCAACGTTCGACTGGTCCGGGGTCATCGTTTTTCATCAGAAAATTGATTTTTTGGACTCTACCAAAAATGATTCAAAATGTCATTTGGATCGGGCCTCATGTTGAATAACCACTTTTTAAACCCTCACAGTGACCAAAATTGCCATTTTTACAGAGTTTTGCTTACTCAAAATCTTAAATTTTGACCAATTTCAGGCACAGAAATGACTTTAAACACACTTATTTTAGTTGAAAAAGTAATAATTCACATCCAACCGTCATTTAAAGTCAAAAGATTAAATGTTAAAATTTCATCAATATTGACCATTTTTTCAACGTTCGACTGGTCCGGGGTCATCGTTTTTCATCAGAAAATGGATTTTTTGGACTCTACCAAAAAAGATTCAAAATGTCTTTTGGATCGGGTCTCATGTTGAATAACCACTTTTTAAACCCTCACAGTGACCAAAATTGCCATTTTTACAGAGTTTTGCTTACTCAAAATCTTCAATTTTGACCAATTTCAGGCACAGAAATGACTTTAAACACACTTATTTTAGTTGAAAAAGTAATAATTCACATCCAACCGTCATTTAAAGTCAAAAGATTAAATGTTAAAATTTCATCAATATTGACCATTTTTTCAACGTTCGACTGGTCCGGGGTCATCGTTTTTCATCAGAAAATGGATTTTTTGGACTCTACCAAAAAAGATTCAAAATGTCTTTTGGATCGGGTCTCATGTTGAATAACCACTTTTTAAACCCTCACAGTGACCAAAATTGCCATTTTTACAGAGTTTTGCTTACTCAAAATCTTCAATTTTGACCAATTTCAGGCACAGAAATGACTTTAAACACACTTATTTTAGTTGAAAAAGTAATAATTCACATCCAACCGTCATTTAAAGTCAAAAGAATAAATGTTAAAATTTCATCAATATTGACCATTTTTTCAACGTTCGACTGGTCCGGGGTCATCGTTTTTCATCAGAAAATTGATTTTTTGGACTCTACCAAAAATGATTCAAAATGTCATTTGGATCGGGTCTCATGTTGAATAACCACTTTTTAAACCCTCACAGTGACCAAAATTGCCATTTTTACAGAGTTTTGCTTACTCAAAATCTTAAATTTTGACCAATTTCAGGCACAGAAATGACTTTAAACACACTTATTTTAGTTGAAAAAGTAATAATTCACATCCAACCGTCATTTAAAGTCAAAAGATTAAATGTTAAAATTTCATCAATATTGACCATTTTTTCAACGTTCGACTGGTCCGGGGTCATCGTTTTTCATCAGAAAATGGATTTTTTGGACTCTACCAAAAAAGATTCAAAATGTCTTTTGGATCGGGTCTCATGTTGAATAACCACTTTTTAAACCCTCACAGTGACCAAAATTGCCATTTTTACAGAGTTTTGCTTACTCAAAATCTTCAATTTTGACCAATTTCAGGCACAGAAATGACTTTAAACACACTTATTTTAGTTGAAAAAGTAATAATTCACATCCAACCGTCATTTAAAGTCAAAAGATTAAATGTTAAAATTTCATCAATATTGACCATTTTTTCAACGTTCGACTGGTCCGGGGTCATCGTTTTTCATCAGAAAATTGATTTTTTGGACTCTACCAAAAATGTTTCAAAATGTCATTTGGATCGGGCCTCATGTTGAATAACCACTTTTTAAACCCTCACAGTGACCAAAATTGCCATTTTTTTCAGAGTTTTGCTTACTCAAAATCTTCAATTTTGACCAATTTCAGGCACAGAAATGACTTTAAACACACTTATTTTAGTTGAAAAAGTAATAATTCACATCCAACCGTCATTTGAAGTCAAAAGATTAAATGTTAAAATTTCATCAATATTGACCATTTTTTCAACGTTCGACTGGTCCGGGGTCATCGTTTTTCATCAGAAAATGGATTTTTTGGACTCTACCAAAAATGATTCAAAATGTCATTTGGATCGGGCCTCATGTTGAATAACCACTTTTTAAACCCTCACAGTGACCAAAATTGCCATTTTTACAGAGTTTTGCTTACTCAAAATCTTCAATTTTGACCAATTTCAGGCACAGAAATGACTTTAAACACACTTATTTTAGTTGAAAAAGTAATAATTCACATCCAACCGTCATTTAAAGTCAAAAGATTAAATGTTAACATTTCATCAATATTGACCATTTTTTCAACGTTCGACTGGTCCGGGGTCATCGTTTTTCATCAGAAAATTGATTTTTTGGACTGTACAAAAAATGATTCAAAATGTCATTTGGATCGGGCCTCATGTTGAATAACCACTTTTTAAACCCTCACAGTGACCAAAATTGCCATTTTTACAGAGTTTTGCTTACTCAAAATCTTCAATTTTGACCAATTTCAGGCACAGAAATGATTTTAAACACACTTATTTTAGTTGAAAAAGTAATAATTCACATCCAACTGTCATTTAAAGTCAAAAGATTAAATGTTAAAATTTCATCAATATTGACCATTTTTTCAACGTTCGACTGGTCCGGGGTCATCGTTTTTCATCAGAAAATTGATTTTTTGGACTCTACCAAAAAAGATTCAAAATGTTTTTTGGATCGGGTCTCATGTTGAATAACCACTTTTTAAACCCTCACAGTGACCAAAATTGCCATTTTTACAGAGTTTTGCTTACTCAAAATCTTCAATTTTGACCAATTTCAGGCACAGAAATGACTTTAAACACACTTATTTTAGTTGAAAAAGTAATAATTCACATCCAACCGTCATTTAAAGTCAAAAGATTAAATGTTAAAATTTCATCAATATTGACAATTTTTTCAACGTTCGACTGGTCCGGGGTCATCGTTTTTCATCAGAAAATTGATTTTTTGGACTCTACCAAAAATGATTCAAAATGTCATTTGGATCGGGCCTCATGTTGAATAACCACTTTTTAAACCCTCACAGTGACCAAAATTGCCATTTTTACAGAGTTTTGCTTACTCAAAATCTTAAATTTTGACCAATTTCAGGCACAGAAATGACTTTAAACACACTTATTTTAGTTGAAAAAGTAATAATTCACATCCAACCGTCATTTAAAGTCAAAAGATTAAATGTTAAAATGTCATCAATATTGACCATTTTTTCAACGTTCGACTGGTCCGGGGTCATCGTTTTTCATCAGAAAATTGATTTTTTGGACTCTACCAAAAATGATTCAAAATGTCATTTGGATCGGGCCTCATGTTGAATAACCACTTTTTAAACCCTCACAGTGACCGAAATTGCCATTTTTACAGAGTTTTGCTTACTCAAAATCTTCAATTTTGACCAATTTCAGGCACAGAAATGACTTTAAACACACTTATTTTAGTTGAAAAAGTAATAATTCACATCCAACCGTCATTTAAAGTCAAAAGATTAAATGTTAAAATTTCATCAATATTGACCATTTTTTCAACGTTCGACTGGTCCGGGGTCATCGTTTTTCATCAGAAAATGGATTTTTTGGACTCTACCAAAAAAGATTCAAAATGTCTTTTGGATCGGGTCTCATGTTGAATAACCACTTTTTAAACCCTCACAGTGACCAAAATTGCCATTTTTACAGAGTTTTGCTTACTCAAAATCTTCAATTTTGACCAATTTCAGGCACAGAAATGACTTTAAACACACTTATTTTAGTTGAAAAAGTAATAATTCACATCCAACCGTCATTTAAAGTCAAAAGAATAAATGTTAAAATGTCATCAATATTGACCATTTTTTCAACGTTCGACTGGTCCGGGGTCATCGTTTTTCATCAGAAAATTGATTTTTTGGACTCTACCAAAAATGATTCAAAATGTCATTTGGATCGGGCCTCATGTTGAATAACCACTTTTTAAACCCTCACAGTGACCAAAATTGCCATTTTTACAGAGTTTTGCTTACTCAAAATCTTAAATTTTGACCAATTTGAGGCACAGAAATGACTTTAAACACACTTATTTTAGTTGAAAAAGTAATAATTCACATCCAACCGTCATTTAAAGTCAAAAGATTAAATGTTAAAATTTCATCAATATTGACCATTTTTTCAACGTTCGACTGGTCCGGGGTCATCGTTTTTCATCAGAAAATGGATTTTTTGGACTCTACCAAAAAAGATTCAAAATGTCTTTTGGATCGGGTCTCATGTTGAATAACCACTTTTTAAACCCTCACAGTGACCAAAATTGCCATTTTTACAGAGTTTTGCTTACTCAAAATCTTCAATTTTGACCAATTTCAGGCACAGAAATGACTTTAAACACACTTATTTTAGTTGAAAAAGTAATAATTCACATCCAACCGTCATTTAAAGTCAAAAGATTAAATGTTAAAATTTCATCAATATTGACCATTTTTTCAACGTTCGACTGGTCCGGGGTCATCGTTTTTCATCAGAAAATGGATTTTTTGGACTCTACCAAAAAAGATTCAAAATGTCATTTGGATCGGGCCTCATGTTGAATAACCACTTTTTAAACCCTCACAGTGACCAAAATTGCCATTTTTACAGAGTTTTGCTTACTCAAAATCTTAAATTTTGACCAATTTCAGGCACAGAAATGACTTTAAACACACTTATTTTAGTTGAAAAAGTAATAATTCACATCCAACCGTCATTTAAAGTCAAAAGATTAAATGTTAAAATTTCATCAATATTGACCATTTTTTCAACGTTCGACTGGTCCGGGGTCATCGTTTTTCATCAGAAAATTGATTTTTTGGACTCTACCAAAAATGATTCAAAATGTCATTTGGATCGGGCCTCATGTTGAATAACCACTTTTTAAACCCTCACAGTGACCAAAATTGCCATTTTTACAGAGTTTTGCTTACTCAAAATCTTCAATTTTGACCAATTTCAGGCACAGAAATGACTTTAAACACACTTATTTTAGTTGAAAAAGTAATAATTCACATCCAACCGTCATTTAAAGTCAAAAGATTAAATGTTAAAATTTCATCAATATTGACCATTTTTTCAACGTTCGACTGGTCCGGGGTCATCGTTTTTCATCAGAAAATTGATTTTTTGGACTCTACCAAAAATGATTCAAAATGTCATTTGGATCGGGCCTCATGTTGAATAACCACTTTTTAAACCCTCACAGTGACCAAAATTGCCATTTTTACAGAGTTTTGCTTACTCAAAATCTTCAATTTTGACCAATTTCAGGCACAGAAATGACTTTAAACACACTTATTTTAGTTGAAAAAGTAATAATTCACATCCAACCGTCATTTAAAGTCAAAAGATTAAATGTTAAAATTTCATCAATATTGACCATTTTTTCAACGTTCGACTGGTCCGGGGTCATCGTTTTTCATCAGAAAATTGATTTTTTGGACTCTACCAAAAATGATTCAAAATGTCATTTGGATCGGGCCTCATGTTGAATAACCACTTTTTAAACCCTCACAGTGACCAAAATTGCCATTTTTACAGAGTTTTGCTTACTCAAAATCTTAAATTTTGACCAATTTCAGGCACAGAAATGACTTTAAACACACTTATTTTAGTTGAAAAAGTAATAATTCACATCCAACCGTCATTTAAAGTCAAAAGATTAAATGTTAAAATTTCATCAATATTGACCATTTTTTCAACGTTCGACTGGTCCGGGGTCATCGTTTTTCATCAGAAAATTGATTTTTTGGACTCTACCAAAAAAGATTCAAAATGTCTTTTGGATCGGGCCTCATGTTGAATAACCACTTTTTAAACCCTCACAGTGACCAAAATTGCCATTTTTACAGAGTTTTGCTTACTCAAAATCTTCAATTTTGACCAATTTCAGGCACAGAAATAACTTTAAACACACTTATTTTAGTTGAAAAAGTAATAATTCACATCCAACCGTCATTTAAAGTCAAAAGATTAAATGTTAAAATTTCATCAATATTGACCATTTTTTCAACGTTCGACTGGTCCGGGGTCATCGTTTTTCATCAGAAAATTGATTTTTTGGACTCTACCAAAAATGTTTCAAAATGTCATTTGGATCGGGCCTCATGTTGAATAACCACTTTTTAAACCCTCACAGTGACCAAAATTGCCATTTTTTTCAGAGTTTTGCTTACTCAAAATCTTCAATTTTGACCAATTTCAGGCACAGAAATGACTTTAAACACACTTATTTTAGTTGAAAAAGTAATAATTCACATCCAACCGTCATTTAAAGTCAAAAGATTAAATGTTAAAATTTCATCAATATTGACCATTTTTTCAACGTTCGACTGGTCCGGGGTCATCGTTTTTCATCAGAAAATTGATTTTTTGGACTCTACCAAAAATGATTCAAAATGTCATTTGGATCGGGCCTCATGTTGAATAACCACTTTTTAAACCCTCACAGTGACCAAAATTGCCATTTTTACAGAGTTTTGCTTACTCAAAATCTTCAATTTTGACCAATTTCAGGCACAGAAATGACTTTAAACACACTTATTTTAGTTGAAAAAGTAATAATTCACATCCAACCGTCATTTAAAGTCAAAAGATTAAATGTTAAAATTTCATCAATATTGACCATTTTTTCAACGTTCGACTGGTCCGGGGTCATCGTTTTTCATCAGAAAATGGATTTTTTGGACTCTACCAAAAAAGATTCAAAATGTCTTTTGGATCGGGTCTCATGTTGAATAACCACTTTTTAAACCCTCACAGTGACCAAAATTGCCATTTTTACAGAGTTTTGCTTACTCAAAATCTTCAATTTTGACCAATTTCAGGCACAGAAATGACTTTAAACACACTTATTTTAGTTGAAAAAGTAATAATTCACATCCAACCGTCATTTAAAGTCAAAAGATTAAATGTTAACATTTCATCAATATTGACCATTTTTTCAACGTTCGACTGGTCCGGGGTCATCGTTTTTCATCAGAAAATGGATTTTTTGGACTCTACCAAAAAAGATTCAAAATGTCTTTTGGATCGGGTCTCATGTTGAATAACCACTTTTTAAACCCTCACAGTGACCAAAATTGCCATTTTTACAGAGTTTTGCTTACTCAAAATCTTCAATTTTGACCAATTTCAGGCACAGAAATGACTTTAAACACACTTATTTTAGTTGAAAAAGTAATAATTCACATCCAACCGTCATTTAAAGTCAAAAGATTAAATGTTAACATTTCATCAATATTGACCATTTTTTCAACGTTCGACTGGTCCGGGGTCATCGTTTTTCATCAGAAAATTGATTTTTTGGACTGTACAAAAAATGATTCAAAATGTCATTTGGATCGGGCCTCATGTTGAATAACCACTTTTTAAACCCTCACAGTGACCAAAATTGCCATTTTTACAGAGTTTTGCTTACTCAAAATCTTCAATTTTGACCAATTTCAGGCACAGAAATGATTTTAAACACACTTATTTTAGTTGAAAAAGTAATAATTCACATCCAACTGTCATTTAAAGTCAAAAGATTAAATGTTAAAATTTCATCAATATTGACCATTTTTTCAACGTTCGACTGGCCCGGGGTCATCGTTTTTCATCAGAAAATTGATTTTTTGGACTCTACCAAAAAAGATTCAAAATGTTTTTTGGATCGGGTCTCATGTTGAATAACCACTTTTTAAACCCTCACAGTGATCAAAATTGCCATTTTTACAGAGTTTTGCTTACTCAAAATCTTCAATTTTGACCAATTTCAGGCACAGAAATGACTTTAAACACACTTATTTTAGTTGAAAAAGTAATAATTCACATCCAACCGTCATTTAAAGTCAAAAGATTAAATGTTAAAATTTCATCAATATTGACCATTTTTTCAACGTTCGACTGGTCCGGGGTCATCGTTTTTCATCAGAAAATTGATTTTTTGGACTCTACCAAAAATGATTCAAAATGTCATTTGGATCGGGCCTCATGTTGAATAACCACTTTTTAAACCCTCACAGTGACCAAAATTGCCATTTTTACAGAGTTTTGCTTACTCAAAATCTTAAATTTTGACCAATTTCAGGCACAGAAATGACTTTAAACACACTTATTTTAGTTGAAAAAGTAATAATTCACATCCAACCGTCATTTAAAGTCAAAAGATTAAATGTTAAAATTTCATCAATATTGACCATTTTTTCAACGTTCGACTGGTCCGGGGTCATCGTTTTTCATCAGAAAATTGATTTTTTGGACTCTACCAAAAATGATTCAAAATGTCATTTGGATCGGGCCTCATGTTGAATAACCACTTTTTAAACCCTCACAGTGACCAAAATTGCCATTTTTACAGAGTTTTGCTTACTCAAAATCTTCAATTTTGACCAATTTCAGGCACAGAAATGACTTTAAACACACTTATTTTAGTTGAAAAAGTAATAATTCACATCCAACCGTCATTTAAAGTCAAAAGATTAAATGTTAAAATTTCATCAATATTGACCATTTTTTCAACGCTCGACTGGTCCGGGGTCATCGTTTTTCATCAGAAAATGGATTTTTTGGTCTCTACCAAAAAAGATTCAAAATGTCTTTTGGATCGGGTCTCATGTTGAATAACCACTTTTTAAACCCTCACAGTGACCAAAATTGCCATTTTTACAGAGTTTTGCTTACTCAAAATCTTCAATTTTGACCAATTTCAGGCACAGAAATGACTTTAAACACACTTATTTTAGTTGAAAAAGTAATAATTCACATCCAACCGTCATTTAAAGTCAAAAGATTAAATGTTAACATTTCATCAATATTGACCATTTTTTCAACGTTCGACTGGTCCGGGGTCATCGTTTTTCATCAGAAAATTGATTTTTTGGACTGTACAAAAAATGATTCAAAATGTCATTTGGATCGGGCCTCATGTTGAATAACCACTTTTTAAACCCTCACAGTGACCAAAATTGCCATTTTTACAGAGTTTTGCTTACTCAAAATCTTCAATTTTGACCAATTTCAGGCACAGAAATGATTTTAAACACACTTATTTTAGTTGAAAAAGTAATAATTCACATCCAACTGTCATTTAAAGTCAAAAGATTAAATGTTAAAATTTCATCAATATTGACCATTTTTTCAACGTTCGACTGGTCCGGGGTCATCGTTTTTCATCAGAAAATTGATTTTTTGGACTCTACCAAAAAAGATTCAAAATGTTTTTTGGATCGAGTCTCATGTTGAATAACCACTTTTTAAACCCTCACAGTGACCAAAATTGCAATTTTTACAGAGTTTTGCTTACTCAAAATCTTCAATTTTGACCAATTTCAGGCACAGAAATGACTTTAAACACACTTATTTTAGTTGAAAAAGTAATAATTCACATCCAACCGTCATTTAAAGTCAAAAGATTAAATGTTAAAATTTCATCAATATTGACCATTTTTTCAACGTTCGACTGGTCCGGGGTCATCGTTTTTCATCAGAAAATTGATTTTTGGGACTCTACCAAAAATGATTCAAAATGTCATTTGGATCGGGCCTCATGTTGAATAACCACTTTTTAAACCCTCACAGTGACCAAAATTGCCATTTTTACAGAGTTTTGCTTACTCAAAATCTTAAATTTTGACCAATTTCAGGCACAGAAATGACTTTAAACACACTTATTTTAGTTGAAAAAGTAATAATTCACATCCAACCGTCATTTAAAGTCAAAAGATTAAATGTTAAAATTTCATCAATATTGACCATTTTTTCAACGTTCGACTGGTCCGGGGTCATCGTTTTTCATCAGAAAATTGATTTTTTAGACTCTACCAAAAATGATTCAAAATGTCATTTGGATCGGGCCTCATGTTGAATAACCACTTTTTAAACCCTCACAGTGACCAAAATTGCCATTTTTACAGAGTTTTGCTTACTCAAAATCTTCAATTTTGACCAATTTCAGGCACAGAAATGACTTTAAACACACTTATTTTAGTTGAAAAAGTAATAATTCACATCCAACCGTCATTTAAAGTCAAAAGATTAAATGTTAAAATTTCATCAATATTGACCATTTTTTCAACGTTCGACTGGTCCGGGGTCATCGTTTTTCATCAGAAAATGGATTTTTTGGACTCTACCAAAAAAGATTCAAAATGTCTTTTGGATCGGGTCTCATGTTGAATAACCACTTTTTAAACCTTCACAGTGACCAAAATTGCCATTTTTACAGAGTTTTGCTTACTCAAAATCTTCAATTTTGACCAATTTCAGGCACAGAAATGACTTTAAACACACTTATTTTAGTTGAAAAAGTAATAATTCACATCCAACCGTCATTTAAAGTCAAAAGATTAAATGTTAACATTTCATCAATATTGACCATTTTTTCAACGTTCGACTGGTCCGGGGTCATCGTTTTTCATCAGAAAATGGATTTTTTGGACTCTACCAAAAAAGATTCAAAATGTCTTTTGGATCGGGTCTCATGTTGAATAACCACTTTTTAAACCCTCACAGTGACCAAAATTGCCATTTTTACAGAGTTTTGCTTACTCAAAATCTTCAATTTTGACCAATTTCAGGCACAGAAATGATTTTAAACACACTTATTTTAGTTGAAAAAGTAATAATTCACATCCAACTGTCATTTAAAGTCAAAAGATTAAATGTTAAAATTTCATCAATATTGACCATTTTTTCAACGTTCGACTGGTCCGGGGTCATCGTTTTTCATCAGAAAATTGATTTTTTGGACTCTACCAAAAAAGATTCAAAATGTTTTTTGGATCGGGTCTCATGTTGAATAACCACTTTTTTAAACCCTCACAGTGACCAAAATTGCCATTTTTACAGAGTTTTGCTTACTCAAAATCTTCAATTTTGACCAATTTCAGGCACAGAAATGACTTTAAACACACTTATTTTAGTTGAAAAAGTAATAATTCACATCCAACCGTCATTTAAAGTCAAAAGATTAAATGTTAAAATTTCATCAATATTGACCATTTTTTCAACGTTCGACTGGTCCGGGGTCATCGTTTTTCATCAGAAAATTGATTTTTTGGACTCTACCAAAAATGATTCAAAATGTCATTTGGATCGGGCCTCATGTTGAATAACCACTTTTTAAACCCTCACAGTGACCAAAATTGCCATTTTTACAGAGTTTTGCTTACTCAAAATCTTAAATTTTGACCAATTTCAGGCACAGAAATGACTTTAAACACACTTATTTTAGTTGAAAAAGTAATAATTCACATCCAACCGTCATTTAAAGTCAAAAGATTAAATGTTAAAATTTCATCAATATTGACCATTTTTTCAACGTTCGACTGGTCCGGGGTCATCGTTTTTCATCAGAAAATTGATTTTTTGGACTCTACCAAAAATGATTCAAAATGTCATTTGGATCGGGCCTCATGTTGAATAACCACTTTTTAAACCCTCACAGTGACCAAAATTGCCATTTTTACAGAGTTTTGCTTACTCAAAATCTTCAATTTTGACCAATTTCAGGCACAGAAATGACTTTAAACACACTTATTTTAGTTGAAAAAGTAATAATTCACATCCAACCGTCATTTAAAGTCAAAAGATTAAATGTTAAAATTTCATCAATATTGACCATTTTTTCAACGTTCGACTGGTCCGGGGTCATCGTTTTTCATCAGAAAATTGATTTTTTGGACTCTACCAAAAAAGATTCAAAATGTCTTTTGGATCGGGCCTCATGTTGAATAACCACTTTTTAAACCCTCACAGTGACCAAAATTGCCATTTTTACAGAGTTTTGCTTACTCAAAATCTTCAATTTTGACCAATTTCAGGCACAGAAATAACTTTAAACACACTTATTTTAGTTGAAAAAGTAATAATTCACATCCAACCGTCATTTAAAGTCAAAAGATTAAATGTTAAAATTTCATCAATATTGACCATTTTTTCAACGTTCGACTGGTCCGGGGTCATCGTTTTTCATCAGAAAATTGATTTTTTGGACTCTACCAAAAATGTTTCAAAATGTCATTTGGATCGGGCCTCATGTTGAATAACCACTTTTTAAACCCTCACAGTGACCAAAATTGCCATTTTTTTCAGAGTTTTGCTTACTCAAAATCTTCAATTTTGACCAATTTCAGGCACAGAAATGACTTTAAACACACTTATTTTAGTTGAAAAAGTAATAATTCACATCCAACCGTCATTTAAAGTCAAAAGATTAAATGTTAAAATTTCATCAATATTGACCATTTTTTCAACGTTCGACTGGTCCGGGGTCATCGTTTTTCATCAGAAAATTGATTTTTTGGACTCTACCAAAAATGATTCAAAATGTCATTTGGATCGGGCCTCATGTTGAATAACCACTTTTTAAACCCTCACAGTGACCAAAATTGCCATTTTTACAGAGTTTTGCTTACTCAAAATCTTCAATTTTGACCAATTTCAGGCACAGAAATGACTTTAAACACACTTATTTTAGTTGAAAAAGTAATAATTCACATCCAACCGTCATTTAAAGTCAAAAGATTAAATGTTAAAATTTCATCAATATTGACCATTTTTTCAACGTTCGACTGGTCCGGGGTCATCGTTTTTCATCAGAAAATTGATTTTTTGGACTCTACCAAAAAAGATTCAAAATGTCTTTTGGATCGGGCCTCATGTTGAATAACCACTTTTTAAACCCTCACAGTGACCAAAATTGCCATTTTTACAGAGTTTTGCTTACTCAAAATCTTCAATTTTGACCAATTTCAGGCACAGAAATAACTTTAAACACACTTATTTTAGTTGAAAAAGTAATAATTCACATCCAACCGTCATTTAAAGTCAAAAGATTAAATGTTAAAATTTCATCAATATTGACCATTTTTTCAACGTTCGACTGGTCCGGGGTCATCGTTTTTCATCAGAAAATTGATTTTTTGGACTCTACCAAAAATGTTTCAAAATGTCATTTGGATCGGGCCTCATGTTGAATAACCACTTTTTAAACCCTCACAGTGACCAAAATTGCCATTTTTTTCAGAGTTTTGCTTACTCAAAATCTTCAATTTTGACCAATTTCAGGCACAGAAATGACTTTAAACACACTTATTTTAGTTGAAAAAGTAATAATTCACATCCAACCGTCATTTAAAGTCAAAAGATTAAATGTTAAAATTTCATCAATATTGACCATTTTTTCAACGTTCGACTGGTCCGGGGTCATCGTTTTTCATCAGAAAATTGATTTTTTGGACTCTACCAAAAATGTTTCAAAATGTCATTTGGATCGGGCCTCATGTTGAATAACCACTTTTTAAACCCTCACAGTGACCAAAATTGCCATTTTTTTCAGAGTTTTGCTTACTCAAAATCTTCAATTTTGACCAATTTCAGGCACAGAAATGACTTTAAACACACTTATTTTAGTTGAAAAAGTAATAATTCACATCCAACCGTCATTTAAAGTCAAAAGATTAAATGTTAAAATTTCATCAATATTGACCATATTTTCAACGTTCGACTGGTCCGGGGTCATCGTTTTTCATCAGAAAATTGATTTTTTGGACTCTACCAAAAATGATTCAAAATGTCATTTGGATCGGGCCTCATGTTGAATAACCACTTTTTAAACCCTCACAGTGACCAAAATTGCCATTTTTACAGAGTTTTGCTTACTCAAAATCTTCAATTTTGACCAATTTCAGGCACAGAAATGACTTTAAACACACTTATTTTAGTTGAAAAAGTAATAATTCACATCCAACCGTCATTTAAAGTCAAAAGATTAAATGTTAAAATTTCATCAATATTGACCATTTTTTCAACGTTCGACTGGTCCGGGGTCATCGTTTTTCATCAGAAAATGGATTTTTTGGACTCTACCAAAAAAGATTCAAAATGTCTTTTGGATCGGGTCTCATGTTGAATAACCACTTTTTAAACCCTCACAGTGACCAAAATTGCCATTTTTACAGAGTTTTGCTTACTCAAAATCTTCAATTTTGACCAATTTCAGGCACAGAAATGACTTTAAACACACTTATTTTAGTTGAAAAAGTAATAATTCACATCCAACCGTCATTTAAAGTCAAAAGATTAAATGTTAAAATTTCATCAATATTGACCATTTTTTCAACGTTCGACTGGTCCGGGGTCATCGTTTTTCATCAGAAAATGGATTTTTTGGACTCTACCAAAAAAGATTCAAAATGTCTTTTGGATCGGGTCTCATGTTGAATAACCACTTTTTAAACCCTCACAGTGACCAAAATTGCCATTTTTACAGAGTTTTGCTTACTCAAAATCTTCAATTTTGACCAATTTCAGGCACAGAAATGACTTTAAACACACTTATTTTAGTTGAAAAAGTAATAATTCACATCCAACCGTCATTTAAAGTCAAAAGATTAAATGTTAACATTTCATCAATATTGACCATTTTTTCAACGTTCGACTGGTCCGGGGTCATCGTTTTTCATCAGAAAATTGATTTTTTGGACTGTACAAAAAATGATTCAAAATGTCATTTGGATCGGGCCTCATGTTGAATAACCACTTTTTAAACCCTCACAGTGACCAAAATTGCCATTTTTACAGAGTTTTGCTTACTCAAAATCTTCAATTTTGACCAATTTCAGGCACAGAAATGATTTTAAACACACTTATTTTAGTTGAAAAAGTAATAATTCACATCCAACTGTCATTTAAAGTCAAAAGATTAAATGTTAAAATTTCATCAATATTGACCATTTTTTCAACGTTCGACTGGTCCGGGGTCATCGTTTTTCATCAGAAAATTGATTTTTTGGACTCTACCAAAAAAGATTCAAAATGTTTTTGGGATCGGGTCTCATGTTGAATAACCACTTTTTAAACCCTCACAGTGACCAAAATTGCCATTTTTACAGAGTTTTGCTTACTCAAAATCTTCAATTTTGACCAATTTCAGGCACAGAAATGACTTTAAACACACTTATTTTAGTTGAAAAAGTAATAATTCACATCCAACCGTCATTTAAAGTCAAAAGATTAAATGTTAAAATTTCATCAATATTGACCATTTTTTCAACGTTCGACTGGTCCGGGGTCATCGTTTTTCATCAGAAAATTGATTTTTTGGACTCTACCAAAAGTGATTCAAAATGTCATTTGGATCGGGCCTCATGTTGAATAACCACTTTTTAAACCCTCACAGTGACCAAAATTGCCATTTTTACAGAGTTTTGCTTACTCAAAATCTTAAATTTTGACCAATTTCAGGCACAGAAATGACTTTAAACACACTTATTTTAGTTGAAAAAGTAATAATTCACATCCAACCGTCATTTAAAGTCAAAAGATTAAATGTTAAAATTTCATCAATATTGACCATTTTTTCAACGTTCGACTGGTCCGGGGTCATCGTTTTTCATCAGAAAATTGATTTTTTGGACTCTACCAAAAATGATTCAAAATGTCATTTGGATCGGGCCTCATGTTGAATAACCACTTTTTAAACCCTCACAGTGACCAAAATTGCCATTTTTACAGAGTTTTGCTTACTCAAAATCTTCAATTTTGACCAATTTCAGGCACAGAAATGACTTTAAACACACTTATTTTAGTTGAAAAAGTAATAATTCACATCCAACCGTCATTTAAAGTCAAAAGATTAAATGTTAAAATTTCATCAATATTGACCATTTTTTCAACGTTCGACTGGTCCGGGGTCATCGTTTTTCATCAGAAAATTGATTTTTTGGACTCTACCAAAAATGATTCAAAATGTCATTTGGATCGGGCCTCATGTTGAATAACCACTTTTTAAACCCTCACAGTGACCAAAATTGCCATTTTTACAGAGTTTTGCTTACTCAAAATCTTCAATTTTGACCAATTTCAGGCACAGAAATGACTTTAAACACACTTATTTTAGTTGAAAAAGTAATAATTCACATCCAACCGTCATTTAAAGTCAAAAGATTAAATGTTAAAATTTCATCAATATTGACCATTTTTTCAACGTTCGACTGGTCCGGGGTCATCGTTTTTCATCAGAAAATGGATTTTTTGGACTCTACCAAAAAAGATTCAAAATGTCTTTTGGATCGGGTCTCATGTTGAATAACCACTTTTTAAACCCTCACAGTGACCAAAATTGCCATTTTTACAGAGTTTTGCTTACTCAAAATCTTCAATTTTGACCAATTTCAGGCACAGAAATGACTTTAAACACACTTATTTTAGTTGAAAAAGTAATAATTCACATCCAACCGTCATTTAAAGTCAAAAGATTAAATGTTAACATTTCATCAATATTGACCATTTTTTCAACGTTCGACTGGTCCGGGGTCATCGTTTTTCATCAGAAAATGGATTTTTTGGACTCTACCAAAAAAGATTCAAAATGTCTTTTGGATCGGGTCTCATGTTGAATAACCACTTTTTAAACCCTCACAGTGACCAAAATTGCCATTTTTACAGAGTTTTGCTTACTCAAAATCTTCAATTTTGACCAATTTCAGGCACAGAAATGACTTTAAACACACTTATTTTAGTTGAAAAAGTAATAATTCACATCCAACCGTCATTTAAAGTCAAAAGATTAAATGTTAACATTTCATCAATATTGACCATTTTTTCAACGTTCGACTGGTCCGGGGTCATCGTTTTTCATCAGAAAATTGATTTTTTTGGACTGTACAAAAAATGATTCAAAATGTCATTTGGATCGGGCCTCATGTTGAATAACCACTTTTTAAACCCTCACAGTGACCAAAATTGCCATTTTTACAGAGTTTTGCTTACTCAAAATCTTCAATTTTGACCAATTTCAGGCACAGAAATGATTTTAAACACACTTATTTTAGTTGAAAAAGTAATAATTCACATCCAACTGTCATTTAAAGTCAAAAGATTAAATGTTAAAATTTCATCAATATTGACCATTTTTTCAACGTTCGACTGGTCCGGGGTCATCGTTTTTCATCAGAAAATTGATTTTTTGGACTCTACCAAAAAAGATTCAAAATGTTTTTTGGATCGGGTCTCATGTTGAATAACCACTTTTTAAACGCTCACAGTGACCAAAATTGCCATTTTTACAGAGTTTTGCTTACTCAAAATCTTCAATTTTGACCAATTTCAGGCACAGAAATGACTTTAAACACACTTATTTTAGTTGAAAAAGTAATAATTCACATCCAACCGTCATTTAAAGTCAAAAGATTAAATGTTAAAATTTCATCAATATTGACCATTTTTTCAACGTTCGACTGGTCCGGGGTCATCGTTTTTCATCAGAAAATTGATTTTTTGGACTCTACCAAAAATGATTCAAAATGTCATTTGGATCGGGCCTCATGTTGAATAACCACTTTTTAAACCCTCACAGTGACCAAAATTGCCATTTTTACAGAGTTTTGCTTACTCAAAATCTTAAATTTTGACCAATTTCAGGCACAGAAATGACTTTAAACACACTTATTTTAGTTGAAAAAGTAATAATTCACATCCAACCGTCATTTAAAGTCAAAAGATTAAATGTTAAAATTTCATCAATATTGACCATTTTTTCAACGTTCGACTGGTCCGGGGTCATCGTTTTTCATCAGAAAATTTATTTTTTGGACTCTACCAAAAAAGATTCAAAATGTCTTTTGGATCGGGTCTCATGTTGAATAACCACTTTTTAAACCCTCACAGTGACCAAAATTGCCATTTTTACAGAGTTTTGCTTACTCAAAATCTTCAATTTTGACCAATTTCAGGCACAGAAATGACTTTAAACACACTTATTTTAGTTGAAAAAGTAATAATTCACATCCAACCGTCATTTAAAGTCAAAAGATTAAATGTTAACATTTCATCAATATTGACCATTTTTTCAACGTTCGACTGGTCCGGGGTCATCGTTTTTCATCAGAAAATTGATTTTTTGGACTGTACAAAAAATGATTCAAAATGTCATTTGGATCGGGCCTCATGTTGAATAACCACTTTTTAAACCCTCACAGTGACCAAAATTGCCATTTTTACAGAGTTTTGCTTACTCAAAATCTTCAATTTTGACCAATTTCAGGCACAGAAATGATTTTAAACACACTTATTTTAGTTGAAAAAGTAATAATTCACATCCAACTGTCATTTAAAGTCAAAAGATTAAATGTAAAAATGTCATCAATATTGACCATTTTTTCAACGTTCGACTGGTCCGGGGTCATCGTTTTTCATCAGAAAATTGATTTTTTGGACTCTACCAAAAAAGATTCAAAATGTTTTTTGGATCGGGTCTCATGTTGAATAACCACTTTTTAAACCCTCACAGTGACCAAAATTGCCATTTTTACAGAGTTTTGCTTACTCAAAATCTTCAATTTTGACCAATTTCAGGCACAGAAATGACTTTAAACACACTTACTTTAGTTGAAAAAGTAATAATTCACATCCAACCGTCATTTAAAGTCAAAAGATTAAATGTTAAAATTTCATCAATATTGACCATTTTTTCAACGTTCGACTGGTCCGGGGTCATCGTTTTTCATCAGAAAATTGATTTTTTGGACTCTACCAAAAATGATTCAAAATGTCATTTGGATCGGGCCTCATGTTGAATAACCACTTTTTAAACCCTCACAGTGACCAAAATTGCCATTTTTACAGAGTTTTGCTTACTCAAAATCTTAAATTTTGACCAATTTCTGGCACAGAAATGACTTTAAACACACTTATTTTAGTTGAAAAAGTAATAATTCACATCCAACCGTCATTTAAAGTCAAAAGATTAAATGTTAAAATTTCATCAATACTGACCATTTTTTCAACGTTCGACTGGTCCGGGGTCATCGTTTTTCATCAGAAAATTGATTTTTTGGACTCTACCAAAAATGATTCAAAATGTCATTTGGATCGGGCCTCATGTTGAATAACCACTTTTTAAACCCTCACAGTGACCAAAATTGCCATTTTTACAGAGTTTTGCTTACTCAAAATCTTCAATTTTGACCAATTTCAGGCACAGAATTGACTTTAAACACACTTATTTTAGTTGAAAAAGTAATAATTCACATCCAACCGTCATTTAAAGTCAAAAGATTAAATGTTAAAATTTCATCAATATTGACCATTTTTTCAACGTTCGACTGGTCCGGGGTCATCGTTTTTCATCAGAAAATGGATTTTTTGGACTCTACCAAAAAAGATTCAAAATGTCTTTTGGATCGGGTCTCATGTTGAATAACCACTTTTTAAACCCTCACAGTGACCAAAATTGCCATTTTTACAGAGTTTTGCTTACTCAAAATCTTCAATTTTGACCAATTTCAGGCACAGAAATGACTTTAAACACACTTATTTTAGTTGAAAAAGTAATAATTCACATCCAACCGTCATTTAAAGTCAAAAGATTAAATGTTAACATTTCATCAATATTGACCATTTTTTCAACGTTCGACTGGTCCGGGGTCATCGTTTTTCATCAGAAAATGGATTTTTTGGACTCTACCAAAAAAGATTCAAAATGTCTTTTGGATCGGGTCTCATGTTGAATAACCACTTTTTAAACCCTCACAGTGACCAAAATTGCCATTTTTACAGAGTTTTGCTTACTCAAAATCTTCAATTTTGACCAATTTCAGGCACAGAAATGCTTTAAACACACTTATTTTAGTTGAAAAAGTAATAATTCACATCCAACCGTCATTTAAAGTCAAAAGATTAAATGTTAACATTTCATCAATATTGACCATTTTTTCAACGTTCGACTGGTCCGGGGTCATCGTTTTTCATCAGAAAATTGATTTTTTGGACTGTACAAAAAATGATTCAAAATGTCATTTGGATCGGGCCTCATGTTGAATAACCACTTTTTAAACCCTCACAGTGACCAAAATTGCCATTTTTACAGAGTTTTGCTTACTCAAAATCTTCAATTTTGACCAATTTCAGGCACAGAAATGATTTTAAACACACTTATTTTAGTTGAAAAAGTAATAATTCACATCCAACTGTCATTTAAAGTCAAAAGATTAAATGTTAAAATTTCATCAATATTGACCATTTTTTCAACGTTCGACTGGTCCGGGGTCATCGTTTTTCATCAGAAAATTGATTTTTTGGACTCTACCAAAAAAGATTCAAAATGTTTTTTGGATCGGGTCTCATGTTGAATAACCACTTTTTAAACCCTCACAGTGACCAAAATTGCCATTTTTACAGAGTTTTGCTTACTCAAAATCTTCAATTTTGACCAATTTCAGGCACAGAAATGACTTTAAACACACTTATTTTAGTTGAAAAAGTAATAATTCACATCCAACCGTCATTTAAAGTCAAAAGATTAAATGTTAAAATTTCATCAATATTGACCATTTTTTCAACGTTCGACTGGTCCGGGGTCATCGTTTTTCATCAGAAAATTGATTTTTTGGACTCTACCAAAAATGATTCAAAATGTCATTTGGATCGGGCCTCATGTTGAATAACCACTTTTTAAACCCTCACAGTGATCAAAATTGCCATTTTTACAGAGTTTTGCTTACTCAAAATCTTAAATTTTGACCAATTTCAGGCACAGAAATGACTTTAAACACACTTATTTTAGTTGAAAAAGTAATAATTCACATCCAACCGTCATTTAAAGTCAAAAGATTAAATGTTAAAATTTCATCAATATTGACCATTTTTTCAACGTTCGACTGGTCCGGGGTCATCGTTTTTCATCAGAAAATAGATTTTTTGGACTCTACCAAAAATGATTCAAAATGTCATTTGGATCGGGCCTCATGTTGAATAACCACTTTTTAAACCCTCACAGTGACCAAAATTGCCATTTTTACAGAGTTTTGCTTACTCAAAATCTTCAATTTTGACCAATTTCAGGCACAGAAATGACTTTAAACACACTTATTTTAGTTGAAAAAGTAATAATTCACATCCAACCGTCATTTAAAGTCAAAAGATTAAATGTTAAAATTTCATCAATATTGACCATTTTTTCAACGTTCGACTGGTCCGGGGTCATCGTTTTTCATCAGAAAATTGATTTTTTGGACTCTACCAAAAATGATTCAAAATGTCATTTGGATCGGGCCTCATGTTGAATAACCACTTTTTAAACCCTCACAGTGACCAAAATTGCCATTTTTACAGAGTTTTGCTTACTCAAAATCTTCAATTTTGACCAATTTCAGGCACAGAAATGACTTTAAACACACTTATTTTAGTTGAAAAAGTAATAATTCACATCCAACCATCATTTAAAGTCAAAAGATTAAATGTTAAAATTTCATCAATATTGACCATTTTTTCAACGTTCGACTGGTCCGGGGTCATCGTTTTTCATCAGAAAATGGATTTTTTGGACTCTACCAAAAAAGATTCAAAATGTCTTTTGGATCGGGCCTCATGTTGAATAACCACTTTTTAAACCCTCACAGTGACCAAAATTGCCATTTTTACAGAGTTTTGCTTACTCAAAATCTTCAATTTTGACCAATTTCAGGCACAGAAATGACTTTAAACACACTTATTTTAGTTGAAAAAGTAATAATTCACATCCAACCGTCATTTAAAGTCAAAAGATTAAATGTTAAAATTTCATCAATATTGACCATTTTTTCAACGTTCGACTGGTCCGGGGTCATCGTTTTTCATCAGAAAATGGATTTTTTGGACTCTACCAAAAAAGATTCAAAATGTCTTTTGGATCGGGTCTCATGTTGAATAACCACTTTTTAAACCCTCACAGTGACCAAAATTGCCATTTTTACAGAGTTTTGCTTACTCAAAATCTTCAATTTTGACCAATTTCAGGCACAGAAATGACTTTAAACACACTTATTTTAGTTGAAAAAGTAATAATTCACATCCAACCGTCATTTAAAGTCAAAAGATTAAATGTTAAAATTTCATCAATATTGACCATTTTTTCAACGTTCGACTGGTCCGGGGTCATCGTTTTTCATCAGAAAATTGATTTTTTGGACTCTACCAAAAAAGATTCAAAATGTCTTTTGGATCGGGTCTCATGTTGAATAACCACTTTTTAAACCCTCACAGTGACCAAAATTGCCATTTTTACAGAGTTTTGCTTACTCAAAATCTTCAATTTTGACCAATTTCAGGCACAGAAATGACTTTAAACACACTTATTTTAGTTGAAAAAGTAATAATTCACATCCAACCGTCATTTAAAGTCAAAAGATTAAATGTTAAAATTTCATCAATATTGACCATTTTTTCAACGTTCGACTGGTCCGGGGTCATCGTTTTTCATCAGAAAATGGATTTTTTGGACTCTAACAAAAAAGATTCAAAATGTCATTTGGATCGGGCCTCATGTTGAATAACCACTTTTTAAACCCTCACAGTGACCAAAATTGCCATCTTTACAGAGTTTTGCTTACTCAAAATCTTAAATTTTGACCAATTTCAGGCACAGAAATGACTTTAAACACACTTATTTTAGTTGAAAAAGTAATAATTCACATCCAACCGTCATTTAAAGTCAAAAGATTAAATGTTAAAATTTCATCAATATTGACCATTTTTTCAACGTTCGACTGGTCCGGGGTCATCGTTTTTCATCAGAAAATTGATTTTTTGGACTCTACCAAAAATGATTCAAAATGTCATTTGGATCGGGCCTCATGTTGAATAACCACTTTTTAAACCCTCACAGTGACCAAAATTGCCATTTTTACAGAGTTTTGCTTACTCAAAATCTTCAATTTTGACCAATTTCAGGCACAGAAATGACTTTAAACACACTTATTTTAGTTGAAAAAGTAATAATTCACATCCAACCGTCATTTAAAGTCAAAAGATTAAATGTTAAAATTTCATCAATATTGACCATTTTTTCAACGTTCGACTGGTCCGGGGTCATCGTTTTTCATCAGAAAATTGATTTTTTGGACTCTACCAAAAATGATTCAAAATGTCATTTGGATCGGGCCTCATGTTGAATAACCACTTTTTAAACCCTCACAGTGACCAAAATTGCCATTTTTACAGAGTTTTGCTTACTCAAAATCTTCAATTTTGACCAATTTCAGGCACAGAAATGACTTTAAACACACTTATTTTAGTTGAAAAAGTAATAATTCACATCCAACCGTCATTTAAAGTCAAAAGATTAAATGTTAAAATTTCATCAATATTGACCATTTTTTCAACGTTCGACTGGTCCGGGGTCATCGTTTTTCATCAGAAAATTGATTTTTTGGACTCTACCAAAAATGATTCAAAATGTCATTTGGATCGGGCCTCATGTTGAATAACCACTTTTTAAACCCTCACAGTGACCAAAATTGCCATTTTTACAGAGTTTTGCTTACTCAAAATCTTAAATTTTGACCAATTTCAGGCACAGAAATGACTTTAAACACACTTATTTTAGTTGAAAAAGTAATAATTCACATCCAACCGTCATTTAAAGTCAAAAGATTAAATGTTAAAATTTCATCAATATTGACCATTTTTTCAACGTTCGACTGGTCCGGGGTCATCGTTTTTCATCAGAAAATTGATTTTTTGGACTCTACCAAAAAAGATTCAAAATGTCTTTTGGATCGGGCCTCATGTTGAATAACCACTTTTTAAACCCTCACAGTGACCAAAATTGCCATTTTTACAGAGTTTTGCTTACTCAAAATCTTCAATTTTGACCAATTTCAGGCACAGAAATAACTTTAAACACACTTATTTTAGTTGAAAAAGTAATAATTCACATCCAACCGTCATTTAAAGTCAAAAGATTAAATGTTAAAATTTCATCAATATTGACCATTTTTTCAACGTTCGACTGGTCCGGGGTCATCGTTTTTCATCAGAAAATTGATTTTTTGGACTCTACCAAAAATGTTTCAAAATGTCATTTGGATCGGGCCTCATGTTGAATAACCACTTTTTAAACCCTCACAGTGACCAAAATTGCCATTTTTTTCAGAGTTTTGCTTACTCAAAATCTTCAATTTTGACCAATTTCAGGCACAGAAATGACTTTAAACACACTTATTTTAGTTGAAAAAGTAATAATTCACATCCAACCGTCGTTTAAAGTCAAAAGATTAAATGTTAAAATTTCATCAATATTGACCATTTTTTCAACGTTCGACTGGTCCGGGGTCATCGTTTTTCATCAGAAAATTGATTTTTTGGACTCTACCAAAAATGATTCAAAATGTCATTTGGATCGGGCCTCATGTTGAATAACCACTTTTTAAACCCTCACAGTGACCAAAATTGCCATTTTTACAGAGTTTTGCTTACTCAAAATCTTCAATTTTGACCAATTTCAGGCACAGAAATGACTTTAAACACACTTATTTTAGTTGAAAAAGTAATAATTCACATCCAACCGTCATTTAAAGTCAAAAGATTAAATGTTAAAATTTCATCAATATTGACCATTTTTTCAACGTTCGACTGGTCCGGGGTCATCGTTTTTCATCAGAAAATTGATTTTTTGGACTCTACCAAAAAAGATTCAAAATGTCTTTTGGATCGGGCCTCATGTTGAATAACCACTTTTTAAACCCTCACAGTGACCAAAATTGCCATTTTTACAGAGTTTTGCTTACTCAAAATCTTCAATTTTGACCAATTTCAGGCACAGAAATAACTTTAAACACACTTATTTTAGTTGAAAAAGTAATAATTCACATCCAACCGTCATTTAAAGTCAAAAGATTAAATGTTAAAATTTCATCAATATTGACCATTTTTTCAACGTTCGACTGGTCCGGGGTCATCGTTTTTCATCAGAAAATTGATTTTTTGGACTCTACCAAAAATGTTTCAAAATGTCATTTGGATCGGGCCTCATGTTGAATAACCACTTTTTAAACCCTCACAGTGACCAAAATTGCCATTTTTTTCAGAGTTTTGCTTACTCAAAATCTTCAATTTTGACCAATTTCAGGCACAGAAATGACTTTAAACACACTTATTTTAGTTGAAAAAGTAATAATTCACATCCAACCGTCATTTAAAGTCAAAAGATTAAATGTTAAAATTTCATCAATATTGACCATTTTTTCAACGTTCGACTGGTCCGGGGTCATCGTTTTTCATCAGAAAATTGATTTTTTGGACTCTACCAAAAATGATTCAAAATGTCATTTGGATCGGGCCTCATGTTGAATAACCACTTTTTAAACCCTCACAGTGACCAAAATTGCCATTTTTACAGAGTTTTGCTTACTCAAAATCTTCAATTTTGACCAATTTCAGGCACAGAAATGACTTTAAACACACTTATTTTAGTTGAAAAAGTAATAATTCACATCCAACCGTCATTTAAAGTCAAAAGATTAAATGTTAAAATTTCATCAATATTGACCATTTTTTCAACGTTCGACTGGTCCGGGGTCATCGTTTTTCATCAGAAAATGGATTTTTTGGACTCTACCAAAAAAGATTCAAAATGTCTTTTGGATCGGGTCTCATGTTGAATAACCACTTTTTAAACCCTCACAGTGACCAAAATTGCCATTTTTACAGAGTTTTGCTTACTCAAAATCTTCAATTTTGACCAATTTCAGGCACAGAAATGACTTTAAACACACTTATTTTAGTTGAAAAAGTAATAATTCACATCCAACCGTCATTTAAAGTCAAAAGATTAAATGTTAAAATTTCATCAATATTGACCATTTTTTCAACGTTCGACTGGTCCGGGGTCATCGTTTTTCATCAGAAAATGGATTTTTTGGACTCTACCAAAAAAGATTCAAAATGTCTTTTGGATCGGGTCTCATGTTGAATAACCACTTTTTAAACCCTCACAGTGACCAAAATTGCCATTTTTACAGAGTTTTGCTTACTCAAAATCTTCAATTTTGACCAATTTCAGGCACAGAAATGACTTTAAACACACTTATTTTAGTTGAAAAAGTAATAATTCACATCCAACCGTCATTTAAAGTCAAAAGATTAAATGTTAACATTTCATCAATATTGACCATTTTTTCAACGTTCGACTGGTCCGGGGTCATCGTTTTTCATCAGAAAATGGATTTTTTGGACTCTACCAAAAAAGATTCAAAATGTCTTTTGGATCGGGTCTCATGTTGAATAACCACTTTTTAAACCCTCACAGTGACCAAAATTGCCATTTTTACAGAGTTTTGCTTACTCAAAATCTTCAATTTTGACCAATTTCAGGCACAGAAATGACTTTAAACACACTTATTTTAGTTGAAAAAGTAATAATTCACATCCAACCGTCATTTAAAGTCAAAAGATTAAATGTTAAAATTTCATCAATATTGACCATTTTTTCAACGTTCGACTGGTCCGGGGTCATCGTTTTTCATCAGAAAATTGATTTTTTGGACTCTACCAAAAATGATTCAAAATGTCATTTGGATCGGGCCTCATGTTGAATAACCACTTTTTAAACCCTCACAGTGACCAAAATTGCCATTTTTACAGAGTTTTGCTTACTCAAAATCTTCAATTTTGACCAATTTCAGGCACAGAAATGACTTTAAACACACTTATTTTAGTTGAAAAAGTAATAATTCACATCCAACCGTCATTTAAAGTCAAAAGATTAAATGTTAAAATTTCATCAATATTGACCATTTTTTCAACGTTCGACTGGTCCGGGGTCATCGTTTTTCATCAGAAAATTGATTTTTTGGACTCTACCAAAAATGATTCAAAATGTCATTTGGATCGGGCCTCATGTTGAATAACCACTTTTTAAACCCTCACAGTGACCAAAATTGCCATTTTTACAGAGTTTTGCTTACTCAAAATCTTAAATTTTGACCAATTTCAGGCACAGAAATGACTTTAAACACACTTATTTTAGTTGAAAAAGTAATAATTCACATCCAACCGTCATTTAAAGTCAAAAGATTAAATGTTAAAATTTCATCAATATTGACCATTTTTTCAACGTTCGACTGGTCCGGGGTCATCGTTTTTCATCAGAAAATTGATTTTTTGGACTCTACCAAAAAAGATTCAAAATGTCTTTTGGATCGGGCCTCATGTTGAATAACCACTTTTTAAACCCTCACAGTGACCAAAATTGCCATTTTTACAGAGTTTTGCTTACTCAAAATCTTCAATTTTGACCAATTTCAGGCACAGAAATAACTTTAAACACACTTATTTTAGTTGAAAAAGTAATAATTCACATCCAACCGTCATTTAAAGTCAAAAGATTAAATGTTAAAATTTCATCAATATTGACCATTTTTTCAACGTTCGACTGGTCCGGGGTCATCGTTTTTCATCAGAAAATTGATTTTTTGGACTCTACCAAAAATGTTTCAAAATGTCATTTGGATCGGGCCTCATGTTGAATAACCACTTTTTAAACCCTCACAGTGACCAAAATTGCCATTTTTTTCAGAGTTTTGCTTACTCAAAATCTTCAATTTTGACCAATTTCAGGCACAGAAATGACTTTAAACACACTTATTTTAGTTGAAAAAGTAATAATTCACATCCAACCGTCATTTAAAGTCAAAAGATTAAATGTTAAAATTTCATCAATATTGACCATTTTTTCAACGTTCGACTGGTCCGGGGTCATCGTTTTTCATCAGAAAATTGATTTTTTGGACTCTACCAAAAATGATTCAAAATGTCATTTGGATCGGGCCTCATGTTGAATAACCACTTTTTAAACCCTCACAGTGACCAAAATTGCCATTTTTACAGAGTTTTGCTTACTCAAAATCTTCAATTTTGACCAATTTCAGGCACAGAAATGACTTTAAACACACTTATTTTAGTTGAAAAAGTAATAATTCACATCCAACCATCATTTAAAGTCAAAAGATTAAATGTTAAAATTTCATCAATATTGACCATTTTTTCAACGTTCGACTGGTCCGGGGTCATCGTTTTTCATCAGAAAATTGATTTTTTGGACTCTACCAAAAAAGATTCAAAATGTCTTTTGGATCGGGCCTCATGTTGAATAACCACTTTTTAAACCCTCACAGTGACCAAAATTGCCATTTTTACAGAGTTTTGCTTACTCAAAATCTTCAATTTTGACCAATTTCAGGCACAGAAATAACTTTAAACACACTTATTTTAGTTGAAAAAGTAATAATTCACATCCAACCGTCATTTAAAGTCAAAAGATTAAATGTTAAAATTTCATCAATATTGACCATTTTTTCAACATTCGACTGGTCCGGGGTCATCGTTTTTCATCAGAAAATTGATTTTTTGGACTCTACCAAAAATGTTTCAAAATGTCATTTGGATCGGGCCTCATGTTGAATAACCACTTTTTAAACCCTCACAGTGACCAAAATTGCCATTTTTTTCAGAGTTTTGCTTACTCAAAATCTTCAATTTTGACCAATTTCAGGCACAGAAATGACTTTAAACACACTTATTTTAGTTGAAAAAGTAATAATTCACATCCAACCGTCATTTAAAGTCAAAAGATTAAATGTTAAAATTTCATCAATATTGACCATTTTTTCAACGTTCGACTGGTCCGGGGTCATCGTTTTTCATCAGAAAATGGATTTTTTGGACTCTACCAAAAAAGATTCAAAATGTCTTTTGGATCGGGTCTCATGTTGAATAACCACTTTTTAAACCCTCACAGTGACCAAAATTGCCATTTTTACAGAGTTTTGCTTACTCAAAATCTTCAATTTTGACCAATTTCAGGCACAGAAATGACTTTAAACACACTTATTTTAGTTGAAAAAGTAATAATTCACATCCAACCGTCATTTAAAGTCAAAAGATTAAATGTTAAAATTTCATCAATATTGACCATTTTTTCAACGTTCGACTGGTCCGGGGTCATCGTTTTTCATCAGAAAATGGATTTTTTGGACTCTACCAAAAAAGATTCAAAATGTCTTTTGGATCGGGTCTCATGTTGAATAACCACTTTTTAAACCCTCACAGTGACCAAAATTGCCATTTTTACAGAGTTTTGCTTACTCAAAATCTTCAATTTTGACCAATTTCAGGCACAGAAATGACTTTAAACACACTTATTTTAGTTAAAAAAGTAATAATTCACATCCAACCGTCATTTAAAGTCAAAAGATTAAATGTTAACATTTCATCAATATTGACCATTTTTTCAACGTTCGACTGGTCCGGGGTCATCGTTTTTCATCAGAAAATTGATTTTTTGGACTCTACCAAAAAAGATTCAAAATGTCTTTTGGATCGGGCCTCATGTTGAATAACCACTTTTTAAACCCTCACAGTGACCAAAATTGCCATTTTTACAGAGTTTTGCTTACTCAAAATCTTCAATTTTGACCAATTTCAGGCACAGAAATAACTTTAAACACACTTATTTTAGTTGAAAAAGTAATAATTCACATCCAACCGTCATTTAAAGTCAAAAGATTAAATGTTAAAATTTCATCAATATTGACCATTTTTTCAACATTCGACTGGTCCGGGGTCATCGTTTTTCATCAGAAAATTGATTTTTTGGACTCTACCAAAAATGTTTCAAAATGTCATTTGGATCGGGCCTCATGTTGAATAACCACTTTTTAAACCCTCACAGTGACCAAAATTGCCATTTTTTTCAGAGTTTTGCTTACTCAAAATCTTCAATTTTGACCAATTTCAGGCACAGAAATGACTTTAAACACACTTATTTTAGTTGAAAAAGTAATAATTCACATCCAACCGTCATTTAAAGTCAAAAGATTAAATGTTAAAATTTCATCAATATTGACCATTTTTTCAACGTTCGACTGGTCCGGGGTCATCGTTTTTCATCAGAAAATGGATTTTTTGGACTCTACCAAAAAAGATTCAAAATGTCTTTTGGATCGGGTCTCATGTTGAATAACCACTTTTTAAACCCTCACAGTGACCAAAATTGCCATTTTTACAGAGTTTTGCTTACTCAAAATCTTCAATTTTGACCAATTTCAGGCACAGAAATGACTTTAAACACACTTATTTTAGTTGAAAAAGTAATAATTCACATCCAACCGTCATTTAAAGTCAAAAGATTAAATGTTAAAATTTCATCAATATTGACCATTTTTTCAACGTTCGACTGGTCCGGGGTCATCGTTTTTCATCAGAAAATGGATTTTTTGGACTCTACCAAAAAAGATTCAAAATGTCTTTTGGATCGGGTCTCATGTTGAATAACCACTTTTTAAACCCTCACAGTGACCAAAATTGCCATTTTTACAGAGTTTTGCTTACTCAAAATCTTCAATTTTGACCAATTTCAGGCACAGAAATGACTTTAAACACACTTATTTTAGTTAAAAAAGTAATAATTCACATCCAACCGTCATTTAAAGTCAAAAGATTAAATGTTAACATTTCATCAATATTGACCATTTTTTCAACGTTCGACTGGTCCGGGGTCATCGT
The DNA here is from genome assembly GCF_964263255.1 of Lissotriton vulgaris. Lineage (NCBI taxonomy): Eukaryota > Metazoa > Chordata > Amphibia > Caudata > Salamandridae > Lissotriton > Lissotriton vulgaris. Next base: position 223,924 of record NW_028241267.1, read on the forward strand.
TTTTCATCAGAAAATGGATTTTTTGGACTCTACCAAAAAAGATTCAAAATGTCTTTTGGATCGGGTCTCATGTTGAATAACCACTTTTTAAACCCTCACAGTGACCAAAATTGCCATTTTTACAGAGTTTTGCTTACTCAAAATCTTCAATTTTGACCAATTTCAGGCACAGAAATGACTTTAAACACACTTATTTTAGTTGAAAAAGTAATAATTCACATCCAACCGTCATTTAAAGTCAAAAGATTAAATGTTAAAATTTCATCAATATTGACCATTTTTTCAACGTTCGACTGGTCCGGGGTCATCGTTTTTCATCAGAAAATTGATTTTTTGGACTCTACCAAAAATGATTCAAAATGTCATTTGGATCGGGCCTCATGTTGAATAACCACTTTTTAAACCCTCAGAGTGACCAAAATTGCCATTTTTACAGAGTTTTGCTTACTCAAAATCTTCAATTTTGACCAATTTCAGGCACAGAAATGATTTTAAACACACTTATTTTAGTTGAAAAAGTAATAATTCACATCCAACCGTCATTTAAAGTCAAAAGATTAAATGTTAAAATTTCATCAATATTGACCATTTTTTCAACGTTCGACTGGTCCGGGGTCATCGTTTTTCATCAGAAAATTGATTTTTTGGACTCTACCAAAAAAGATTCAAAATGTTTTTGGGATCGGGTCTCATGTTGAATAACCACTTTTTAAACCCTCACAGTGACCAAAATTGCCATTTTTACAGAGTTTTGCTTACTCAAAATCTTCAATTTTGACCAATTTCAGGCACAGAAATGACTTTAAACACACTTATTTTAGTTGAAAAAGTAATAATTCACATCCAACCGTCATTTAAAGTCAAAAGATTAAATGTTAAAATTTCATCAATATTGACCATTTTTTCAACGTTCGACTGGTCCGGGGTCATCGTTTTTCATCAGAAAATTGATTTTTTGGACTCTACCAAAAGTGATTCAAAATGTCATTTGGATCGGGCCTCATGTTGAATAACCACTTTTTAAACCCTCACAGTGACCAAAATTGCCATTTTTACAGAGTTTTGCTTACTCAAAATCTTAAATTTTGACCAATTTCAGGCACAGAAATGACTTTAAACACACTTATTTTAGTTGAAAAAGTAATAATTCACATCCAACCGTCATTTAAAGTCAAAAGATTAAATGTTAAAATTTCATCAATATTGACCATTTTTTCAACGTTCGACTGGTCCGGGGTCATCGTTTTTCATCAGAAAATTGATTTTTTGGACTCTACCAAAAAAGATTCAAAATGTTTTTGGGATCGGGTCTCATGTTGAATAACCACTTTTTAAACCCTCACAGTGACCAAAATTGCCATTTTTACAGAGTTTTGCTTACTCAAAATCTTCAATTTTGACCAATTTCAGGCACAGAAATGACTTTAAACACACTTATTTTAGTTGAAAAAGTAATAATTCACATCCAACCGTCATTTAAAGTCAAAAGATTAAATGTTAAAATTTCATCAATATTGACCATTTTTTCAACGTTCGACTGGTCCGGGGTCATCGTTTTTCATCAGAAAATTGATTTTTTGGACTCTACCAAAAGTGATTCAAAATGTCATTTGGATCGGGCCTCATGTTGAATAACCACTTTTTAAACCCTCACAGTGACCAAAATTGCCATTTTTACAGAGTTTTGCTTACTCAAAATCTTAAATTTTGACCAATTTCAGGCACAGAAATGACTTTAAACACACTTATTTTAGTTGAAAAAGTAATAATTCACATCCAACCGTCATTTAAAGTCAAAAGATTAAATGTTAAAATTTCATCAATATTGACCATTTTTTCAACGTTCGACTGGTCCGGGGTCATCGTTTTTCATCAGAAAATTGATTTTTTGGACTCTACCAAAAATGATTCAAAATGTCATTTGGATCGGGCCTCATGTTGAATAACCCCTTTTTAAACCCTCACAGTGACCAAAATTGCCATTTTTACAGAGTTTTGCTTACTCAAAATCTTCAATTTTGACCAATTTCAGGCACAGAAATGACTTTAAACACACTTATTTTAGTTGAAAAAGTAATAATTCACATCCAACCGTCATTTAAAGTCAAAAGATTAAATGTTAAAATTTCATCAATATTGACCATTTTTTCAACGTTCGACTGGTCCGGGGTCATCGTTTTTCATCAGAAAATGGATTTTTTGGACTCTACCAAAAAAGATTCAAAATGTCTTTTGGATCGGGTCTCATGTTGAATAACCACTTTTTAAACCCTCACAGTGACCAAAATTGCCATTTTTACAGAGTTTTGCTTACTCAAAATCTTCAATTTTGACCAATTTCAGGCACAGAAATGACTTTAAACACACTTATTTTAGTTGAAAAAGTAATAATTCACATCCAACCGTCATTTAAAGTCAAAAGATTAAATGTTAACATTTCATCAATATTGACCATTTTTTCAACGTTTGACTGGTCCGGGGTCATCGTTTTTCATCAGAAAATTGATTTTTTGGACTGTACAAAAAATGATTCAAAATGTCATTTGGATCGGGCCTCATGTTGAATAACCACTTTTTAAACCCTCACAGTGACCAAAATTGCCATTTTTACAGAGTTTTGCTTACTCAAAATCTTCAATTTTGACCAATTTCAGGCACAGAAATGATTTTAAACACACTTATTTTAGTTGAAAAAGTAATAATTCACATCCAACTGTCATTTAAAGTCAAAAGATTAAATGTTAAAATTTCATCAATATTGACCATTTTTTCAACGTTCGACTGGTCCGGGGTCATCGTTTTTCATCAGAAAATTGATTTTTTGGACTCTACCAAAAAAGATTCAAAATGTTTTTTGGATCGGGTCTCATGTTGAATAACCACTTTTTAAACCCTCACAGTGACCAAAATTGCCATTTTTACAGAGTTTTGCTTACTCAAAATCTTCAATTTTGACCAATTTCAGGCACAGAAATGACTTTAAACACACTTATTTTAGTTGAAAAAGTAATAATTCACATCCAACCGTCATTTAAAGTCAAAAGATTAAATGTTAAAATTTCATCAATATTGACCATTTTTTCAACGTTCGACTGGTCCGGGGTCATCGTTTTTCATCAGAAAATTGATTTTTTGGACTCTACCAAAAATGATTCAAAATGTCATTTGGATCGGGCCTCATGTTGAATAACCACTTTTTAAACCCTCACAGTGACCAAAATTGCCATTTTTACAGAGTTTTGCTTACTCAAAATCTTCAATTTTGACCAATTTCAGGCACAGAAATGACTTTAAACACACTTATTTTAGTTGAAAAAGTAATAATTCACATCCAACCGTCATTTAAAGTCAAAAGATTAAATGTTAAAATTTCATCAATATTGACCATTTTTTCAACGTTCGACTGGTCCGGGGTCATCGTTTTTCATCAGAAAATTGATTTTTTGGACTCTACCAAAAATGATTCAAAATGTCATTTGGATCGGGCCTCATGTTGAATAACCACTTTTTAAACCCTCACAGTGACCAAAATTGCCATTTTTACAGAGTTTTGCTTACTCAAAATCTTAAATTTTGACCAATTTCAGGCACAGAAATGACTTTAAACACACTTATTTTAGTTGAAAAAGTAATAATTCACATCCAACCGTCATTTAAAGTCAAAAGATTAAATGTTAAAATTTCATCAATATTGACCATTTTTTCAACGTTCGACTGGTCCGGGGTCATCGTTTTTCATCAGAAAATTGATTTTTTGGACTCTACCAAAAAAGATTCAAAATGTCTTTTGGATCGGGCCTCATGTTGAATAACCACTTTTTAAACCCTCACAGTGACCAAAATTGCCATTTTTACAGAGTTTTGCTTACTCAAAATCTTCAATTTTGACCAATTTCAGGCACAGAAATAACTTTAAACACACTTATTTTAGTTGAAAAAGTAATAATTCACATCCAACCGTCATTTAAAGTCAAAAGATTAAATGTTAAAATTTCATCAATATTGACCATTTTTTCAACGTTCGACTGGTCCGGGGTCATCGTTTTTCATCAGAAAATTGATTTTTTGGACTCTACCAAAAATGTTTCAAAATGTCATTTGGATCGGGCCTCATGTTGAATAACCACTTTTTAAACCCTCACAGTGACCAAAATTGCCATTTTTTTCAGAGTTTTGCTTACTCAAAATCTTCAATTTTGACCAATTTCAGGCACAGAAATGACTTTAAACACACTTATTTTAGTTGAAAAAGTAATAATTCACATCCAACCGTCATTTAAAGTCAAAAGATTAAATGTTAAAATTTCATCAATATTGACCATTTTTTCAACGTTCGACTGGTCCGGGGTCATCGTTTTTCATCAGAAAATTGATTTTTTGGACTCTACCAAAAATGATTCAAAATGTCATTTGGATCGGGCCTCATGTTGAATAACCACTTTTTAAACCCTCACAGTGACCAAAATTGCCATTTTTACAGAGTTTTGCTTACTCAAAATCTTCAATTTTGACCAATTTCAGGCACAGAAATGACTTTAAGCACACTTATTTTAGTTGAAAAAGTAATAATTCACATCCAACCATCATTTAAAGTCAAAAGATTAAATGTTAAAATTTCATCAATATTGACCATTTTTTCAACGTTCGACTGGTCCGGGGTCATCGTTTTTCATCAGAAAATTGATTTTTTGGACTCTACCAAAAAAGATTCAAAATGTCTTTTGGATCGGGCCTCATGTTGAATAACCACTTTTTAAACCCTCACAGTGACCAAAATTGCCATTTTTACAGAGTTTTGCTTACTCAAAATCTTCAATTTTGACCAATTTCAGGCACAGAAATAACTTTAAACACACTTATTTTAGTTGAAAAAGTAATAATTCACATCCAACCGTCATTTAAAGTCAAAAGATTAAATGTTAAAATTTCATCAATATTGACCATTTTTTCAACGTTCGACTGGTCCGGGGTCATCGTTTTTCATCAGAAAATTAATTTTTTGGACTCTACCAAAAATGTTTCAAAATGTCATTTGGATCGGGCCTCATGTTGAATAACCACTTTTTAAACCCTCACAGTGACCAAAATTGCCATTTTTTTCAGAGTTTTGCTTACTCAAAATCTTCAATTTTGACCAATTTCAGGCACAGAAATGACTTTAAACACACTTATTTTAGTTGAAAAAGTAATAATTCACATCCAACCGTCATTTAAAGTCAAAAGATTAAATGTTAAAATTTCATCAATATTGACCATTTTTTCAACGTTCGACTGGTCCGGGGTCATCATTTTTCATCAGAAAATTGATTTTTTGGACTCTACCAAAAATGATTCAAAATGTCATTTGGATCGGGCCTCATGTTGAATAACCACTTTTTAAACCCTCACAGTGACCAAAATTGCCATTTTTACAGAGTTTTGCTTACTCAAAATCTTCAATTTTGACCAATTTCAGGCACAGAAATGACTTTAAACACACTTATTTTAGTTGAAAAAGTAATAATTCACATCCAACCGTCATTTAAAGTCAAAAGATTAAATGTTAAAATTTCATCAATATTGACCATTTTTTCAACGTTCGACTGGTCCGGGGTCATCGTTTTTCATCAGAAAATGGATTTTTTGGACTCTACCAAAAAAGATTCAAAATGTCTTTTGGATCGGGTCTCATGTTGAATAACCACTTTTTAAACCCTCACAGTGACCAAAATTGCCATTTTTACAGAGTTTTGCTTACTCAAAATCTTCAATTTTGACCAATTTCAGGCACAGAAATGACTTTAAACACACTTATTTTAGTTGAAAAAGTAATAATTCACATCCAACCGTCATTTAAAGTCAAAAGATTAAATGTTAAAATTTCATCAATATTGACCATTTTTTCAACGTTCGACTGGTCCGGGGTCATCGTTTTTCATCAGAAAATGGATTTTTTGGACTCTACCAAAAAAGATTCAAAATGTCTTTTGGATCGGGTCTCATGTTGAATAACCACTTTTTAAACCCTCACAGTGACCAAAATTGCCATTTTTACAGAGTTTTGCTTACTCAAAATCTTCAATTTTGACCAATTTCAGGCACAGAAATGACTTTAAACACACTTATTTTAGTTAAAAAAGTAATAATTCACATCCAACCGTCATTTAAAGTCAAAAGATTAAATGTTAACATTTCATCAATATTGACCATTTTTTCAACGTTCGACTGGTCCGGGGTCATCGTTTTTCATCAGAAAATGGATTTTTTGGACTCTACCAAAAAAGATTCAAAATGTCTTTTGGATCGGGTCTCATGTTGAATAACCACTTTTTAAACCCTCACAGTGACCAAAATTGCCATTTTTACAGAGTTTTGCTTACTCAAAATCTTCAATTTTGACCAATTTCAGGCACAGAAATGACTTTAAACACACTTATTTTAGTTGAAAAAGTAATAATTCACATCCAACCGTCATTTAAAGTCAAAAGATTAAATGTTAACATTTCATCAATATTGACCATTTTTTCAACGTTCGACTGGTCCGGGGTCATCGTTTTTCATCAGAAAATTGATTTTTTGGACTGTACAAAAAATGATTCAAAATGTCATTTGGATCGGGCCTCATGTTGAATAACCACTTTTTAAACCCTCACAGTGACCAAAATTGCCATTTTTACAGAGTTTTGCTTACTCAAAATCTTCAATTTTGACCAATTTCAGGCACAGAAATGATTTTAAACACACTTATTTTAGTTGAAAAAGTAATAATTCACATCCAACTGTCATTTAAAGTCAAAAGATTAAATGTTAAAATTTCATCAATATTGACCATTTTTTCAACGTTCGACTGGTCCGGGGTCATCGTTTTTCATCAGAAAATTGATTTTTTGGACTCTACCAAAAAAGATTCAAAATGTTTTTGGGATCGGGTCTCATGTTGAATAACCACTTTTTAAACCCTCACAGTGACCAAAATTGCCATTTTTACAGAGTTTTGCTTACTCAAAATCTTCAATTTTGACCAATTTCAGGCACAGAAATGACTTTAAACACACTTATTTTAGTTGAAAAAGTAATAATTCACATCCAACCGTCATTTAAAGTCAAAAGATTAAATGTTAAAATTTCATCAATATTGACCATTTTTTCAACGTTCGACTGGTCCGGGGTCATCGTTTTTCATCAGAAAATTGATTTTTTGGACTCTACCAAAAGTGATTCAAAATGTCATTTGGATCGGGCCTCATGTTGAATAACCACTTTTTAAACCCTCACAGTGACCAAAATTGCCATTTTTACAGAGTTTTGCTTACTCAAAATCTTCAATTATGACCAATTTCAGGCACAGAAATGACTTTAAACACACTTATTTTAGTTGAAAAAGTAATAATTCACATCCAACCGTCATTTAAAGTCAAAAGATTAAATGTTAACATTTCATCAATATTGACCATTTTTTCAACGTTCGACTGGTCCGGGGTCATCGTTTTTCATCAGAAAATTGATTTTTTGGACTGTACAAAAAATGATTCAAAATGTCATTTGGATCGGGCCTCATGTTGAATAACCACTTTTTAAACCCTCACAGTGACCAAAATTGCCATTTTTACAGAGTTTTGCTTACTCAAAATCTTCAATTTTGACCAATTTCAGGCACAGAAATGATTTTAAACACACTTATTTTAGTTGAAAAAGTAATAATTCACATCCAACTGTCATTTAAAGTCAAAAGATTAAATGTTAAAATTTCATCAATATTGACCATTTTTTCAACGTTCGACTGGTCCGGGGTCATCGTTTTTCATCAGAAAATTGATTTTTTGGACTCTACCAAAAAAGATTCAAAATGTTTTTTGGATCGGGTCTCATGTTGAATAACCACTTTTTAAACCCTCACAGTGACCAAAATTGCCATTTTTACAGAGTTTTGCTTATTCAAAATCTTCAATTTTGACCAATTTCAGGCACAGAAATGACTTTAAACACACTTATTTTAGTTGAAAAAGTAATAATTCACATCCAACCGTCATTTAAAGTCAAAAGATTAAATGTTAAAATTTCATCAATATTGACCATTTTTTCAACGTTCGACTGGTCCGGGGTCATCGTTTTTCATCAGAAAATTGATTTTTTGGACTCTACCAAAAATGATTCAAAATGTCATTTGGATCGGGCCTCATGTTGAATAACCACTTTTTAAACCCTCACAGTGACCAAAATTGCCATTTTTACAGAGTTTTGCTTACTCAAAATCTTAAATTTTGACCAATTTCTGGCACAGAAATGACTTTAAACACACTTATTTTAGTTGAAAAAGTAATAATTCACATCCAACCGTCATTTAAAGTCAAAAGATTAAATGTTAAAATTTCATCAATATTGACCATTTTTTCAACGTTCGACTGGTCCGGGGTCATCGTTTTTCATCAGAAAATTGATTTTTTGGACTCTACCAAAAATGATTCAAAATGTCATTTGGATCGGGCCTCATGTTGAATAACCACTTTTTAAACCCTCACAGTGACCAAAATTGCCATTTTTACAGAGTTTTGCTTACTCAAAATCTTCAATTTTGACCAATTTCAGGCACAGAAATGACTTTAAACACACTTATTTTAGTTGAAAAAGTAATAATTCACATCCAACCGTCATTTAAAGTCAAAAGATTAAATGTTAAAATTTCATCAATATTGACCATTTTTTCAACGTTCGACTGGTCCGGGGTCATCGTTTTTCATCAGAAAATGGATTTTTTGGACTCTACCAAAAAAGATTCAAAATGTCTTTTGGATCGGTCTCATGTTGAATAACCACTTTTTAAACCCTCACAGTGACCAAAATTGCCATTTTTACAGAGTTTTGCTTACTCAAAATCTTCAATTTTGACCAATTTCAGGCACAGAAATGACTTTAAACACACTTATTTTAGTTGAAAAAGTAATAATTCACATCCAACCGTCATTTAAAGTCAAAAGATTAAATCTTAACATTTCATCAATATTGACCATTTTTTCAACGTTCGACTGGTCCGGGGTCATCGTTTTTCATCAGAAAATGGATTTTTTGGACTCTACCAAAAAAGATTCAAAATGTCTTTTGGATCGGGTCTCATGTTGAATAACCACTTTTTAAACCCTCACAGTGACCAAAATTGCCATTTTTACAGAGTTTTGCTTACTCAAAATCTTCAATTTTGACCAATTTCAGGCACAGAAATGACTTTAAACACACTTATTTTAGTTGAAAAAGTAATAATTCACATCCAACCGTCATTTAAAGTCAAAAGATTAAATGTTAAAATTTCATCAATATTGACCATTTTTTCAACGTTCGACTGGTCCGGGGTCATCGTTTTTCATCAGAAAAATGATTTTTTGGACTCTACCAAAAATGATTCAAAATGTCATTTGGATCGGGCCTCATGTTGAATAACCACTTTTTAAACCCTCACAGTGACCAAAATTGCCATTTTTACAGAGTTTTGCTTACTCAAAATCTTAAATTTTGACCAATTTCAGGCACAGAAATGACTTTAAACACACTTATTTTAGTTGAAAAAGTAATAATTCACATCCAACCGTCATTTAAAGTCAAAAGATTAAATGTTAAAATTTCATCAATATTGACCATTTTTTCAACGTTCGACTGGTCCGGGGTCATCGTTTTTCATCAGAAAATAGATTTTTTGGACTCTACCAAAAATGATTCAAAATGTCATTTGGATCGGGCCTCATGTTGAATAACCACTTTTTAAACCCTCACAGTGACCAAAATTGCTATTTGTACAGAGTTTTGCTTACTCAAAATCTTCAATTTTGACCAATTTCAGGCACAGAAATGACTTTAAACACACTTATTTTAGTTGAAAAAGTAATAATTCACATCCAACCGTCATTTAAAGTCAAAAGATTAAATGTTAAAATTTCATCAATATTGACCATTTTTTCAACGTTCGACTGGTCCGGGGTCATCGTTTTTCATCAGAAAATTGATTTTTTGGACTCTACCAAAAATGATTCAAAATGTCATTTGGATCGGGCCTCATGTTGAATAACCACTTTTTAAACCCTCACAGTGACCAAAATTGCCATTTTTACAGAGTTTTGCTTACTCAAAATCTTCAATTTTGACCAATTTCAGGCACAGAAATGACTTTAAACACACTTATTTTAGTTGAAAAAGTAATAATTCACATCCAACCATCATTTAAAGTCAAAAGATTAAATGTTAAAATTTCATCAATATTGACCATTTTTTCAACGTTCGACTGGTCCGTGGTCATCGTTTTTCATCAGAAAATGGATTTTTTGGACTCTACCAAAAAAGATTCAAAATGTCTTTTGGATCGGGCCTCATGTTGAATAACCACTTTTTAAACCCTCACAGTGACCAAAATTGCCATTTTTACAGAGTTTTGCTTACTCAAAATCTTCAATTTTGACCAATTTCAGGCACAGAAATGACTTTAAACACACTTATTTTAGTTGAAAAAGTAATAATTCACATCCAACCGTCATTTAAAGTCAAAAGATTAAATGTTAAAATTTCATCAATATTGACCATTTTTTCAACGTTCGACTGGTCCGGGGTCATCGTTTTTCATCAGAAAATTGATTTTTTGGACTGTACAAAAAATGATTCAAAATGTCATTTGGATCGGGCCTCATGTTGAATAACCACTTTTTAAACCCTCACAGTGACCAAAATTGCCATTTTTACAGAGTTTTGCTTACTCAAAATCTTCAATTTTGACCAATTTCAGGCACAGAAATGATTTTAAACACACTTATTTTAGTTGAAAAAGTAATAATTCACATCCAACTGTCATTTAAAGTCAAAAGATTAAATGTTAAAATTTCATCAATATTGACCATTTTTTCAACGTTCGACTGGTCCGGGGTCATCGTTTTTCATCAGAAAATTGATTTTTTGGACACTACCAAAAAAGATTCAAAATGTTTTTTGGATCGGGTCTCATGTTGAATAACCACTTTTTAAACCCTCACAGTGACCAAAATTGCCATTTTTACAGAGTTTTGCTTACTCAAAATCTTCAATTTTGACCAATTTCAGGCACAGAAATGACTTTAAACACACTTATTTTAGTTGAAAAAGTAATAATTCACATCCAACCGTCATTTAAAGTCAAAAGATTAAATGTTAAAATTTCATCAATATTGACCATTTTTTCAACGTTCGACTGGTCCGGGGTCATCGTTTTTCATCAGAAAATTGATTTTTTGGACTCTACCAAAAATGATTCAAAATGTCATTTGGATCGGGCCTCATGTTGAATAACCACTTTTTAAACCCTCACAGTGACCAAAATTGCCATTTTTACAGAGTTTTGCTTACTCAAAATCTTAAATTTTGACCAATTTCTGGCACAGAAATGACTTTAAACACACTTATTTTAGTTGAAAAAGTAATAATTCACATCCAACCGTCATTTAAAGTCAAAAGATTAAATGTTAAAATTTCATCAATATTGACCATTTTTTCAACGTTCGACTGGTCCGGGGTCATCGTTTTTCATCAGAAAATTGATTTTTTGGACTCTACCAAAAATGATTCAAAATGTCATTTGGATCGGGCCTCATGTTGAATAACCACTTTTTAAACCCTCACAGTGACCAAAATTGCCATTTTTACAGAGTTTTGCTTACTCAAAATCTTCAATTTTGACCAATTTCAGGCACAGAAATGACTTTAAACACACTTATTTTAGTTGAAAAAGTAATAATTCACATCCAACCGTCATTTAAAGTCAAAAGATTAAATGTTAAAATTTCATCAATATTGACCATTTTTTCAACGTTCGACTGGTCCGGGGTCATCGTTTTTCATCAGAAAATGGATTTTTTGGACTCTACCAAAAAAGATTCAAAATGTCTTTTGGATCGGTCTCATGTTGAATAACCACTTTTTAAACCCTCACAGTGACCAAAATTGCCATTTTTACAGAGTTTTGCTTACTCAAAATCTTCAATTTTGACCAATTTCAGGCACAGAAATGACTTTAAACACACTTATTTTAGTTGAAAAAGTAATAATTCACATCCAACCGTCATTTAAAGTCAAAAGATTAAATGTTAACATTTCATCAATATTGACCATTTTTTCAACGTTCGACTGGTCCGGGTTCATCGTTTTTCATCAGAAAATGGATTTTTTGGACTCTACCAAAAAAGATTCAAAATGTCTTTTGGATCGGGTCTCATGTTGAATAACCACTTTTTAAACCCTCACAGTGACCAAAATTGCCATTTTTACAGAGTTTTGCTTACTCAAAATCTTCAATTTTGACCAATTTCAGGCACAGAAATGACTTTAAACACACTTATTTTAGTTGAAAAAGTAATAATTCACATCCAACCGTCATTTAAAGTCAAAAGATTAAATGTTAACATTTCATCAATATTGACCATTTCTTCAACGTTCGACTGGTCCGGGGTCATCGTTTTTCATCAGAAAATTGATTTTTTGGACTGTACAAAAAATGATTCAAAATGTCATTTGGATCGGGCCTCATGTTGAATAACCACTTTTTAAACCCTCACAGTGACCAAAATTGCCATTTTTACAGAGTTTTGCTTACTCAAAATCTTCAATTTTGACCAATTTCAGGCACAGAAATGATTTTAAACACACTTATTTTAGTTGAAAAAGTAATAATTCACATCCAACTGTCATTTAAAGTCAAAAGATTAAATGTTAAAATTTCATCAATATTGACCATTTTTTCAACGTTCGACTGGTCCGGGGTCATCGTTTTTCATCAGAAAATTGATTTTTTGGACACTACCAAAAAAGATTCAAAATGTTTTTTGGATCGGGTCTCATGTTGAATAACCACTTTTTAAACCCTCACAGTGACCAAAATTGCCATTTTTACAGAGTTTTGCTTACTCAAAATCTTCAATTTTGACCAATTTCAGGCACAGAAATGACTTTAAACACACTTATTTTAGTTGAAAAAGTAATAATTCACATCCAACCGTCATTTAAAGTCAAAAGATTAAATGTTAAAATTTCATCAATATTGACCATTTTTTCAACGTTCGACTGGTCCGGGGTCATCGTTTTTCATCAGAAAAATGATTTTTTGGACTCTACCAAAAATGATTCAAAATGTCATTTGGATCGGGCCTCATGTTGAATAACCACTTTTTAAACCCTCACAGTGACCAAAATTGCCATTTTTACAGAGTTTTGCTTACTCAAAATCTTAAATTTTGACCAATTTCAGGCACAGAAATGACTTTAAACACACTTATTTTAGTTGAAAAAGTAATAATTCACATCCAACCGTCATTTAAAGTCAAAAGATTAAATGTTAAAATTTCATCAATATTGACCATTTTTTCAACGTTCGACTGGTCCGGGGTCATCGTTTTTCATCAGAAAATAGATTTTTTGGACTCTACCAAAAATGATTCAAAATGTCATTTGGATCGGGCCTCATGTTGAATAACCACTTTTTAAACCCTCACAGTGACCAAAATTGCTATTTTTACAGAGTTTTGCTTACTCAAAATCTTCAATTTTGACCAATTTCAGGCACAGAAATGACTTTAAACACACTTATTTTAGTTGAAAAAGTAATAATTCACATCCAACCGTCATTTAAAGTCAAAAGATTAAATGTTAAAATTTCATCAATATTGACCATTTTTTCAACGTTCGACTGGTCCGGGGTCATCGTTTTTCATCAGAAAATTGATTTTTTGGACTCTACCAAAAATGATTCAAAATGTCATTTGGATCGGGCCTCATGTTGAATAACCACTTTTTAAACCCTCACAGTGACCAAAATTGCCATTTTTACAGAGTTTTGCTTACTCAAAATCTTCAATTTTGACCAATTTCAGGCACAGAAATGACTTTAAACACACTTATTTTAGTTGAAAAAGTAATAATTCACATCCAACCATCATTTAAAGTCAAAAGATTAAATGTTAAAATTTCATCAATATTGACCATTTTTTCAACGTTCGACTGGTCCGGGGTCATCGTTTTTCATCAGAAAATGGATTTTTTGGACTCTACCAAAAAAGATTCAAAATGTCTTTTGGATCGGGCCTCATGTTGAATAACCACTTTTTAAACCCTCACAGTGACCAAAATTGCCATTTTTACAGAGTTTTGCTTACTCAAAATCTTCAATTTTGACCAATTTCAGGCACAGAAATGACTTTAAACACACTTATTTTAGTTGAAAAAGTAATAATTCACATCCAACCGTCATTTAAAGTCAAAAGATTAAATGTTAAAATTTCATCAATATTGACCATTTTTTCAACGTTCGACTGGTCCGGGGTCATCGTTTTTCATCAGAAAATGGATTTTTTGGACTCTACCAAAAAAGATTCAAAATGTCTTTTGGATCGGGTCTCATGTTGAATAACCACTTTTTAAACCCTCACAGTGACCAAAATTGCCATTTTTACAGAGTTTTGCTTACTCAAAATCTTCAATTTTGACCAATTTCAGGCACAGAAATGACTTTAAACACACTTATTTTAGTTGAAAAAGTAATAATTCACATCCAACCGTCATTTAAAGTCAAAAGATTAAATGTTAAAATTTCATCAATATTGACCATTTTTTCAACGTTCGACTGGTCCGGGGTCATCGTTTTTCATCAGAAAATTGATTTTTTGGACTCTACCAAAAGTGATTCAAAATGTCATTTGGATCGGGCCTCATGTTGAATAACCACTTTTTAAACCCTCACAGTGACCAAAATTGCCATTTTTACAGAGTTTTGCTTACTCAAAATCTTAAATTTTGACCAATTTCAGGCACAGAAATGACTTTAAACACACTTATTTTAGTTGAAAAAGTAATAATTCACATCCAACCGTCATTTAAAGTCAAAAGATTAAATGTTAAAATTTCATCAATATTGACCATTTTTTCAACGTTCGACTGGTCCGGGGTCATCGTTTTTCATCAGAAAATTGATTTTTTGGACTTTACCAAAAATGATTCAAAATGTCATTTGGATCGGGCCTCATGTTGAATAACCACTTTTTAAACCCTCATAGTGACCAAAATTGCCATTTTTACAGAGTTTTGCTTACTCAAAATCTTCAATTATGACCAATTTCAGGCACAGAAATGACTTTAAACACACTTATTTTAGTTGAAAAAGTAATAATTCACATCCAACCGTCATTTAAAGTCAAAAGATTAAATGTTAAAATTTCATCAATATTGACCATTTTTTCAACGTTCGACTGGTCCGGGGTCATCGTTTTTCATCAGAAAATGGATTTTTTGGACTCTACCAAAAAAGATTCAAAATGTCTTTTGGATCGGGTCTCATGTTGAATAACCACTTTTTAAACCCTCACAGTGACCAAAATTGCCATTTTTACAGAGTTTTGCTTACTCAAAATCTTCAATTTTGACCAATTTCAGGCACAGAAATGACTTTAAACACACTTATTTTAGTTGAAAAAGTAATAATTCACATCCAACCGTCATTTAAAGTCAAAAGATTAAATGTTAACATTTCATCAATATTGACCATTTTTTCAACGTTCGACTGGTCCGGGGTCATCGTTTTTCATCAGAAAATTGATTTTTTGGACTGTACAAAAAATGATTCAAAATGTCATTTGGATCGGGCCTCATGTTGAATAACCACTTTTTAAACCCTCACAGTGACCAAAATTGCCATTTTTACAGAGTTTTGCTTACTCAAAATCTTCAATTTTGACCAATTTCAGGCACAGAAATGATTTTAAACACACTTATTTTAGTTGAAAAAGTAATAATTCACATCCAACTGTCATTTAAAGTCAAAAGATTAAATGTTAAAATTTCATCAATATTGACCATTTTTTCAACGTTCGACTGGTCCGGGGTCATCGTTTTTCATCAGAAAATTGATTTTTTGGACTCTACCAAAAAAGATTCAAAATGTTTTTTGGATCGGGTCTCATGTTGAATAACCACTTTTTAAACCCTCACAGTGACCAAAATTGCCATTTTTACAGAGTTTTGCTTACTCAAAATCTTCAATTTTGACCAATTTCAGGCACAGAAATGACTTTAAACACACTTATTTTAGTTGAAAAAGTAATAATTCACATCCAACCGTCATTTAAAGTCAAAAGATTAAATGTTAAAATTTCATCAATATTGACCATTTTTTCAACGTTCGACTGGTCCGGGGTCATCGTTTTTCATCAGAAAATTGATTTTTTGGACTCTACCAAAAATGATTCAAAATGTCATTTGGATCGGGCCTCATGTTGAATAACCACTTTTTAAACCCTCACAGTGACCAAAATTGCCATTTTTACAGAGTTTTGCTTACTCAAAATCTTAAATTTTGACCAATTTCTGGCACAGAAATGACTTTAAACACACTTATTTTAGTTGAAAAAGTAATAATTCACATCCAACCGTCATTTAAAGTCAAAAGATTAAATGTTAAAATTTCATCAATATTGACCATTTTTTCAACGTTCGACTGGTCCGGGGTCATCGTTTTTCATCAGAAAATTGATTTTTTGGACTCTACCAAAAATGATTCAAAATGTCATTTGGATCGGGCCTCATGTTGAATAACCACTTTTTAAACCCTCACAGTGACCAAAATTGCCATTTTTACAGAGTTTTGCTTACTCAAAATCTTCAATTTTGACCAATTTCAGGCACAGAAATGACTTTAAACACACTTATTTTAGTTGAAAAAGTAATAATTCACATCCAACCGTCATTTAAAGTCAAAAGATTAAATGTTAAAATTTCATCAATATTGACCATTTTTTCAACGTTCGACTGGTCCGGGGTCATCGTTTTTCATCAGAAAATGGATTTTTTGGACTCTACCAAAAAAGATTCAAAATGTCTTTTGGATCGGGTCTCATGTTGAATAACCACTTTTTAAACCCTCACAGTGACCAAAATTGCCATTTTTACAGAGTTTTGCTTACTCAAAATCTTCAATTTTGACCAATTTCAGGCACAGAAATGACTTTAAACACACTTATTTTAGTTGAAAAAGTAATAATTCACATCCAACCGTCATTTAAAGTCAAAAGATTAAATGTTAACATTTCATCAATATTGACCATTTTTTCAACGTTCGACTGGTCCGGGGTCATCGTTTTTCATCAGAAAATGGATTTTTTGGACTCTACCAAAAAAGATTCAAAATGTCTTTTGGATCGGGTCTCATGTTGAATAACCACTTTTTAAACCCTCACAGTGACCAAAATTGCCATTTTTACAGAGTTTTGCTTACTCAAAATCTTCAATTTTGACCAATTTCAGGCACAGAAATGACTTTAAACACACTTATTTTAGTTGAAAAAGTAATAATTCACATCCAACCGTCATTTAAAGTCAAAAGATTAAATGTTAACATTTCATCAATATTGACCATTTCTTCAACGTTCGACTGGTCCGGGGTCATCGTTTTTCATCAGAAAATTGATTTTTTGGACTGTACAAAAAATGATTCAAAATGTCATTTGGATCGGGCCTCATGTTGAATAACCACTTTTTAAACCCTCACAGTGACCAAAATTGCCATTTTTACAGAGTTTTGCTTACTCAAAATCTTCAATTTTGACCAATTTCAGGCACAGAAATGATTTTAAACACACTTATTTTAGTTGAAAAAGTAATAATTCACATCCAACTGTCATTTAAAGTCAAAAGATTAAATGTTAAAATTTCATCAATATTGACCATTTCTTCAACGTTCGACTGGTCCGGGGTCATCGTTTTTCATCAGAAAATTGATTTTTTGGACTGTACAAAAAATGATTCAAAATGTCATTTGGATCGGGCCTCATGTTGAATAACCACTTTTTAAACCCTCACAGTGACCAAAATTGCCATTTTTACAGAGTTTTGCTTACTCAAAATCTTCAATTTTGACCAATTTCAGGCACAGAAATGATTTTAAACACACTTATTTTAGTTGAAAAAGTAATAATTCACATCCAACTGTCATTTAAAGTCAAAAGATTAAATGTTAAAATTTCATCAATATTGACCATTTTTTCAACGTTCGACTGGTCCGGGGTCATCGTTTTTCATCAGAAAATTGATTTTTTGGACACTACCAAAAAAGATTCAAAATGTTTTTTGGATCGGGTCTCATGTTGAATAACCACTTTTTAAACCCTCACAGTGACCAAAATTGCCATTTTTACAGAGTTTTGCTTACTCAAAATCTTCAATTTTGACCAATTTCAGGCACAGAAATGACTTTAAACACACTTATTTTAGTTGAAAAAGTAATAATTCACATCCAACCGTCATTTAAAGTCAAAAGATTAAATGTTAACATTTCATCAATATTGACCATTTTTTCAACGTTCGACTAGTCCGGGGTCATCGTTTTTCATCAGAAAATGGATTTTTTGGACTCTACCAAAAAAGATTCAAAATGTCTTTTGGATCGGGTCTCATGTTGAATAACCACTTTTTAAACCCTCACAGTGACCAAAATTGCCATTTTTACAGAGTTTTGCTTACTCAAAATCTTCAATTTTGACCAATTTCAGGCACAGAAATGACTTTAAACACACTTATTTTAGTTGAAAAAGTAATAATTCACATCCAACCGTCATTTAAAGTCAAAAGATTAAATGTTAACATTTCATCAATATTGACCATTTCTTCAACGTTCGACTGGTCCGGGGTCATCGTTTTTCATCAGAAAATTGATTTTTTGGACTGTACAAAAAATGATTCAAAATGTCATTTGGATCGGGCCTCATGTTGAATAACCACTTTTTAAACCCTCACAGTGACCAAAATTGCCATTTTTACAGAGTTTTGCTTACTCAAAATCTTCAATTTTGACCAATTTCAGGCACAGAAATGATTTTAAACACACTTATTTTAGTTGAAAAAGTAATAATTCACATCCAACTGTCATTTAAAGTCAAAAGATTAAATGTTAAAATTTCATCAATATTGACCATTTTTTCAACGTTCGACTGGTCCGGGGTCATCGTTTTTCATCAGAAAATTGATTTTTTGGACACTACCAAAAAAGATTCAAAATGTTTTTTGGATCGGGTCTCATGTTGAATAACCACTTTTTAAACCCTCACAGTGACCAAAATTGCCATTTTTACAGAGTTTTGCTTACTCAAAATCTTCAATTTTGACCAATTTCAGGCACAGAAATGACTTTAAACACACTTATTTTAGTTGAAAAAGTAATAATTCACATCCAACCGTCATTTAAAGTCAAAAGATTAAATGTTAAAATTTCATCAATATTGACCATTTTTTCAACGTTCGACTGGTCCGGGGTCATCGTTTTTCATCAGAAAAATGATTTTTTGGACTCTACCAAAAATGATTCAAAATGTCATTTGGATCGGGCCTCATGTTGAATAACCACTTTTTAAACCCTCACAGTGACCAAAATTGCCATTTTTACAGAGTTTTGCTTACTCAAAATCTTAAATTTTGACCAATTTCAGGCACAGAAATGACTTTAAACACACTTATTTTAGTTGAAAAAGTAATAATTCACATCCAACCGTCATTTAAAGTCAAAAGATTAAATGTTAAAATTTCATCAATATTGACCATTTTTTCAACGTTCGACTGGTCCGGGGTCATCGTTTTTCATCAGAAAATAGATTTTTTGGACTCTACCAAAAATGATTCAAAATGTCATTTGGATCGGGCCTCATGTTGAATAACCACTTTTTAAACCCTCACAGTGACCAAAATTGCTATTTTTACAGAGTTTTGCTTACTCAAAATCTTCAATTTTGACCAATTTCAGGCACAGAAATGACTTTAAACACACTTATTTTAGTTGAAAAAGTAATAATTCACATCCAACCGTCATTTAAAGTCAAAAGATTAAATGTTAAAATTTCATCAATATTGACCATTTTTTCAACGTTCGACTGGTCCGGGGTCATCGTTTTTCATCAGAAAATTGATTTTTTGGACTCTACCAAAAATGATTCAAAATGTCATTTGGATCGGGCCTCATGTTGAATAACCACTTTTTAAACCCTCACAGTGACCAAAATTGCCATTTTTACAGAGTTTTGCTTACTCAAAATCTTCAATTTTGACCAATTTCAGGCACAGAAATGACTTTAAACACACTTATTTTAGTTGAAAAAGTAATAATTCACATCCAACCATCATTTAAAGTCAAAAGATTAAATGTTAAAATTTCATCAATATTGACCATTTTTTCAACGTTCGACTGGTCCGGGGTCATCGTTTTTCATCAGAAAATGGATTTTTTGGACTCTACCAAAAAAGATTCAAAATGTCTTTTGGATCGGGCCTCATGTTGAATAACCACTTTTTAAACCCTCACAGTGACCAAAATTGCCATTTTTACAGAGTTTTGCTTACTCAAAATCTTCAATTTTGACCAATTTCAGGCACAGAAATGACTTTAAACACACTTATTTTAGTTGAAAAAGTAATAATTCACATCCAACCGTCATTTAAAGTCAAAAGATTAAATGTTAAAATTTCATCAATATTGACCATTTTTTCAACGTTCGACTGGTCCGGGGTCATCGTTTTTCATCAGAAAATGGATTTTTTGGACTCTACCAAAAAAGATTCAAAATGTCTTTTGGATCGGGTCTCATGTTGAATAACCACTTTTTAAACCCTCACAGTGACCAAAATTGCCATTTTTACAGAGTTTTGCTTACTCAAAATCTTCAATTTTGACCAATTTCAGGCACAGAAATGACTTTAAACACACTTATTTTAGTTGAAAAAGTAATAATTCACATCCAACCGTCATTTAAAGTCAAAAGATTAAATGTTAAAATTTCATCAATATTGACCATTTTTTCAACGTTCGACTGGTCCGGGGTCATCGTTTTTCATCAGAAAATGGATTTTTTGGACTCTACCAAAAAAGATTCAAAATGTCATTTGGATCGGGCCTCATGTTGAATAACCACTTTTTAAACCCTCACAGTGACCAAAATTGCCATTTTTACAGAGTTTTGCTTACTCAAAATCTTCAATTTTGACCAATTTCAGGCACAGAAATGACTTTAAACACACTTATTTTAGTTGAAAAAGTAATAATTCACATCCAACCGTCATTTAAAGTCAAAAGATTAAATGTTAAAATTTCATCAATATTGACCATTTTTTCAACGTTCGACTGGTCCGGGGTCATCGTTTTTCATCAGAAAATTGATTTTTTGGACTCTACCAAAAATGATTCAAAATGTCATTTGGATCGGGCCTCATGTTGAATAACCACTTTTTAAACCCTCACAGTGACCAAAATTGCCATTTTTACAGAGTTTTGCTTACTCAAAATCTTCAATTTTGACCAATTTCAGGCACAGAAATGACTTTAAACACACTTATTTTAGTTGAAAAAGTAATAATTCACATCCAACCGTCATTTAAAGTCAAAAGATTAAATGTTAAAATTTCATCAATATTGACCATTTTTTCAACGTTCGACTGGTCCGGGGTCATCGTTTTTCATCAGAAAATTGATTTTTTGGACTCTACCAAAAATGATTCAAAATGTCATTTGGATCGGGCCTCATGTTGAATAACCACTTTTTAAACCCTCACAGTGACCAAAATTGCCATTTTTACAGAGTTTTGCTTACTCAAAATCTTAAATTTTGACCAATTTCAGGCACAGAAATGACTTTAAACACACTTATTTTAGTTGAAAAAGTAATAATTCACATCCAACCGTCATTTAAAGTCAAAAGATTAAATGTTAAAATTTCATCAATATTGACCATTTTTTCAACGTTCGACTGGTCCGGGGTCATCGTTTTTCATCAGAAAATTGATTTTTTGGACTCTACCAAAAAAGATTCAAAATGTCTTTTGGATCGGGCCTCATGTTGAATAACCACTTTTTAAACCCTCACAGTGACCAAAATTGCCATTTTTACAGAGTTTTGCTTACTCAAAATCTTCAATTTTGACCAATTTCAGGCACAGAAATAACTTTAAACACACTTATTTTAGTTGAAAAAGTAATAATTCACATCCAACCGTCATTTAAAGTCAAAAGATTAAATGTTAAAATTTCATCAATATTGACCATTTTTTCAACGTTCGACTGGTCCGGGGTCATCGTTTTTCATCAGAAAATTGATTTTTTGGACTCTACCAAAAATGTTTCAAAATGTCATTTGGATCGGGCCTCATGTTGAATAACCACTTTTTAAACCCTCACAGTGACCAAAATTGCCATTTTTTTCAGAGTTTTGCTTACTCAAAATCTTCAATTTTGACCAATTTCAGGCACAGAAATGACTTTAAACACACTTATTTTAGTTGAAAAAGTAATAATTCACATCCAACCGTCATTTAAAGTCAAAAGATTAAATGTTAAAATTTCATCAATATTGACCATTTTTTCAACGTTCGACTGGTCCGGGGTCATCGTTTTTCATCAGAAAATTGATTTTTTGGACTCTACCAAAAATGATTCAAAATGTCATTTGGATCGGGCCTCATGTTGAATAACCACTTTTTAAACCCTCACAGTGACCAAAATTGCCATTTTTACAGAGTTTTGCTTACTCAAAATCTTCAATTTTGACCAATTTCAGGCACAGAAATGACTTTAAACACACTTATTTTAGTTGGAAAAGTAATAATTCACATCCAACCGTCATTTAAAGTCAAAAGATTAAATGTTAAAATTTCATCAATATTGACCATTTTTTCAACGTTCGACTGGTCCGGGGTCATCGTTTTTCATCAGAAAATGGATTTTTTGGACTCTACCAAAAAAGATTCAAAATGTCTTTTGGATCGGGCCTCATGTTGAATAACCACTTTTTAAACCCTCACAGTGACCAAAATTGCCATTTTTACAGAGTATTGCTTACTCAAAATCTTCAATTTTGACCAATTTCAGGCACAGAAATAACTTTAAACACACTTATTTTAGTTGAAAAAGTAATAATTCACATCCAACCGTCATTTAAAGTCAAAAGATTAAATGTTAAAATTTCATCAATATTGACCATTTTTTCAACGTTCGACTGGTCCGGGGTCATCGTTTTTCATCAGAAAATTGATTTTTTGGACTCTACCAAAAATGTTTCAAAATGTCATTTGGATCGGGCCTCATGTTGAATAACCACTTTTTAAACCCTCACAGTGACCAAAATTGCCATTTTTTTCAGAGTTTTGCTTACTCAAAATCTTCAATTTTGACCAATTTCAGGCACAGAAATGACTTTAAACACACTTATTTTAGTTGAAAAAGTAACAATTCACATCCAACCGTCATTTAAAGTCAAAAGATTAAATGTTAAAATTTCATCAATATTGACCATTTTTTCAACGTTCGACTGGTCCGGGGTCATCGTTTTTCATCAGAAAATTGATTTTTTGGACTCTACCAAAAATGATTCAAAATGTCATTTGGATCGGGCCTCATGTTGAATAACCACTTTTTAAACCCTCACAGTGACCAAAATTGCCATTTTTACAGAGTTTTGCTTACTCAAAATCTTCAATTTTGACCAATTTCAGGCACAGAAATGACTTTAAACACACTTATTTTAGTTGAAAAAGTAATAATTCACATCCAACCGTCATTTAAAGTCAAAAGATTAAATGTTAAAATTTCATCAATATTGACCATTTTTTCAACGTTCGACTGGTCCGGGGTCATCGTTTTTCATCAGAAAATGGATTTTTTGGACTCTACCAAAAAAGATTCAAAATGTCTTTTGGATCGGGTCTCATGTTGAATAACCACTTTTTAAACCCTCACAGTGACCAAAATTGCCATTTTTACAGAGTTTTGCTTACTCAAAATCTTCAATTTTGACCAATTTCAGGCACAGAAATGACTTTAAACACACTTATTTTAGTTGAAAAAGTAATAATTCACATCCAACCGTCATTTAAAGTCAAAAGATTAAATGTTAAAATTTCATCAATATTGACCATTTTTTCAACGTTCGACTGGTCCGGGGTCATCGTTTTTCATCAGAAAATGGATTTTTTGGACTCTACCAAAAAAGATTCAAAATGTCTTTTGGATCGGGTCTCATGTTGAATAACCACTTTTTAAACCCTCACAGTGACCAAAATTGCCATTTTTACAGAGTTTTGCTTACTCAAAATCTTCAATTTTGACCAATTTCAGGCACAGAAATGACTTTAAACACACTTATTTTAGTTGAAAAAGTAATAATTCACATCCAACCGTCATTTAAAGTCAAAAGATTAAATGTTAACATTTCATCAATATTGACCATTTTTTCAACGTTCGACTGGTCCGGGGTCATCGTTTTTCATCAGAAAATGGATTTTTTGGACTCTACCAAAAAAGATTCAAAATGTCTTTTGGATCGGGTCTCATGTTGAATAACCACTTTTTAAACCCTCACAGTGACCAAAATTGCCATTTTTACAGAGTTTTGCTTACTCAAAATCTTCAATTTTGACCAATTTCAGGCACAGAAATGACTTTAAACACACTTATTTTAGTTGAAAAAGTAATAATTCACATCCAACCGTCATTTAAAGTCAAAAGATTAAATGTTAACATTTCATCAATATTGACCATTTTTTCAACGTTCGACTGGTCCGGGGTCATCGTTTTTCATCAGAAAATTGATTTTTTGGACTGTACAAAAAATGATTCAAAATGTCATTTGGATCGGGCCTCATGTTGAATAACCACTTTTTAAACCCTCACAGTGACCAAAATTGCCATTTTTACAGAGTTTTGCTTACTCAAAATCTTCAATTTTGACCAATTTCAGGCACAGAAATGATTTTAAACACACTTATTTTAGTTGAAAAAGTAATAATTCACATCCAACTGTCATTTAAAGTCAAAAGATTAAATGTTAAAATTTCATCAATATTGACCATTTTTTCAACGTTCGACTGGTCCGGGGTCATCGTTTTTCATCAGAAAATTGATTTTTTGGACTCTACCAAAAAAGATTCAAAATGTTTTTGGGATCGGGTCTCATGTTGAATAACCACTTTTTAAACCCTCACAGTGACCAAAATTGCCATTTTTACAGAGTTTTGCTTACTCAAAATCTTCAATTTTGACCAATTTCAGGCACAGAAATGACTTTAAACACACTTATTTTAGTTGAAAAAGTAATAATTCACATCCAACCGTCATTTAAAGTCAAAAGATTAAATGTTAAAATTTCATCAATATTGACCATTTTTTCAACGTTCGACTGGTCCGGGGTCATCGTTTTTCATCAGAAAATTGATTTTTTGGACTCTACCAAAAGTGATTCAAAATGTCATTTGGATCGGGCCTCATGTTGAATAACCACTTTTTAAACCCTCACAGTGACCAAAATTGCCATTTTTACAGAGTTTTGCTTACTCAAAATCTTAAATTTTGACCAATTTCAGGCACAGAAATGACTTTAAACACACTTATTTTAGTTGAAAAAGTAATAATTCACATCCAACCGTCATTTAAAGTCAAAAGATTAAATGTTAAAATTTCATCAATATTGACCATTTTTTCAACGTTCGACTGGTCCGGGGTCATCGTTTTTCATCAGAAAATTGATTTTTTGGACTGTACAAAAAATGATTCAAAATGTCATTTGGATCGGGCCTCATGTTGAATAACCACTTTTTAAACCCTCACAGTGACCAAAATTGCCATTTTTACAGAGTTTTGCTTACTCAAAATCTTCAATTTTGACCAATTTCAGGCACAGAAATGATTTTAAACACACTTATTTTAGTTGAAAAAGTAATAATTCACATCCAACTGTCATTTAAAGTCAAAAGATTAAATGTTAAAATTTCATCAATATTGACCATTTTTTCAACGTTCGACTGGTCCGGGGTCATCGTTTTTCATCAGAAAATTGATTTTTTGGACTCTACCAAAAAAGATTCAAAATGTTTTTTGGATCGGGTCTCATGTTGAATAACCACTTTTTAAACCCTCACAGTGACCAAAATTGCCATTTTTACAGAGTTTTGCTTACTCAAAATCTTCAATTTTGACCAATTTCAGGCACAGAAATGACTTTAAACACACTTATTTTAGTTGAAAAAGTAATAATTCACATCCAACCGTCATTTAAAGTCAAAAGATTAAATGTTAAAATTTCATCAATATTGACCATTTTTTCAACGTTCGACTGGTCCGGGGTCATCGTTTTTCATCAGAAAATTGATTTTTTGGACTCTACCAAAAATGATTCAAAATGTCATTTGGATCGGGCCTCATGTTGAATAACCACTTTTTAAACCCTCACAGTGACCAAAATTGCCATTTTTACAGAGTTTTGCTTACTCAAAATCTTAAATTTTGACCAATTTCTGGCACAGAAATGACTTTAAACACACTTATTTTAGTTGAAAAAGTAATAATTCACATCCAACCGTCATTTAAAGTCAAAAGATTAAATGTTAAAATTTCATCAATATTGACCATTTTTTCAACGTTCGACTGGTCCGGGGTCATCGTTTTTCATCAGAAAATTGATTTTTTGGACTCTACCAAAAATGATTCAAAATGTCATTTGGATCGGGCCTCATGTTGAATAACCACTTTTTAAACCCTCACAGTGACCAAAATTGCCATTTTTACAGAGTTTTGCTTACTCAAAATCTTCAATTTTGACCAATTTCAGGCACAGAAATGACTTTAAACACACTTATTTTAGTTGAAAAAGTAATAATTCACATCCAACCGTCATTTAAAGTCAAAAGATTAAATGTTAAAATTTCATCAATATTGACCATTTTTTCAACATTCGACTGGTCCGGGGTCATCGTTTTTCATCAGAAAATTGATTTTTTGGACTCTACCAAAAAAGATTCAAAATGTCTTTTGGATCGGGTCTCATGTTGAATAACCACTTTTTAAACCCTCACAGTGACCAAAATTGCCATTTTTACAGAGTTTTGCTTACTCAAAATCTTAAATTTTGACCAATTTCAGGCACAGAAATGACTTTAAACACACTTATTTTAGTTGAAAAAGTAATAATTCACATCCAACCGTCATTTAAAGTCAAAAGATTAAATGTTAAAATTTCATCAATATTGACCATTTTTTCAACGTTCGACTGGTCCGGGGTCATCGTTTTTCATCAGAAAATTGATTTTTTGGACTCTACCAAAAATGATTCAAAATGTCTTTTGGATCGGGTCTCATGTTGAATAACCACTTTTTAAACCCTCACAGTGACCAAAATTGCCATTTTTACAGAGTTTTGCTTACTCAAAATCTTAAATTTTGACCAATTTCAGGCACAGAAATGACTTTAAACACACTTATTTTAGTTGAAAAAGTAATAATTCACATCCAACCGTCATTTAAAGTCAAAAGATTAAATGTTAAAATTTCATCAATATTGACCATTTTTTCAACGTTCGACTGGTCCGGGGTCATCGTTTTTCATCAGAAAATTGATTTTTTGGACTCTACCAAAAAAGATTCAAAATGTCTTTTGGATCGGGCCTCATGTTGAATAACCACTTTTTAAACCCTCACAGTGACCAAAATTGCCATTTTTACAGAGTTTTGCTTACTCAAAATCTTCAATTTTGACCAATTTCAGGCACAGAAATAACTTTAAACACACTTATTTTAGTTGAAAAAGTAATAATTCACATCCAACCGTCATTTAAAGTCAAAAGATTAAATGTTAAAATTTCATCAATATTGACCATTTTTTCAACGTTCGACTGGTCCGGGGTCATCGTTTTTCATCAGAAAATTGATTTTTTGGACTCTACCAAAAATGTTTCAAAATGTCATTTGGATCGGGCCTCATGTTGAATAACCACTTTTTAAACCCTCACAGTGACCAAAATTGCCATTTTTTTCAGAGTTTTGCTTACTCAAAATCTTCAATTTTGACCAATTTCAGGCACAGAAATGACTTTAAACACACTTATTTTAGTTGAAAAAGTAATAATTCACATCCAACCGTCATTTAAAGTCAAAAGATTAAATGTTAAAATTTCATCAATATTGACCATTTTTTCAACGTTCGACTGGTCCGGGGTCATCGTTTTTCATCAGAAAATTGATTTTTTGGACTCTACCAAAAATGATTCAAAATGTCATTTGGATCGGGCCTCATGTTGAATAACCACTTTTTAAACCCTCACAGTGACCAAAATTGCCATTTTTACAGAGTTTTGCTTACTCAAAATCTTCAATTTTGACCAATTTCAGGCACAGAAATGACTTTAAACACACTTATTTTAGTTGAAAAAGTAATAATTCACATCCAACCGTCATTTAAAGTCAAAAGATTAAATGTTAAAATTTCATCAATATTGACCATTTTTTCAACGTTCGACTGGTCCGGGGTCATCGTTTTTCATCAGAAAATTGATTTTTTGGACTCTACCAAAAAAGATTCAAAATGTCTTTTGGATCGGGCCTCATGTTGAATAACCACTTTTTAAACCCTCACAGTGACCAAAATTGCCATTTTTACAGAGTTTTGCTTACTCAAAATCTTCAATTTTGACCAATTTCAGGCACAGAAATAACTTTAAACACACTTATTTTAGTTGAAAAAGTAATAATTCACATCCAACCGTCATTTAAAGTCAAAAGATTAAATGTTAAAATTTCATCAATATTGACCATTTTTTCAACGTTCGACTGGTCCGGGGTCATCGTTTTTCATCAGAAAATTGATTTTTTGGACTCTACCAAAAATGTTTCAAAATGTCATTTGGATCGGGCCTCATGTTGAATAACCACTTTTTAAACCCTCACAGTGACCAAAATTGCCATTTTTTTCAGAGTTTTGCTTACTCAAAATCTTCAATTTTGACCAATTTCAGGCACAGAAATGACTTCAAACACACTTATTTTAGTTGAAAAAGTAATAATTCACATCCAACCGTCATTTAAAGTCAAAAGATTAAATGTTAAAATTTCATCAATATTGACCATTTTTTCAATGTTCGACTGGTCCGGGGTCATCGTTTTTCATCAGAAAATTGATTTTTTGGACTCTACCAAAAATGATTCAAAATGTCATTTGGATCGGGCCTCATGTTGAATAACCACTTTTTAAACCCTCACAGTGACCAAAATTGCCATTTTTACAGAGTTTTGCTTACTCAAAATCTTCAATTTTGACCAATTTCAGGCACAGAAATGACTTTAAACACACTTATTTTAGTTGAAAAAGTAATAATTCACATCCAACCGTCATTTAAAGTCAAAAGATTAAATGTTAAAATTTCATCAATATTGACCATTTTTTCAACGTTCGACTGGTCCGGGGTCATCGTTTTTCATCAGAAAATTGATTTTTTGGACTCTACCAAAAAAGATTCAAAATGTCTTTTTGATCGGGCCTCATGTTGAATAACCACTTTTTAAACCCTCACAGTGACCAAAATTGCCATTTTTACAGAGTTTTGCTTACTCAAAATCTTCAATTTTGACCAATTTCAGGCACAGAAATAACTTTAAACACACTTATTTTAGTTGAAAAAGTAATAATTCACATCCAACCGTCATTTAAAGTCAAAAGATTAAATGTTAAAATTTCATCAATATTGACCATTTTTTCAACGTTCGACTGGTCCGGGGTCATCGTTTTTCATCAGAAAATTGATTTTTTGGACTCTACCAAAAATGTTTCAAAATGTCATTTGGATCGGGCCTCATGTTGAATAACCACTTTTTAAACCCTCACAGTGACCAAAATTGCCATTTTTTTCAGAGTTTTGCTTACTCAAAATCTTCAATTTTGACCAATTTCAGGCACAGAAATGACTTTAAACACACTTATTTTAGTTGAAAAAGTAATAATTCACATCCAACCGTCATTTAAAGTCAAAAGATTAAATGTTAAAATTTCATCAATATTGACCATTTTTTCAACGTTCGACTGGTCCGGGGTCATCGTTTTTCATCAGAAAATTGATTTTTTGGACTCTACCAAAAATGATTCAAAATGTCATTTGGATCGGGCCTCATGTTGAATAACCACTTTTTAAACCCTCACAGTGACCAAAATTGCCATTTTTACAGAGTTTTGCTTACTCAAAATCTTCAATTTTGACCAATTTCAGGCACAGAAATGACTTTAAACACACTTATTTTAGTTGAAAAAGTAATAATTCACATCCAACCGTCATTTAAAGTCAAAAGATTAAATGTTAAAATTTCATCAATATTGACCATTTTTTCAACGTTCGACTGGTCCGGGGTCATCGTTTTTCATCAGAAAATGGATTTTTTGGACTCTACCAAAAAAGATTCAAAATGTCTTTTGGATCGGGTCTCATGTTGAATAACCACTTTTTAAACCCTCACAGTGACCAAAATTGCCATTTTTACAGAGTTTTGCTTACTCAAAATCTTCAATTTTGACCAATTTCAGGCACAGAAATGACTTTAAACACACTTATTTTAGTTGAAAAAGTAATAATTCACATCCAACCGTCATTTAAAGTCAAAAGATTAAATGTTAAAATTTCATCAATATTGACCATTTTTTCAACGTTCGACTGGTCCGGGGTCATCGTTTTTCATCAGAAAATGGATTTTTTGGACTCTACCAAAAAAGATTCAAAATGTCTTTTGGATCGGGTCTCATGTTGAATAACCACTTTTTAAACCCTCACAGTGACCAAAATTGCCATTTTTACAGAGTTTTGCTTACTCAAAATCTTCAATTTTGACCAATTTCAGGCACAGAAATGACTTTAAACACACTTATTTTAGTTGAAAAAGTAATAATTCACATCCAACCGTCATTTAAAGTCAAAAGATTAAATGTAAAAATTTCATCAATATTGACCATTTTTTCAACGTTCGACTGGTCCGGGGTCATCGTTTTTCATCAGAAAATGGATTTTTTGGACTCTACCAAAAAAGATTCAAAATGTCTTTTGGATCGGGTCTCATGTTGAATAACCACTTTTTAAACCCTCACAGTGACCAAAATTGCCATTTTTACAGAGTTTTGCTTACTCAAAATCTTCAATTTTGACCAATTTCAGGCACAGAAATGACTTTAAACACACTTATTTTAGTTGAAAAAGTAATAATTCACATCCAACCGTCATTTAAAGTCAAAAGATTAAATGTTAACATTTCATCAATATTGACCATTTTTTCAACGTTCGACTGGTCCGGGGTCATCGTTTTTCATCAGAAAATTGATTTTTTGGACTGTACAAAAAATGATTCAAAATGTCATTTGGATCGGGCCTCATGTTGAATAACCACTTTTTAAACCCTCACAGTGACCAAAATTGCCATTTTTACAGAGTTTTGCTTACTCAAAATCTTCAATTTTGACCAATTTCAGGCACAGAAATGATTTTAAACACACTTATTTTAGTTGAAAAAGTAATAATTCACATCCAACTGTCATTTAAAGTCAAAAGATTAAATGTTAAAATTTCATCAATATTGACCATTTTTTCAACGTTCGACTGGTCCGGGGTCATCGTTTTTCATCAGAAAATTAATTTTTTGGACTCTACCAAAAAAGATTCAAAATGTTTTTGGGATCGGGTCTCATGTTGAATAACCACTTTTTAAACCCTCACAGTGACTAAAATTGCCATTTTTACAGAGTTTTGCTTACTCAAAATCTTCAATTTTGACCAATTTCAGGCACAGAAATGACTTTAAACACACTTATTTTAGTTGAAAAAGTAATAATTCACATCCAACCGTCATTTAAAGTCAAAAGATTAAATGTTAAAATTTCATCAATATTGACCATTTTTTCAACGTTCGACTGGTCCGGGGTCATCGTTTTTCATCAGAAAATTGATTTTTTGGACTCTACCAAAAGTGATTCAAAATGTCATTTGGATCGGGCCTCATGTTGAATAACCACTTTTTAAACCCTCACAGTGACCAAAATTGCCATTTTTACAGAGTTTTGCTTACTCAAAATCTTAAATTTTGACCAATTTCAGGCACAGAAATGACTTTAAACACACTTATTTTAGTTGAAAAAGTAATAATTCAAATCCAACCGTCATTTAAAGTCAAAAGATTAAATGTTAAAATTTCATCAATATTGACCATTTTTTCAACGTTCGACTGGTCCGGGGTCATCGTTTTTCATCAGAAAATTGATTTTTTGGACTGTACAAAAAATGATTCAAAATGTCATTTGGATCGGGCCTCATGTTGAATAACCACTTTTTAAACCCTCACAGTGACCAAAATTGCCATTTTTACAGAGTTTTGCTTACTCAAAATCTTCAATTTTGACCAATTTCAGGCACAGAAATGATTTTAAACACACTTATTTTAGTTGAAAAAGTAATAATTCACATCCAACTGTCATTTAAAGTCAAAAGATTAAATGTTAAAATTTCATCAATATTGACCATTTTTTCAACGTTCGACTGGTCCGGGGTCATCGTTTTTCATCAGAAAATTGATTTTTTGGACTCTACCAAAAAAGATTCAAAATGTTTTTTGGATCGGGTCTCATGTTGAATAACCACTTTTTAAACCCTCACAGTGACCAAAATTGCCATCTTTACAGAGTTTTGCTTACTCAAAATCTTCAATTTTGACCAATTTCAGGCACAGAAATGACTTTAAACACACTTATTTTAGTTGAAAAAGTAATAATTCACATCCAACCGTCATTTAAAGTCAAAAGATTAAATGTTAAAATTTCATCAATATTGACCATTTTTTCAACGTTCGACTGGTCCGGGGTCATCTTTTTTCATCAGAAAATTGATTTTTTGGACTCTACCAAAAATGATTCAAAATGTCATTTGGATCGGGCCTCATGTTGAATACCCACTTTTTAAACCCTCACAGTGACCAAAATTGCCATTTTTACAGAGTTTTGCTTACTCAAAATCTTAAATTTTGACCAATTTCTGGCACAGAAATGACTTTAAACACACTTATTTTAGTTGAAAAAGTAATAATTCACATCCAACCGTCATTTAAAGTCAAAAGATTAAATGTTAAAATTTCATCAATATTGACCATTTTTTCAACGTTCGACTGGTCCGGGGTCATCGTTTTTCATCAGAAAATTGATTTTTTGGACTCTACCAAAAATGATTCAAAATGTCATTTGGATCGGGCCTCATGTTGAATAACCACTTTTTAAACCCTCACAGTGACCAAAATTGCCATTTTTACAGAGTTTTGCTTACTCAAAATCTTCAATTTTGACCAATTTCAGGCACAGAAATGACTTTAAACACACTTATTTTAGTTGAAAAAGTAATAATTCACATCCAACCGTCATTTAAAGTCAAAAGATTAAATGTTAAAATTTCATCAATATTGACCATTTTTTCAACATTTGACTGGTCCGGGGTCATCGTTTTTCATCAGAAAATGGATTTTTTGGACTCTACCAAAAAAGATTCAAAATGTCTTTTGGATCGGGTCTCATGTTGAATAACCACTTTTTAAACCCTCACAGTGACCAAAATTGCCATTTTTACAGAGTTTTGCTTACTCAAAATCTTCAATTTTGACCAATTTCAGGCACAGAAATGACTTTAAACACACTTATTTTAGTTGAAAAAGTAATAATTCACATCCAACCGTCATTTAAAGTCAAAAGATTAAATGTTAACATTTCATCAATATTGACCATTTTTTCAACGTTCGACTGGTCCGGGGTCATCGTTTTTCATCAGAAAATTGATTTTTTGGACTCTACCAAAAAAGATTCAAAATGTCTTTTGGATCGGGTCTCATGTTGAATAACCACTTTTTAAACCCTCACAGTGACCAAAATTGCCATTTTTACAGAGTTTTGCTTACTCAAAATCTTCAATTTTGACCAATTTCAGGCACAGAAATGACTTTAAACACACTTATTTTAGTTGAAAAAGTAATAATTCACATCCAACCGTCATTTAAAGTCAAAAGATTAAATGTTAACATTTCATCAATATTGACCATTTTTTCAACGTTCGACTGGTCCGGGGTCATCGTTTTTCATCAGAAAATTGATTTTTTGGACTGTACAAAAAATGATTCAAAATGTCATTTGGATCGGGCCTCATGTTGAATAACCACTTTTTAAACCCTCACAGTGACCAAAATTGCCATTTTTACAGAGTTTTGCTTACTCAAAATCTTCAATTTTGACCAATTTCAGGCACAGAAATGATTTTAAACACACTTATTTTAGTTGAAAAAGTAATAATTCACATCCAACTGTCATTTAAAGTCAAAAGATTAAATGTTAAAATTTCATCAATATTGACCATTTTTTCAACGTTCGACTGGTCCGGGGTCATCGTTTTTCATCAGAAAATTGATTTTTTGGACTCTACCAAAAAAGATTCAAAATGTTTTTTGGATCGGGTCTCATGTTGAATAACCACTTTTTAAACCCTCACAGTGACCAAAATTGCCATTTTTACAGAGTTTTGCTTACTCAAAATCTTCAATTTTGACCAATTTCAGGCACAGAAATGACTTTAAACACACTTATTTTAGTTGAAAAAGTAATAATTCACAT
Source organism: Lissotriton vulgaris (assembly GCF_964263255.1). Lineage (NCBI taxonomy): Eukaryota > Metazoa > Chordata > Amphibia > Caudata > Salamandridae > Lissotriton > Lissotriton vulgaris. The sequence continues at coordinate 258,360 of NW_028241267.1, forward strand.
CCAACCGTCATTTAAAGTCAAAAGATTAAATGTTAAAATTTCATCAATATTGACCATTTTTTCAACGTTCGACTGGTCCGGGGTCATCGTTTTTCATCAGAAAATTGATTTTTTGGACTCTACCAAAAATGATTCAAAATGTCATTTGGATCGGGCCTCATGTTGAATAACCACTTTTTAAACCCTCACAGTGACCAAAATTGCCATTTTTACAGAGTTTTGCTTACTCAAAATCTTAAATTTTGACCAATTTCAGGCACAGAAATGACTTTAAACACACTTATTTTAGTTGAAAAAGTAATAATTCACATCCAACCGTCATTTAAAGTCAAAAGATTAAATGTTAAAATTTCATCAATATTGACCATTTTTTCAACGTTCGACTGGTCCGGGGTCATCGTTTTTCATCAGAAAATAGATTTTTTGGACTCTACCAAAAATGATTCAAAATGTCATTTGGATCGGGCCTCATGTTGAATAACCACTTTTTAAACCCTCACAGTGACCAAAATTGCCATTTTTACAGAGTTTTGCTTACTCAAAATCTTCAATTTTGACCAATTTCAGGCACAGAAATGACTTTAAACACACTTATTTTAGTTGAAAAAGTAATAATTCACATCCAACCGTCATTTAAAGTCAAAAGATTAAATGTTAAAATTTCATCAATATTGACCATTTTTTCAACGTTCGACTGGTCCGGGGTCATCGTTTTTCATCAGAAAATGGATTTTTTGGACTCTACCAAAAAAGATTCAAAATGTCTTTTGGATCGGGTCTCATGTTGAATAACTACTTTTTAAACCCTCACAGTGACCAAAATTGCCATTTTTACAGAGTTTTGCTTACTCAAAATCTTCAATTTTGACCAATTTCAGGCACAGAAATGACTTTAAACACACTTATTTTAGTTGAAAAAGTAATAATTCACATCCAACCGTCATTTAAAGTCAAAAGATTAAATGTTAAAATTTCATCAATATTGACCATTTTTTCAACGTTCGACTGGTCCGGGGTCATCGTTTTTCATCAGAAAATTGATTTTTTGGACTCTACCAAAAAAGATTCAAAATGTCTTTTGGATCGGGTCTCATGTTGAATAACCACTTTTTAAACCCTCACAGTGACCAAAATTGCCATTTTTACAGAGTTTTGCTTACTCAAAATCTTCAATTTTGACCAATTTCAGGCACAGAAATGACTTTAAACACACTTATTTTAGTTGAAAAAGTAATAATTCACATCCAACCGTCATTTAAAGTCAAAAGATTAAATGTTAAAATTTCATCAATATTGACCATTTTTTCAACGTTCGACTGGTCCGGGGTCATCGTTTTTCATCAGAAAATGGATTTTTGACTCTACCAAAAAAGATTCAAAATGTCATTTGGATCGGGCCTCATGTTGAATAACCACTTTTTAAACCCTCACAGTGACCAAAATTGCCATTTTTACAGAGTTTTGCTTACTCAAAATCTTCAATTTTGACCAATTTCAGGCACAGAAATGACTTTAAACACACTTATTTTAGTTGAAAAAGTAATAATTCACATCCAACCGTCATTTAAAGTCAAAAGATTAAATGTGAAAATTTCATCAATATTGACCATTTTTTCAACGTTCGACTGGTCCGGGGTCATCGTTTTTCATCAGAAAATTGATTTTTTGGACTCTACCAAAAATGATTCAAAATGTCATTTGGATCGGGCCTCATGTTGAATAACCACTTTTTAAACCCTCACAGTGACCAAAATTGCCATTTTTACAGAGTTTTGCTTACTCAAAATCTTCAATTTTGACCAATTTCAGGCACAGAAATGACTTTAAAACACACTTATTTTAGTTGAAAAAAGTAATAATTCACATCCAACCGTCATTTAAAGTCAAAAGATTAAATGTTAAAATTTCATCAATATTGACCATTTTTTCAACGTTCGACTGGTCCGGGGTCATCGTTTTTCATCAGAAAATTGATTTTTTGGACTCTACCAAAAATGATTCAAAATGTCATTTGGATCGGGCCTCATGTTGAATAACCACTTTTAAACCCTCACAGTGACCAAAATTGCCATTTTATACAGAGTTTTGCTTACTCAAAATCTTCAATTTTGACCAATTTCAGGCACAGAAATGACTTTAAACACACTTATTTTAGTTGAAAAAGTAATAATTCAACATCCAACCGTCATTTAAAGTCAAAAGATTAAATGTTAAAATTTCATCAATATTGACCATTTTTCAACGTTCGACTGGTCCGGGGTCATCGTTTTTCATCAGAAAATTGGATTTTTTGGACTTCTACCAAAAATGATTCAAAATGTCATTTGGATCGGGCCTCATGTTGAATAACCACTTTTTAAACCCTCACAGTGACCAAAATTGCCATTTTTACAGAGTTTTGCTTACTCAAAATCTTCAATTTTGACCAATTTCAGGCACAGAAATGACTTTAAGCACACTTATTTTAGTTGAAAAAGTAATAATTCACATCCAACCGTCATTTAAAGTCAAAAGATTAAATGTTAAAATTTCATCAATATTGACCATTTTTTCAACGTTCGACTGGTCCGGGGTCATCGTTTTTCATCAGAAAATTGATTTTTTGGACTCTACCAAAAATGATTCAAAATGTCATTTGGATCGGGCTCATGTTGAATAACCACTTTTTAAACCCTAACAGTGACCAAAATTGCAATTTTTTACAGAGTTTTGCTTACTCAAAATCTTAAATTTTGACCAATTTCAGGCACAGAAATGACTTTAAACACACTTATTTTAGTTGAAAAAGTAATAATTCACATCCAACCGTCATTTAAAGTCAAAAGATTAAATGTTAAAATTTCATCAATATTGACCATTTTTTCAAACGTTCGACTGGTCCGGGGTCATCGTTTTTCATCAGAAAATTGATTTTTTGGACTCTACCAAAAAAGATTCAAAATGTCTTTTGGATCGGGCCTCATGTTGAATAACCACTTTTTAAACCCTCACAGTGACCAAAATTGCCATTTTTACAGAGTTTTGCTTACTCAAAATCTTCAATTTTGACCAATTTCAGGCACAGAAATACTTTAAACACACTTATTTTAGTTGAAAAAGTAATAATTCACATCCAACCGTCATTTAAAGTCAAAAGATTAAATGTTAAAATTTCATCAATATTGACCATTTTTTCAACGTTCGACTGGTCCGGGGTCATCGTTTTTCATCAGAAAATTGATTTTTTGGACTCTACCAAAAATGTTTCAAAATGTCATTTGGATCGGGCCTCATGTTGAATAACCACTTTTTAAACCCTCACAGTGACCAAAATTGCCATTTTTTTCAGAGTTTTGCTTACTCAAAATCTTCAATTTTGACCAATTTCAGGCACAGAAATGACTTTAAACACACTTATTTTAGTTGAAAAAGTAATAATTCACATCCAACCGTCATTTAAAGTCAAAAGATTAAATGTTAAAATTTCATCAATATTGACCATTTTTTCAACGTTCGACTGGTCCGGGGTCATCGTTTTTCATCAGAAAATTGATTTTTTGGACTCTACCAAAAATGATTCAAAATGTCATTTGGATCGGGCCTCATGTTGAATAACCACTTTTAAACCCTCACAGTGACCAAAATTGCCATTTTTACAGAGTTTTTGCTTACTCAAAACTTCAATTTTGACCAATTTCAGGCACAGAAATGACTTTAAGCACACTTATTTTAGTTGAAAAAGTAATAATTCACTTCCAACCGTCATTTAAAGTCAAAAGATTAAAATGTTAAAATTTCATCAATATTGACCATTTTTTCAACGTTCGACTGGTCCGGGGTCATCGTTTTTCATCAGAAAATTGATTTTTTTGGACTCTACCAAAAATGATTCAAAATGTCATTTGGATCGGGCCTCATGTTGAATAACCACTTTTTAAACCCTCACAGTGACCAAAATTGCCATTTTTACAGAGTTTTGCTTACTCAAAATCTTAAATTTTGACCAATTTCAGGCACAGAAATGACTTTAAACACACTTATTTTAGTTGAAAAAGTAATAATTCACATCCAACCGTCATTTAAAGTCAAAAGATTAAATGTTAAAATGTCATCAATATTGACCATTTTTTCAACGTTCGACTGGTCCGGGGTCATCGTTTTTCATCAGAAAATTGATTTTTTGGACTCTACCAAAAAAGATTCAAAATGTCTTTTGGATCGGGCCTCATGTTGAATAACCACTTTTTAAACCCTCACAGTGACCAAAATTGCCATTTTTACAGAGTTTTGCTTACTCAAAATCTTCAATTTTGACCAATTTCAGGCACAGAAATAACTTTAAACACACTTATTTTAGTTGAAAAAGTAATAATTCACATCCAACCGTCATTTAAAGTCAAAAGATTAAATGTTAAAATTTCATCAATATTGACCATTTTTTCAACGTTCGACTGGTCCGGGGTCATCGTTTTTCATCAGAAAATTGATTTTTTGGACTCTACCAAAAATGTTTCAAAATGTCATTTGGATCGGGCCTCATGTTGAATAACCACTTTTTAAACCCTCACAGTGACCAAAATTGCCATTTTTTTCAGAGTTTTGCTTACTCAAAATCTTCAATTTTGACCAATTTCAGGCACAGAAATGACTTTAAACACACTTATTTTAGTTGAAAAAGTAATAATTCACATCCAACCGTCATTTAAAGTCAAAAGATTAAATGTTAAAATTTCATCAATATTGACCATTTTTTCAATGTTCGACTGGTCCGGGGTCATCGTTTTTCATCAGAAAATTGATTTTTTGGACTCTACCAAAAATGATTCAAAATGTCATTTGGATCGGGCCTCATGTTGAATAACCACTTTTTAAACCCTCACAGTGACCAAAATTGCCATTTTTACAGAGTTTTGCTTACTCAAAATCTTCAATTTTGACCAATTTCAGGCACAGAAATGACTTTAAACACACTTATTTTAGTTGAAAAAGTAATAATTCACATCCAACCGTCATTTAAAGTCAAAAGATTAAATGTTAAAATTTCATCAATATTGACCATTTTTTCAACGTTCGACTGGTCCGGGGTCATCGTTTTTCATCAGAAAATGGATTTTTTGGACTCTACCAAAAAAGATTCAAAATGTCTTTTGGATCGGGTCTCATGTTGAATAACCACTTTTTAAACCCTCACAGTGACCAAAATTGCCATTTTTACAGAGTTTTGCTTACTCAAAATCTTCAATTTTGACCAATTTCAGGCACAGAAATGACTTTAAACACACTTATTTTAGTTGAAAAAGTAATAATTCACATCCAACCGTCATTTAAAGTCAAAAGATTAAATGTTAAAATTTCATCAATATTGACCATTTTTTCAACGTTCGACTGGTCCGGGGTCATCGTTTTTCATCAGAAAATGGATTTTTTGGAGTCTACCAAAAAAGATTCAAAATGTCTTTTGGATCGGGTCTCATGTTGAATAACCACTTTTTAAACCCTCACAGTGACCAAAATTGCCATTTTTACAGAGTTTTGCTTACTCAAAATCTTCAATTTTGACCAATTTCAGGCACAGAAATGACTTTAAACACACTTATTTTAGTTGAAAAAGTAATAATTCACATCCAACCGTCATTTAAAGTCAAAAGATTAAATGTTAACATTTCATCAATATTGACCATTTTTTCAACGTTCGACTGGTCCGGGGTCATCGTTTTTCATCAGAAAATTGATTTTTTGGACTCTACCAAAAAAGATTCAAAATGTTTTTGGGATCGGGTCTCATGTTGAATAACCACTTTTTAAACCCTCACAGTGACCAAAATTGCCATTTTTACAGAGTTTTGCTTACTCAAAATCTTCAATTTTGACCAATTTCAGGCACAGAAATGACTTTAAACACACTTATTTTAGTTGAAAAAGTAATAATTCACATCCAACCGTCATTTAAAGTCAAAAGATTAAATGTTAAAATTTCATCAATATTGACCATTTTTTCAACGTTCGACTGGTCCGGGGTCATCGTTTTTCATCAGAAAATTGATTTTTTGGACTCTACCAAAAGTGATTCAAAATGTCATTTGGATCGGGCCTCATGTTGAATAACCACTTTTTAAACCCTCACAGTGACCAAAATTGCCATTTTTACAGAGTTTTGCTTACTCAAAATCTTAAATTTTGACCAATTTCAGGCACAGAAATGACTTTAAACACACTTATTTTAGTTGAAAAAGTAATAATTCACATCCAACCGTCATTTAAAGTCAAAAGATTAAATGTTAAAATTTCATCAATATTGACCATTTTTTCAACGTTCGACTGGTCCGGGGTCATCGTTTTTCATCAGAAAATTGATTTTTTGGACTCTACCAAAAATGATTCAAAATGTCATTTGGATCGGGCCTCATGTTGAATAACCACTTTTTAAACCCTCACAGTGACCAAAATTGCCATTTTTACAGAGTTTTGCTTACTCAAAATCTTCAATTTTGACCAATTTCAGGCACAGAAATGACTTTAAACACACTTATTTTAGTTGAAAAAGTAATAATTCACATCCAACCGTCATTTAAAGTCAAAAGATTAAATGTTAAAATTTCATCAATATTGACCATTTTTTCAACGTTCGACTGGTCCGGGGTCATCGTTTTTCATCAGAAAATGGATTTTTTGGACTCTACCAAAAAAGATTCAAAATGTCTTTTGGATCGGGTCTCATGTTGAATAACCACTTTTTAAACCCTCACAGTGACCAAAATTGCCATTTTTACAGAGTTTTGCTTACTCAAAATCTTCAATTTTGACCAATTTCAGGCACAGAAATGACTTTAAACACACTTATTTTAGTTGAAAAAGTAATAATTCACATCCAACCGTCATTTAAAGTCAAAAGATTAAATGTTAACATTTCATCAATATTGACCATTTTTTCAACGTTCGACTGGTCCGGGGTCATCGTTTTTCATCAGAAAATTGATTTTTTGGACTGTACAAAAAATGATTCAAAATGTCATTTGGATCGGGCCTCATGTTGAATAACCACTTTTTAAACGCTCACAGTGACCAAAATTGCCATTTTTACAGAGTTTTGCTTACTCAAAATCTTCAATTTTGACCAATTTCAGGCACAGAAATGATTTTAAACACACTTATTTTAGTTGAAAAAGTAATAATTCACATCCAACTGTCATTTAAAGTCAAAAGATTAAATGTTAAAATTTCATCAATATTGACCATTTTTTCAACGTTCGACTGGTCCGGGGTCATCGTTTTTCATCAGAAAATTGATTTTTTGGACTCTACCAAAAAAGATTCAAAATGTTTTTTGGATCGGGTCTCATGTTGAATAACCACTTTTTAAACCCTCACAGTGACCAAAATTGCCATTTTTACAGAGTTTTGCTTACTCAAAATCTTCAATTTTGACCAATTTCAGGCACAGAAATGACTTTAAACACACTTATTTTAGTTGAAAAAGTAATAATTCACATCCAACCGTCATTTAAAGTCAAAAGATTAAATGTTAAAGTTTCATCAATATTGACCATTTTTTCAACGTTCGACTGGTCCGGGGTCATCGTTTTTCATCAGAAAATTGATTTTTTGGACTCTACCAAAAATGATTCAAAATGTCATTTGGATCGGGCCTCATGTTGAATAACCACTTTTTAAACCCTCACAGTGACCAAAATTGCCATTTTTACAGAGTTTTGCTTACTCAAAATCTTAAATTTTGACCAATTTCTGGCACAGAAATGACTTTGAACACACTTATTTTAGTTGAAAAAGTAATAATTCACATCCAACCGTCATTTAAAGTCAAAAGATTAAATGTTAAAATTTCATCAATATTGACCATTTTTTCAACGTTCGACTGGTCCGGGGTCATCGTTTTTCATCAGAAAATTGATTTTTTGGACTCTACCAAAAATGATTCAAAATGTCATTTGGATCGGGCCTCATGTTGAATAACCACTTTTTAAACCCTCACAGTGACCAAAATTGCCATTTTTACAGAGTTTTGCTTACTCAAAATCTTCAATTTTGACCAATTTCAGGCACAGAAATGATTTTAAACACACTTATTTTAGTTGAAAAAGTAATAATTCACATCCAACTGTCATTTAAAGTCAAAAGATTAAATGTTAAAATTTCATCAATATTGACCATTTTTTCAACGTTCGACTGGTCCGGGGTCATCGTTTTTCGTCAGAAAATTGATTTTTTGGACTCTACCAAAAAAGATTCAAAATGTTTTTTGGATCGGGTCTCATGTTGAATAACCACTTTTTAAACCCTCACAGTGACCAAAATTGCCATTTTTACAGAGTTTTGCTTACTCAAAATCTTCAATTTTGACCAATTTCAGGCACAGAAATGACTTTAAACACACTTATTTTAGTTGAAAAAGTAATAATTCACATCCAACCGTCATTTAAAGTCAAAAGATTAAATGTTAAAATTTCATCAATATTGACCATTTTTTCAACGTTCGACTGGTCCGGGGTCATCGTTTTTCATCAGAAAATTGATTTTTTGGACTCTACCAAAAATGATTCAAAATGTCATTTGGATCGGGCCTCATGTTGAATAACCACTTTTTAAACCCTCACAGTGACCAAAATTGCCATTTTTACAGAGTTTTGCTTACTCAAAATCTTAAATTTTGACCAATTTCAGGCACAGAAATGACTTTAAACACACTTATTTTAGTTGAAAAAGTAATAATTCACATCCAACCGTCATTTAAAGTCAAAAGATTAAATGTTAAAATTTCATCAATATTGACCATTTTTTCAACGTTCGACTGGTCCGGGGTCATCGTTTTTCATCAGAAAATAGATTTTTTGGACTCTACCAAAAATGATTCAAAATGTCATTTGGATCGGGCCTCATGTTGAATAACCACTTTTTAAACCCTCACAGTGACCAAAATTGCCATTTTTACAGAGTTTTGCTTACTCAAAATCTTCAATTTTGACCAATTTCAGGCACAGAAATGACTTTAAACACACTTATTTTAGTTGAAAAAGTAATAATTCACATCCAACCGTCATTTAAAGTCAAAAGATTAAATGTTAAAATTTCATCAATATTGACCATTTTTTCAACGTTCGACTGGTCCGGGGTCATCGTTTTTCATCAGAAAATGGATTTTTTGGACTCTACCAAAAAAGATTCAAAATGTCTTTTGGATCGGGTCTCATGTTGAATAACTACTTTTTAAACCCTCACAGTGACCAAAATTGCCATTTTTACAGAGTTTTGCTTACTCAAAATCTTCAATTTTGACCAATTTCAGGCACAGAAATGACTTTAAACACACTTATTTTAGTTGAAAAAGTAATAATTCACATCCAACCGTCATTTAAAGTCAAAAGATTAAATGTTAAAATTTCATCAATATTGACCATTTTTTCAACGTTCGACTGGTCCGGGGTCATCGTTTTTCATCAGAAAATTGATTTTTTGGACTCTACCAAAAAAGATTCAAAATGTCTTTTGGATCGGGTCTCATGTTGAATAACCACTTTTTAAACCCTCACAGTGACCAAAATTGCCATTTTTACAGAGTTTTGCTTACTCAAAATCTTCAATTTTGACCAATTTCAGGCACAGAAATGACTTTAAACACACTTATTTTAGTTGAAAAAGTAATAATTCACATCCAACCGTCATTTAAAGTCAAAAGATTAAATGTTAAAATTTCATCAATATTGACCATTTTTTCAACGTTCGACTGGTCCGGGGTCATCGTTTTTCATCAGAAAATGGATTTTTTGGACTCTACCAAAAAAGATTCAAAATGTCATTTGGATCGGGCCTCATGTTGAATAACCACTTTTTAAACCCTCACAGTGACCAAAATTGCCATTTTTACTGAGTTTTGCTTACTCAAAATCTTAAATTTTGACCAATTTCAGGCACAGAAATGACTTTAAACACACTTATTTTAGTTGAAAAAGTAATAATTCACATCCAACCGTCATTTAAAGTCAAAAGATTAAATGTTAAAATTTCATCAATATTGACCATTTTTTCAACGTTCGACTGGTCCGGGGTCATCGTTTTTCATCAGAAAATTGATTTTTTGGACTCTACCAAAAATGATTCAAAATGTCATTTGGATCGGGCCTCATGTTGAATAACCACTTTTTAAACCCTCACAGTGACCAAAATTGCCATTTTTACAGAGTTTTGCTTACTCAAAATCTTCAATTTTGACCAATTTCAGGCACAGAAATGACTTTAAACACACTTATTTTAGTTGAAAAAGTAATAATTCACATCCAACCGTCATTTAAAGTCAAAAGATTAAATGTTAAAATTTCATCAATATTGACCATTTTTTCAACGTTCGACTGGTTCGGGGTCATCGTTTTTCATCAGAAAATTGATTTTTTGGACTCTACCAAAAATGATTCAAAATGTCATTTGGATCGGGCCTCATGTTGAATAACCACTTTTTAAACCCTCACAGTGACCAAAATTGCCATTTTTACAGAGTTTTGCTTACTCAAAATCTTCAATTTTGACCAATTTCAGGCACAGAAATGACTTTAAACACACTTATTTTAGTTGAAAAAGTAATAATTCACATCCAACCGTCATTTAAAGTCAAAAGATTAAATGTTAAAATTTCATCAATATTGACCATTTTTTCAACGTTCGACTGGTCCGGGGTCATCGTTTTTCATCAGAAAATTGATTTTTTGGACTCTACCAAAAATGATTCAAAATATCATTTGGATCGGGCCTCATGTTGAATAACCACTTTTTAAACCCTCACAGTGACCAAAATTGCCATTTTTACAGAGTTTTGCTTACTCAAAATCTTCAATTTTGACCAATTTCAGGCACAGAAATGACTTTAAGCACACTTATTTTAGTTGAAAAAGTAATAATTCACATCCAACCGTCATTTAAAGTCAAAAGATTAAATGTTAAAATTTCATCAATATTGACCATTTTTTCAACGTTCGACTGGTCCGGGGTCATCGTTTTTCATCAGAAAATTGATTTTTTGGACTCTACCAAAAATGATTCAAAATGTCATTTGGATCGGGCCTCATGTTGAATAACCACTTTTTAAACCCTCACAGTGACCAAAATTGCCATTTTTACAGAGTTTTGCTTACTCAAAATCTTAAATTTTGACCAATTTCAGGCACAGAAATGACTTTAAACACACTTATTTTAGTTGAAAAAGTAATAATTCACATCCAACCGTCATTTAAAGTCAAAAGATTAAATGTTAAAATTTCATCAATATTGACCATTTTTTCAACGTTCGACTGGTCCGGGGTCATCGTTTTTCATCAGAAAATTGATTTTTTGGACTCTACCAAAAAAGATTCAAAATGTCTTTTGGATCGGGCCTCATGTTGAATAACCACTTTTTAAACCCTCACAGTGACCAAAATTGCCATTTTTACAGAGTTTTGCTTACTCGAAATCTTCAATTTTGACCAATTTCAGGCACAGAAATAACTTTAAACACACTTATTTTAGTTGAAAAAGTAATAATTCACATCCAACCGTCATTTAAAGTCAAAAGATTAAATGTTAAAATTTCATCAATATTGACCATTTTTTCAACGTTCGACTGGTCCGGGGTCATCGTTTTTCATCAGAAAATTGATTTTTTGGACTCTACCAAAAATGTTTCAAAATGTCATTTGGATCGGGCCTCATGTTGAATAACCACTTTTTAAACCCTCACAGTGACCAAAATTGCCATTTTTTCAGAGTTTTGCTTACTCAAAATCTTCAATTTTGACCAATTTCAGGCACAGAAATGACTTTAAACACACTTATTTTAGTTGAAAAAGTAATAATTCACATCCAACCGTCATTTAAAGTCAAAAGATTAAATGTTAAAATTTCATCAATATTGACCATTTTTTCAACGTTCGACTGGTCCGGGGTCATCGTTTTTCATCAGAAAATAGATTTTTTGGACTCTACCAAAAATGATTCAAAATGTCATTTGGATCGGGCCTCATGTTGAATAACCACTTTTTAAACCCTCACAGTGACCAAAATTGCCATTTTTACAGAGTTTTGCTTACTCAAAATCTTCAATTTTGACCAATTTCAGGCACAGAAATGACTTTAAACACACTTATTTTAGTTGAAAAAGTAATAATTCACATCCAACCGTCATTTAAAGTCAAAAGATTAAATGTTAAAATTTCATCAATATTGACCATTTTTTCAACGTTCGACTGGTCCGGGGTCATCGTTTTTCATCAGAAAATTGATTTTTTGGACTCTACGAAAAATGTTTCAAAATGTCATTTGGATCGGGCCTCATGTTGAATAACCACTTTTTAAACCCTCACAGTGACCAAAATTGCCATTTTTTTCAGAGTTTTGCTTACTCAAAATCTTCAATTTTGACCAATTTCAGGCACAGAAATGACTTTAAACACACTTATTTTAGTTGAAAAAGTAATAATTCACATCCAACCGTCATTTAAAGTCAAAAGATTAAATGTTAAAATTTCATCAATATTGACCATTTTTTCAACGTTCGACTGGTCCGGGGTCATCGTTTTTCATCAGAAAATTGATTTTTTGGACTCTACCAAAAATGATTCAAAATGTCATTTGGATCGGGCCTCATGTTGAATAACCACTTTTTAAACCCTCACAGTGACCAAAATTGCCATTTTTACAGAGTTTTGCTTACTCAAAATCTTCAATTTTGACCAATTTCAGGCACAGAAATGACTTTAAACACACTTATTTTAGTTGAAAAAGTAATAATTCACATCCAACCGTCATTTAAAGTCAAAAGATTAAATGTTAAAATTTCATCAATATTGACCATTTTTTCAACGTTCGACTGGTCCGGGGTCATCGTTTTTCATCAGAAAATGGATTTTTTGGACTCTACCAAAAAAGATTCAAAATGTCTTTTGGATCGGGTCTCATGTTGAATAACCACTTTTTAAACCCTCACAGTGACCAAAATTGCCATTTTTACAGAGTTTTGCTTACTCAAAATCTTCAATTTTGACCAATTTCAGGCACAGAAATGACTTTAAACACACTTATTTTAGTTGAAAAAGTAATAATTCACATCCAACCGTCATTTAAAGTCAAAAGATTAAATGTTAAAATTTCATCAATATTGACCATTTTTTCAACGTTCGACTGGTCCGGGGTCATCGTTTTTCATCAGAAAATGGATTTTTTGGAGTCTACCAAAAAAGATTCAAAATGTCTTTTGGATCGGGTCTCATGTTGAATAACCACTTTTTAAACCCTCACAGTGACCAAAATTGCCATTTTTACAGAGTTTTGCTTACTCAAAATCTTCAATTTTGACCAATTTCAGGCACAGAAATGATTTTAAACACACTTATTTTAGTTGAAAAAGTAATAATTCACATCCAACTGTCATTTAAAGTCAAAAGATTAAATGTTAAAATTTCATCAATATTGACCATTTTTTCAACGTTCGACTGGTCCGGGGTCATCGTTTTTCATCAGAAAATTGATTTTTTGGACTCTCCCAAAAATGATTCAAAATGTCATTTGGATCGGGCCTCATGTTGAATAACCACTTTTTAAACCCTCACAGTGACCAAAATTGCCATTTTTACAGAGTTTTGCTTACTCAAAATCTTAAATTTTGACCAATTTCAGGCACAGAAATGACTTTAAACACACTTATTTTAGTTGAAAAAGTAATAATTCACATCCAACCGTCATTTAAAGTCAAAAGATTAAATGTTAAAATTTCATCAATATTGACCATTTTTTCAACGTTCGACTGGTCCGGGGTCATCGTTTTTCATCAGAAAATTGATTTTTTGGACTCTACCAAAAAAGATTCAAAATGTCTTTTGGATCGGGCCTCATGTTGAATAACCACTTTTTAAACCCTCACAGTGACCAAAATTGCCATTTTTACAGAGTTTTGCTTACTCAAAATCTTCAATTTTGACCAATTTCAGGCACAGAAATAACTTTAAACACACTTATTTTAGTTGAAAAAGTAATAATTCACATCCAACCGTCATTTAAAGTCAAAAGATTAAATGTTAAAATTTCATCAATATTGACCATTTTTTCAACGTTCGACTGGTCCGGGGTCATCGTTTTTCATCAGAAAATTGATTTTTTGGACTCTACCAAAAATGTTTCAAAATGTCATTTGGATCGGGCCTCATGTTGAATAACCACTTTTTAAACCCTCACAGTGACCAAAATTGCCATTTTTTTCAGAGTTTTGCTTACTCAAAATCTTCAATTTTGACCAATTTCAGGCACAGAAATGACTTTAAACACACTTATTTTAGTTGAAAAAGTAATAATTCACATCCAACCGTCATTTAAAGTCAAAAGATTAAATGTTAAAATTTCATCAATATTGACCATTTTTTCAATGTTCGACTGGTCCGGGGTCATCGTTTTTCATCAGAAAATTGATTTTTTGGACTCTACCAAAAATGATTCAAAATGTCATTTGGATCGGGCCTCATGTTGAATAACCACTTTTTAAACCCTCACAGTGACCAAAATTGCCATTTTTACAGAGTTTTGCTTACTCAAAATCTTCAATTTTGACCAATTTCAGGCACAGAAATGACTTTAAACACACTTATTTTAGTTGAAAAAGTAATAATTCACATCCAACCGTCATTTAAAGTCAAAAGATTAAATGTTAAAATTTCATCAATATTGACCATTTTTTCAACGTTCGACTGGTCCGGGGTCATCGTTTTTCATCAGAAAATGGATTTTTTGGACTCTACCAAAAAAGATTCAAAATGTCTTTTGGATCGGGTCTCATGTTGAATAACCACTTTTTAAACCCTCACAGTGACCAAAATTGCCATTTTTACAGAGTTTTGCTTACTCAAAATCTTCAATTTTGACCAATTTCAGGCACAGAAATGACTTTAAACACACTTATTTTAGTTGAAAAAGTAATAATTCACATCCAACCGTCATTTAAAGTCAAAAGATTAAATGTTAAAATTTCATCAATATTGACCATTTTTTCAACGTTCGACTGGTCCGGGGTCATCGTTTTCATCAGAAAATGGATTTTTTGGAGTCTACCAAAAAAGATTCAAAATGTCTTTTGGATCGGGTCTCATGTTGAATAACCACTTTTTAAACCCTCACAGTGACCAAAATTGCCATTTTTACAGAGTTTTGCTTACTCAAAATCTTCAATTTTGACCAATTTCAGGCACAGAAATGACTTTAAACACACTTATTTTAGTTGAAAAAGTAATAATTCACATCCAACCGTCATTTAAAGTCAAAAGATTAAATGTTAACATTTCATCAATATTGACCATTTTTTCAACGTTCGACTGGTCCGGGGTCATCGTTTTTCATCAGAAAATTGATTTTTTGGACTCTACCAAAAAGATTCAAAATGTTTTTGGGATCGGGTCTCATGTTGAATAACCACTTTTTAAACCCTCACAGTGACCAAAATTGCCATTTTTACAGAGTTTTGCTTACTCAAAATCTTCAATTTTGACCAATTTCAGGCACAGAAATGACTTTAAACACACTTATTTTAGTTGAAAAAGTAATAATTCACATCCAACCGTCATTTAAAGTCAAAAGATTAAATGTTAAAATTTCATCAATATTGACCATTTTTTCAACGTTCGACTGGTCCGGGGTCATCGTTTTTCATCAGAAAATTGATTTTTTGGACTCTACCAAAAGTGATTCAAAATGTCATTTGGATCGGGCCTCATGTTGAATAACCACTTTTTAAACCCTCACAGTGACCAAAATTGCCATTTTTACAGAGTTTTGCTTACTCAAAATCTTAAATTTTGACCAATTTCAGGCACAGAAATGACTTTAAACACACTTATTTTAGTTGAAAAGTAATAATTCACATCCAACCGTCATTTAAAGTCAAAAGATTAAATGTTAAAATTTCATCAATATTGACCATTTTTTCAACGTTCGACTGGTCCGGGGTCATCGTTTTTCATCAGAAAATTGATTTTTTGGACTCTACCAAAAATGATTCAAAATGTCATTTGGATCGGGCCTCATGTTGAATAACCACTTTTTAAACCCTCACAGTGACCAAAATTGCCATTTTTACAGAGTTTTGCTTACTCAAAATCTTCAATTTTGACCAATTTCAGGCACAGAAATGACTTTAAACACACTTATTTTAGTTGAAAAAGTAATAATTCACATCCAACCGTCATTTAAAGTCAAAAGATTAAATGTTAAAATTTCATCAATATTGACCATTTTTTCAACGTTCGACTGGTCCGGGGTCATCGTTTTTCATCAGAAAATTGATTTTTTGGACTCTACCAAAAATGATTCAAAATGTCATTTGGATCGGGCCTCATGTTGAATAACCACTTTTTAAACCCTCACAGTGACCAAAATTGCCATTTTTACAGAGTTTTGCTTACTCAAAATCTTCAATTTTGACCAATTTCAGGCACAGAAATGATTTTAAACACACTTATTTTAGTTGAAAAAGTAATAATTCACATCCAACTGTCATTTAAAGTCAAAAGATTAAATGTTAAAATTTCATCAATATTGACCATTTTTTCAACGTTCGACTGGTCCGGGGTCATCGTTTTTCATCAGAAAATTGATTTTTTGGACTCTACCAAAAAAGATTCAAAATGTTTTTTGGATCGGGTCTCATGTTGAATAACCACTTTTTAAACCCTCACAGTGACCAAAATTGCCATTTTTACAGAGTTTTGCTTACTCAAAATCTTCAATTTTGACCAATTTCAGGCACAGAAATGACTTTAAACACACTTATTTTAGTTGAAAAAGTAATAATTCACATCCAACCGTCATTTAAAGTCAAAAGATTAAATGTTAAAATTTCATCAATATTGACCATTTTTTCAACGTTCGACTGGTCCGGGGTCATCGTTTTTCATCAGAAAATTGATTTTTTGGACTCTACCAAAAATGATTCAAAATGTCATTTGGATCGGGCCTCATGTTGAATAACCACTTTTTAAACCCTCACAGTGACCAAAATTGCCATTTTTACAGAGTTTTGCTTACTCAAAATCTTCAATTTTGACCAATTTCTGGCACAGAAATGACTTTAAACACACTTATTTTAGTTGAAAAAGTAATAATTCACATCCAACCGTCATTTAAAGTCAAAAGATTAAATGTTAAAATTTCATCAATATTGACCATTTTTTCAACGTTCGACTGGTCCGGGGTCATCGTTTTTCATCAGAAAATGGATTTTTTGGACTCTACCAAAAAAGATTCAAAATGTCTTTTGGATCGGGTCTCATGTTGAATAACCACTTTTTAAACCCTCACAGTGACCAAAATTGCCATTTTTACAGAGTTTTGCTTACTCAAAATCTTAAATTTTGACCAATTTCAGGCACAGAAATGACTTTAAACACACTTATTTTAGTTGAAAAAGTAATAATTCACATCCAACCGTCATTTAAAGTCAAAAGATTAAATGTTAACATTTCATCAATATTGACCATTTTTTCAACGTTCGACTGGTCCGGGGTCATCGTTTTTCATCAGAAAATGGATTTTTTGGACTCTACCAAAAAAGATTCAAAATGTCTTTTGGATCGGGTCTCATGTTGAATAACCACTTTTTAAACCCTCACAGTGACCAAAATTGCCATTTTTACAGAGTTTTGCTTACTCAAAATCTTCAATTTTGACCAATTTCAGGCACAGAAATGACTTTAAACACACTTATTTTAGTTGAAAAAGTAATAATTCACATCCAACCGTCATTTAAAGTCAAAAGATTAAATGTTAACATTTCATCAATATTGACCATTTTTTCAACGTTCGACTGGTCCGGGGTCATCGTTTTTCATCAGAAAATTGATTTTTTGGACTGTACAAAAAATGATTCAAAATGTCATTTGGATCGGGCCTCATGTTGAATAACCACTTTTTAAACCCTCACAGTGACCAAAATTGCCATTTTTACAGAGTTTTGCTTACTCAAAATCTTCAATTTTGACCAATTTCAGGCACAGAAATGATTTTAAACACACTTATTTTAGTTGAAAAAGTAATAATTCACATCCAACTGTCATTTAAAGTCAAAAGATTAAATGTTAAAATTTCATCAATATTGACCATTTTTTCAACGTTCGACTGGTCCGGGGTCATCGTTTTTCATCAGAAAATTGATTTTTTGGACTCTACCAAAAAAGATTCAAAATGTTTTTTGGATCGGGTCTCATGTTGAATAACCACTTTTTAAACCCTCACAGTGACCAAAATTGCCATTTTTACAGAGTTTTGCTTACTCAAAATCTTCAATTTTGACCAATTTCAGGCACAGAAATGACTTTAAACACACTTATTTTAGTTGAAAAAGTAATAATTCACATCCAACCGTCATTTAAAGTCAAAAGATTAAATGTTAAAATTTCATCAATATTGACCATTTTTTCAACGTTCGACTGGTCCGGGGTCATCGTTTTTCATCAGAAAATTGATTTTTTGGACTCTACCAAAAAAGATTCAAAATGTTTTTTGGATCGGGTCTCATGTTGAATAACCACTTTTTAAACCCTCACAGTGACCAAAATTGCCATTTTTACAGAGTTTTGCTTACTCAAAATCTTCAATTTTGACCAATTTCAGGCACAGAAATGACTTTAAACACACTTATTTTAGTTGAAAAAGTAATAATTCACATCCAACCGTCATTTAAAGTCAAAAGATTAAATGTTAAAATTTCATCAATATTGACCATTTTTTCAACGTTCGACTGGTCCGGGGTCATCGTTTTTCATCAGAAAATTGATTTTTTGGACTCTACCAAAAATGATTCAAAATGTCATTTGGATCGGGCCTCATGTTGAATAACCACTTTTTAAACCCTCACAGTGACCAAAATTGCCATTTTTACAGAGTTTTGCTTACTCAAAATCTTCAATTTTGACCAATTTCTGGCACAGAAATGACTTTAAACACACTTATTTTAGTTGAAAAAGTAATAATTCACATCCAACCGTCATTTAAAGTCAAAAGATTAAATGTTAAAATTTCATCAATATTGACCATTTTTTCAACGTTCGACTGGTCCGGGGTCATCGTTTTTCATCAGAAAATGGATTTTTTGGACTCTACCAAAAAAGATTCAAAATGTCTTTTGGATCGGGTCTCATGTTGAATAACCACTTTTTAAACCCTCACAGTGACCAAAATTGCCATTTTTACAGAGTTTTGCTTACTCAAAATCTTAAATTTTGACCAATTTCAGGCACAGAAATGACTTTAAACACACTTATTTTAGTTGAAAAAGTAATAATTCACATCCAACCGTCATTTAAAGTCAAAAGATTAAATGTTAACATTTCATCAATATTGACCATTTTTTCAACGTTCGACTGGTCCGGGGTCATCGTTTTTCATCAGAAAATGGATTTTTTGGACTCTACCAAAAAAGATTCAAAATGTCTTTTGGATCGGGTCTCATGTTGAATAACCACTTTTTAAACCCTCACAGTGACCAAAATTGCCATTTTTACAGAGTTTTGCTTACTCAAAATCTTCAATTTTGACCAATTTCAGGCACAGAAATGACTTTAAACACACTTATTTTAGTTGAAAAAGTAATAATTCACATCCAACCGTCATTTAAAGTCAAAAGATTAAATGTTAACATTTCATCAATATTGACCATTTTTTCAACGTTCGACTGGTCCGGGGTCATCGTTTTTCATCAGAAAATTGATTTTTTGGACTGTACAAAAAATGATTCAAAATGTCATTTGGATCGGGCCTCATGTTGAATAACCACTTTTTAAACCCTCACAGTGACCAAAATTGCCATTTTTACAGAGTTTTGCTTACTCAAAATCTTCAATTTTGACCAATTTCAGGCACAGAAATGATTTTAAACACACTTATTTTAGTTGAAAAAGTAATAATTCACATCCAACTGTCATTTAAAGTCAAAAGATTAAATGTTAAAATTTCATCAATATTGACCATTTTTTCAACGTTCGACTGGTCCGGGGTCATCGTTTTTCATCAGAAAATTGATTTTTTGGACTCTACCAAAAAAGATTCAAAATGTTTTTTGGATCGGGTCTCATGTTGAATAACCACTTTTTAAACCCTCACAGTGACCAAAATTGCCATTTTTACAGAGTTTTGCTTACTCAAAATCTTCAATTTTGACCAATTTCAGGCACAGAAATGACTTTAAACACACTTATTTTAGTTGAAAAAGTAATAATTCACATCCAACCGTCATTTAAAGTCAAAAGATTAAATGTTAAAATTTCATCAATATTGACCATTTTTTCAACGTTCGACTGGTCCGGGGTCATCGTTTTTCATCAGAAAATTGATTTTTTGGACTCTACCAAAAATGATTCAAAATGTCATTTGGATCGGGCCTCATGTTGAATAACCACTTTTTAAACCCTCACAGTGACCAAAATTGCCATTTTTACAGAGTTTTGCTTACTCAAAATCTTAAATTTTGACCAATTTCAGGCACAGAAATGACTTTAAACACACTTATTTTAGTTGAAAAAGTAATAATTCACATCCAACCGTCATTTAAAGTCAAAAGATTAAATGTTAAAATTTCATCAATATTGACCATTTTTTCAACGTTCGACTGGTCCGGGGTCATCGTTTTTCATCAGAAAATAGATTTTTTGGACTCTACCAAAAATGATTCAAAATGTCATTTGGATCGGGCCTCATGTTGAATAACCACTTTTTAAACCCTCACAGTGACCAAAATTGCCATTTTTACAGAGTTTTGCTTACTCAAAATCTTCAATTTTGACCAATTTCAGGCACAGAAATGACTTTAAACACACTTATTTTAGTTGAAAAAGTAATAATTCACATCCAACCGTCATTTAAAGTCAAAAGATTAAATGTTACAATTTCATCAATATTGACCATTTTTTCAACGTTCGACTGGTCCGGGGTCATCGTTTTTCATCAGAAAATTGATTTTTTGGACTCTACCAAAAATGATTCAAAATGTCATTTGGATCGGGCCTCATGTTGAATAACCACTTTTTAAACCCTCACAGTGACCAAAATTGCCATTTTTACAGAGTTTTGCTTACTCAAAATCTTCAATTTTGACCAATTTCAGGCACAGAAATGACTTTAAACACACTTATTTTAGTTGAAAAAGTAATAATTCACATCCAACCATCATTTAAAGTCAAAAGATTAAATGTTAAAATTTCATCAATATTGACCATTTTTTCAACGTTCGACTGGTCCGGGGTCATCGTTTTTCATCAGAAAATGGATTTTTTGGACTCTACCAAAAAAGATTCAAAATGTCTTTTGGATCGGGCCTCATGTTGAATAACCACTTTTTAAACCCTCACAGTGACCAAAATTGCCATTTTTACAGAGTTTTGCTTACTCAAAATCTTCAATTTTGACCAATTTCAGGCACAGAAATGACTTTAAACACACTTATTTTAGTTGAAAAAGTAATAATTCACATCCAACCGTCATTTAAAGTCAAAAGATTAAATGTTAAAATTTCATCAATATTGACCATTTTTTCAATGTTCGACTGGTCCGGGGTCATCGTTTTTCATCAGAAAATGGATTTTTTGGACTCTACCAAAAAAGATTCAAAATGTCTTTTGGATCGGGTCTCATGTTGAATAACCACTTTTTAAACCCTCACAGTGACCAAAATTGCCATTTTTACAGAGTTTTGCTTACTCAAAATCTTCAATTTTGACCAATTTCAGGCACAGAAATGACTTTAAACACACTTATTTTAGTTGAAAAAGTAATAATTCACATCCAACCGTCATTTAAAGTCAAAAGATTAAATGTTAAAATTTCATCAATATTGACCATTTTTTCAACGTTCGACTGGTCCGGGGTCATCGTTTTTCATCAGAAAATTGATTTTTTGGACTCTACCAAAAAAGATTCAAAATGTCTTTTGGATCGGGTCTCATGTTGAATAACCACTTTTTAAACCCTCACAGTGACCAAAATTGCCATTTTTACAGAGTTTTGCTTACTCAAAATCTTCAATTTTGACCAATTTCAGGCACAGAAATGACTTTAAACACACTTATTTTAGTTGAAAAAGTAATAATTCACATCCAACCATCATTTAAAGTCAAAAGATTAAATGTTAAAATTTCATCAATATTGACCATTTTTTCAACGTTCGACTGGTCCGGGGTCATCGTTTTTCATCAGAAAATGGATTTTTTGGACTCTACCAAAAAAGATTCAAAATGTCTTTTGGATTGGGCCTCATGTTGAATAACCACTTTTTAAACCCTCACAGTGACCAAAATTGCCATTTTTACAGAGTTTTGCTTACTCAAAATCTTCAATTTTGACCAATTTCAGGCACAGAAATGACTTTAAACACACTTATTTTAGTTGAAAAAGTAATAATTCACATCCAACCGTCATTTAAAGTCAAAAGATTAAATGTTAAAATTTCATCAATATTGACCATTTTTTCAACGTTCGACTGGTCCGGGGTCATCGTTTTTCATCAGAAAATGGATTTTTTGGACTCTACCAAAAAAGATTCAAAATGTCTTTTGGATCGGGCCTCATGTTGAATAACCACTTTTTAAACCCTCACAGTGACCAAAATTGCCATTTTTACAGAGTTTTGCTTACTCAAAATCTTCAATTTTGACCAATTTCAGGCACAGAAATGACTTTAAACACACTTATTTTAGTTGAAAAAGTAATAATTCACATCCAACCGTCATTTAAAGTCAAAAGATTAAATGTTAAAATTTCATCAATATTGACCATTTTTTCAACGTTCGACTGGTCCGGGGTCATCGTTTTTCATCAGAAAATGGATTTTTTGGACTCTACCAAAAAAGATTCAAAATGTCTTTTGGATCGGGTCTCATGTTGAATAACCACTTTTTAAACCCTCACAGTGACCAAAATTGCCATTTTTACAGAGTTTTGCTTACTCAAAATCTTCAATTTTGACCAATTTCAGGCACAGAAATGACTTTAAACACACTTATTTTAGTTGAAAAAGTAATAATTCACATCCAACCGTCATTTAAAGTCAAAAGATTAAATGTTAAAATTTCATCAATATTGACCATTTTTTCAACGTTCGACTGGTCCGGGGTCATCGTTTTTCATCAGAAAATTGATTTTTTGGACTCTACCAAAAAAGATTCAAAATGTCTTTTGGATCGGGTCTCATGTTGAATAACCACTTTTTAAACCCTCACAGTGACCAAAATTGCCATTTTTACAGAGTTTTGCTTACTCAAAATCTTCAATTTTGACCAATTTCAGGCACAGAAATGACTTTAAACACACTTATTTTAGTTGAAAAAGTAATAATTCACATCCAACCGTCATTTAAAGTCAAAAGATTAAATGTTAAAATTTCATCAATATTGACCATTTTTTCAACGTTCGACTGGTCCGGGGTCATCGTTTTTCATCAGAAAATTGATTTTTTGGACTCTACCAAAAAAGATTCAAAATGTCATTTGGATCGGGCCTCATGTTGAATAACCACTTTTTAAACCCTCACAGTGACCAAAATTGCCATTTTTACAGAGTTTTGCTTACTCAAAATCTTCAATTTTGACCAATTTCAGGCACAGAAATGACTTTAAACACACTTATTTTAGTTGAAAAAGTAATAATTCACATCCAACCGTCATTTAAAGTCAAAAGATTAAATGTTAAAATTTCATCAATATTGACCATTTTTTCAACGTTCGACTGGTCCGGGGTCATCGTTTTTCATCAGAAAATTGATTTTTTGGACTCTACCAAAAATGATTCAAAATGTCATTTGGATCGGGCCTCATGTTGAATAACCACTTTTTAAACCCTCACAGTGACCAAAATTGCCATTTTTACAGAGTTTTGCTTACTCAAAATCTTCAATTTTGACCAATTTCAGGCACAGAAATGACTTTAAACACACTTATTTTAGTTGAAAAAGTAATAATTCACATCCAACCGTCATTTAAAGTCAAAAGATTAAATGTTAAAATTTCATCAATATTGACCATTTTTTCAACGTTCGACTGGTCCGGGGTCATCGTTTTTCATCAGAAAATTGATTTTTTGGACTCTACCAAAAATGATTCAAAATGTCATTTGGATCGGGCCTCATGTTGAATAACCACTTTTTAAACCCTCACAGTGACCAAAATTGCCATTTTTACAGAGTTTTGCTTACTCAAAATCTTAAATTTTGACCAATTTCAGGCACAGAAATGACTTTAAACACACTTATTTTAGTTGAAAAAGTAATAATTCACATCCAACCGTCATTTAAAGTCAAAAGATTAAATGTTAAAATTTCATCAATATTGACCATTTTTTCAACGTTCGACTGGTCCGGGGTCATCGTTTTTCATCAGAAAATAGATTTTTTGGACTCTACCAAAAATGATTCAAAATGTCATTTGGATCGGGCCTCATGTTGAATAACCACTTTTTAAACCCTCACAGTGACCAAAATTGCCATTTTTACAGAGTTTTGCTTACTCAAAATCTTCAATTTTGACCAATTTCAGGCACAGAAATGACTTTAAACACACTTATTTTAGTTGAAAAAGTAATAATTCACATCCAACCGTCATTTAAAGTCAAAAGATTAAATGTTAAAATTTCATCAATATTGACCATTTTTTCAACGTTCGACTGGTCCGGGGTCATCGTTTTTCATCAGAAAATTGATTTTTTGGACTCTACCAAAAATGATTCAAAATGTCATTTGGATCGGGCCTCATGTTGAATAACCACTTTTTAAACCCTCACAGTGACCAAAATTGCCATTTTTACAGAGTTTTGCTTACTCAAAATCTTCAATTTTGACCAATTTCAGGCACAGAAATGACTTTAAACACACTTATTTTAGTTGAAAAAGTAATAATTCACATCCAACCGTCATTTAAAGTCAAAAGATTAAATGTTAAAATTTCATCAATATTGACCATTTTTTCAACGTTCGACTGGTCCGGGGTCATCGTTTTTCATCAGAAAATTGATTTTTTGGACTCTACCAAAAAAGATTCAAAATGTCTTTTGGATCGGGTCTCATGTTGAATAACCACTTTTTAAACCCTCACAGTGACCAAAATTGCCATTTTTACAGAGTTTTGCTTACTCAAAATCTTCAATTTTGACCAATTTCAGGCACAGAAATGACTTTAAACACACTTATTTTAGTTGAAAAAGTAATAATTCACATCCAACCGTCATTTAAAGTCAAAAGATTAAATGTTAAAATTTCATCAATATTGACCATTTTTTCAACGTTCGACTGGTCCGGGGTCATCGTTTTTCATCAGAAAATGGATTTTTTGGACTCTACCAAAAAAGATTCAAAATGTCATTTGGATCGGGCCTCATGTTGAATAACCACTTTTTAAACCCTCACAGTGACCAAAATTGCCATTTTTACAGAGTTTTGCTTACTCAAAATCTTAAATTTTGACCAATTTCAGGCACAGAAATGACTTTAAACACACTTATTTTAGTTGAAAAAGTAATAATTCACATCCAACCGTCATTTAAAGTCAAAAGATTAAATGTTAAAATTTCATCAATATTGACCATTTTTTCAACGTTCGACTGGTCCGGGGTCATCGTTTTTCATCAGAAAATTGATTTTTTGGACTCTACCAAAAATGATTCAAAATGTCATTTGGATCGGGCCTCATGTTGAATAACCACTTTTTAAACCCTCACAGTGACCAAAATTGCCATTTTTACAGAGTTTTGCTTACTCAAAATCTTCAATTTTGACCAATTTCAGGCACAGAAATGACTTTAAACACACTTATTTTAGTTGAAAAAGTAATAATTCACATCCAACCGTCATTTAAAGTCAAAAGATTAAATGTTAAAATTTCATCAATATTGACCATTTTTTCAACGTTCGACTGGTCCGGGGTCATCGTTTTTCATCAGAAAATTGATTTTTTGGACTCTACCAAAAATGATTCAAAATGTCATTTGGATCGGGCCTCATGTTGAATAACCACTTTTTAAACCCTCACAGTGACCAAAATTGCCATTTTTACAGAGTTTTGCTTACTCAAAATCTTCAATTTTGACCAATTTCAGGCACAGAAATGACTTTAAACACACTTATTTTAGTTGAAAAAGTAATAATTCACATCCAACCGTCATTTAAAGTCAAAAGATTAAATGTTAAAATTTCATCAATATTGACCATTTTTTCAACGTTCGACTGGTCCGGGGTCATCGTTTTTCATCAGAAAATTGATTTTTTGGACTCTACCAAAAATGATTCAAAATGTCATTTGGATCGGGCCTCATGTTGAATAACCACTTTTTAAACCCTCACAGTGACCAAAATTGCCATTTTTACAGAGTTTTGCTTACTCAAAATCTTCAATTTTGACCAATTTCAGGCACAGAAATGACTTTAAACACACTTATTTTAGTTGAAAAAGTAATAATTCACATCCAACCGTCATTTAAAGTCAAAAGATTAAATGTTAAAATTTCATCAATATTGACCATTTTTTCAACGTTCGACTGGTCCGGGGTCATCGTTTTTCATCAGAAAATTGATTTTTTGGACTCTACCAAAAATGATTCAAAATGTCATTTGGATCGGGCCTCATGTTGAATAACCAATTTTTAAACCCTCACAGTGACCAAAATTGCCATTTTTACAGAGTTTTGCTTACTCAAAATCTTAAATTTTGACCAATTTCAGGCACAGAAATGACTTTAAACACACTTATTTTAGTTGAAAAAGTAATAATTCACATCCAACCGTCATTTAAAGTCAAAAGATTAAATGTTAAAATGTCATCAATATTGACCATTTTTTCAACGTTCGACTGGTCCGGGGTCATCGTTTTTCATCAGAAAATTGATTTTTTGGACTCTACCAAAAAAGATTCAAAATGTCTTTTGGATCGGGCCTCATGTTGATTGAAATAACCACTTTTTAAACCCTCACAGTGACCAAAATTGCCATTTTTTACAGAGTTTTGCTTACTCAAAATCTTCAATTTTGACCAATTTCAGGCACAGAAATACTTTAAACACACTTATTTTAGTTGAAAAAGTAATAATTCACATCCAACCGTCATTTAAAGTCAAAAGATTAAATGTTAAAATTTCATCAATATTGACCATTTTTTTCAACGTTCGACTGGTCCGGGGTCATCGTTTTTCATCAGAAAATTGATTTTTTGGACTCTACCAAAAATGTTTCAAAATGTCATTTGGATCGGGCCTCATGTTGAATAACCACTTTTTAAACCCTCACAGTGACCAAATTGCCATTTTTTTCAGAGTTTTGCTTACTCAAAATCTTCAATTTTGACCAATTTCAGGCACAGAAATGACTTTAAACACACTTATTTTAGTTGAAAAAGTAATAATTCACATCCAACCGTCATTTAAAGTCAAAAGATTAAATGTTAAAATTTCATCAATATTGACCATTTTTCAACGTTCGACTGGTCCGGGGTCATCGTTTTTCATCAGAAAATTGATTTTTTGGACTCTACCAAAAATGATTCAAAATGTCATTTGGATCGGGCCTCATGTTGAATAACCACTTTTTAAACCCTCACAGTGACCAAAATTGCCATTTTTACAGAGTTTTGCTTACTCAAAATCTTCAATTTTGACCAATTTCAGGCACAGAAATGACTTTAAACACACTTATTTTAGTTGAAAAAGTAATAATTCACATCCAACCGTCATTTAAAGTCAAAAGATTAAATGTTAAAATTTCATCAATATTGACCATTTTTTCAACGTTCGACTGGTCCGGGGTCATCGTTTTTCATCAGAAAATTGATTTTTTGGACTCTACCAAAAAAGATTCAAAATGTCTTTTGGATCGGGCCTCATGTTGAATAACCACTTTTTAAACCCTCACAGTGACCAAAATTGCCATTTTTACAGAGTTTTGCTTACTCAAAATCTTCAATTTTGACCAATTTCAGGCACAGAAATAACTTTAAACACACTTATTTTAGTTGAAAAAGTAATAATTCACATCCAACCGTCATTTAAGTCAAAAGATTAAATGTTAAAATTTCATCAATATTGACCATTTTTTCAACGTTCGACTGGTCCGGGGTCATCGTTTTTCATCAGAAAATTGATTTTTTGGACTCTACCAAAAATGTTTCAAATGTCATTTGGATCGGGCTCATGTTGAATAACCACTTTTTAAACCCTCACAGTGACCAAAATTGCCATTTTTTTCAGAGTTTTGCTTACTCAAAATCTTCATTTTGACCAATTTCAGGCACAGAAATGACTTTAAACACACTTATTTTAGTTGAAAAAGTAATAATTCACATCCAACCGTCATTTAAAGTCAAAAGATTAAATGTTAAAATTTCATCAATATTGACCATTTTTTCAACGTTCGACTGGTCCGGGGTCATCGTTTTTCATCAGAAGATTGATTTTTTGGACTCTACCAAAAATGATTCAAAATGTCATTTGGATCGGGCCTCATGTTGAATAACCACTTTTTAAACCCTCACAGTGACCAAAATTGCCATTTTTACAGAGTTTTGCTTACTCAAAATCTTCAATTTTGACCAATTTCAGGCACAGAAATGACTTTAAACACACTTATTTTAGTTGAAAAAGTAATAATTCACATCCAACCGTCATTTAAAGTCAAAAGATTAAATGTTAAAATTTCATCAATATTGACCATTTTTTCAACGTTCGACTGGTCCGGGGTCATCGTTTTTCATCAGAAAATGGATTTTTTGGACTCTACCAAAAAAGATTCAAAATGTCTTTTGGATCGGGTCTCATGTTGAATAACCACTTTTTAAACCCTCACAGTGACCAAATTGCCATTTTTACAGAGTTTTGCTTACTCAAAATCTTCAATTTTGACCAATTTCAGGCACAGAAATGACTTTAAACACACTTATTTTAGTTGAAAAAGTAATAATTCAATCCAACCGTCATTTAAAGTCAAAAGATTAAATGTTAACATTTCATCAATATTGACCATTTTTTCAACGTTCGACTGGTCCGGGGTCATCGTTTTTCATCAGAAAATTGATTTTTTGGACTCTACCAAAAAAGATTCAAAATGTTTTTGGGATCGGGTCTCATGTTGAATAACCACTTTTTAAACCCTCACAGTGACCAAAATTGCCATTTTTACAGAGTTTTGCTTACTCAAAATCTTCAATTTTGACCAATTTCAGGCACAGAAATGACTTTAAACACACTTATTTTAGTTGAAAAAGTAATAATTCACATCCAACCGTCATTTAAAGTCAAAAGATTAAATGTTAAAATTTCATCAATATTGACCATTTTTTCAACGTTCGACTGGTCCGGGGTCATCGTTTTTCATCAGAAAATTGATTTTTTGGACTCTACCAAAAGTGATTCAAAATGTCATTTGGATCGGGCCTCATGTTGAATAACCACTTTTTAAACCCTCACAGTGACCAAAATTGCCATTTTTACAGAGTTTTGCTTACTCAAAATCTTCAATTTTGACCAATTTCAGGCACAGAAATGACTTTAAACACACTTATTTTAGTTGAAAAAGTAATAATTCACATCCAACCGTCATTTAAAGTCAAAAGATTAAATGTTAACATTTCATCAATATTGACCATTTTTTCAACGTTCGACTGGTCCGGGGTCATCGTTTTTCATCAGAAAATTGATTTTTTGGACTCTACCAAAAAAGATTCAAAATGTTTTTTGGATCGGGTCTCATGTTGAATAACCACTTTTTAAACCCTCACAGTGACCAAAATTGCCATTTTTACAGAGTTTTGCTTACTCAAAATCTTAAATTTTGACCAATTTCTGGCACAGAAATGACTTTAAACACACTTATTTTAGTTGAAAAAGTAATAATTCACATCCAACCGTCATTTAAAGTCAAAAGATTAAATGTTAAAATTTCATCAATATTGACCATTTTTTCAACGTTCGACTGGTCCGGGGTCATCGTTTTTCATCAGAAAATTGATTTTTTGGACTCTACCAAAAATGATTCAAAATGTCATTTGGATCGGGCCTCATGTTGAATAACCACTTTTTAAACCCTCACAGTGACCAAAATTGCCATTTTTACAGAGTTTTGCTTACTCAAAATCTTCAATTTTGACCAATTTCAGGCACAGAAATGACTTTAAACACACTTATTTTAGTTGAAAAAGTAATAATTCACATCCAACCGTCATTTAAAGTCAAAAGATTAAATGTTAAAATTTCATCAATATTGACCATTTTTTCAACGTTCGACTGGTCCGGGGTCATCGTTTTTCATCAGAAAATGGATTTTTTGGACTCTACCAAAAAAGATTCAAAATGTCTTTTGGATCGGGTCTCATGTTGAATAACCACTTTTTAAACCCTCACAGTGACCAAAATTGCCATTTTTACAGAGTTTTGCTTACTCAAAATCTTCAATTTTGACCAATTTCAGGCACAGAAATGACTTTAAACACACTTATTTTAGTTGAAAAAGTAATAATTCACATCCAACCGTCATTTAAAGTCAAAAGATTAAATGTTAACATTTCATCAATATTGACCATTTTTTCAACGTTCGACTGGTCCGGGGTCATCGTTTTTCATCAGAAAATGGATTTTTTGGACTCTACCAAAAAAGATTCAAAATGTCTTTTGGATCGGGTCTCATGTTGAATAACCACTTTTTAAACCCTCACAGTGACCAAAATTGCCATTTTTACAGAGTTTTGCTTACTCAAAATCTTCAATTTTGACCAATTTCAGGCACAGAAATGACTTTAAACACACTTATTTTAGTTGAAAAAGTAATAATTCACATCCAACCGTCATTTAAAGTCAAAAGATTAAATGTTAACATTTCATCAATATTGACCATTTTTTCAACGTTCGACTGGTCCGGGGTCATCGTTTTTCATCAGAAAATTGATTTTTTGGACTGTACAAAAAATGATTCAAAATGTCATTTGGATCGGGCCTCATGTTGAATAACCACTTTTTAAACCCTCACAGTGACCAAAATTGCCATTTTTACAGAGTTTTGCTTACTCAAAATCTTCAATTTTGACCAATTTCAGGCACAGAAATGATTTTAAACACACTTATTTTAGTTGAAAAAGTAATAATTCACATCCAACTGTCATTTAAAGTCAAAAGATTAAATGTTAAAATTTCATCAATATTGACCATTTTTTCAACGTTCGACTGGTCCGGGGTCATCGTTTTTCATCAGAAAATTGATTTTTTGGACTCTACCAAAAAAGATTCAAAATGTTTTTTGGATCGGGTCTCATGTTGAATAACCACTTTTTAAACCCTCACAGTGACCAAAATTGCCATTTTTACAGAGTTTTGCTTACTCAAAATCTTCAATTTTGACCAATTTCAGGCACAGAAATGACTTTAAACACACTTATTTTAGTTGAAAAAGTAATAATTCACATCCAACCGTCATTTAAAGTCAAAAGATTAAATGTTAAAATTTCATCAATATTGACCATTTTTTCAACGTTCGACTGGTCCGGGGTCATCGTTTTTCATCAGAAAATTGATTTTTTGGACTCTACCAAAAATGATTCAAAATGTCATTTGGATCGGGCCTCATGTTGAATAACCACTTTTTAAACCCTCACAGTGACCAAAATTGCCATTTTTACAGAGTTTTGCTTACTCAAAATCTTAAATTTTGACCAATTTCTGGCACAGAAATGACTTTAAACACACTTATTTTAGTTGAAAAAGTAATAATTCACATCCAACCGTCATTTAAAGTCAAAAGATTAAATGTTAAAATTTCATCAATATTGACCATTTTTTCAACGTTCGACTGGTCCGGGGTCATCGTTTTTCATCAGAAAATTGATTTTTTGGACTCTACCAAAAATGATTCAAAATGTCATTTGGATCGGGCCTCATGTTGAATAACCACTTTTTAAACCCTCACAGTGACCAAAATTGCCATTTTTACAGAGTTTTGCTTACTCAAAATCTTCAATTTTGACCAATTTCAGGCACAGAAATGATTTTAAACACACTTATTTTAGTTGAAAAAGTAATAATTCACATCCAACTGTCATTTAAAGTCAAAAGATTAAATGTTAAAATTTCATCAATATTGACCATTTTTTCAACGTTCGACTGGTCCGGGGTCATCGTTTTTCATCAGAAAATTGATTTTTTGGACTCTACCAAAAAAGATTCAAAATGTTTTTTGGATCGGGTCTCATGTTGAATAACCACTTTTTAAACCCTCACAGTGACCAAAATTGCCATTTTTACAGAGTTTTGCTTACTCAAAATCTTCAATTTTGACCAATTTCAGGCACAGAAATGACTTTAAACACACTTATTTTAGTTGAAAAAGTAATAATTCACATCCAACCGTCATTTAAAGTCAAAAGATTAAATGTTAAAATTTCATCAATATTGACCATTTTTTCAACGTTCGACTGGTCCGGGGTCATCGTTTTTCATCAGAAAATTGATTTTTTGGACTCTACCAAAAATGATTCAAAATGTCATTTGGATCGGGCCTCATGTTGAATAACCACTTTTTAAACCCTCACAGTGACCAAAATTGCCATTTTTACAGAGTTTTGCTTACTCAAAATCTTCAATTTTGACCAATTTCTGGCACAGAAATGACTTTAAACACACTTATTTTAGTTGAAAAAGTAATAATTCACATCCAACCGTCATTTAAAGTCAAAAGATTAAATGTTAAAATTTCATCAATATTGACCATTTTTTCAACGTTCGACTGGTCCGGGGTCATCGTTTTTCATCAGAAAATGGATTTTTTGGACTCTACCAAAAAAGATTCAAAATGTCTTTTGGATCGGGTCTCATGTTGAATAACCACTTTTTAAACCCTCACAGTGACCAAAATTGCCATTTTTACAGAGTTTTGCTTACTCAAAATCTTAAATTTTGACCAATTTCAGGCACAGAAATGACTTTAAACACACTTATTTTAGTTGAAAAAGTAATAATTCACATCCAACCGTCATTTAAAGTCAAAAGATTAAATGTTAACATTTCATCAATATTGACCATTTTTTCAACGTTCGACTGGTCCGGGGTCATCGTTTTTCATCAGAAAATGGATTTTTTGGACTCTACCAAAAAAGATTCAAAATGTCTTTTGGATCGGGTCTCATGTTGAATAACCACTTTTTAAACCCTCACAGTGACCAAAATTGCCATTTTTACAGAGTTTTGCTTACTCAAAATCTTCAATTTTGACCAATTTCAGGCACAGAAATGACTTTAAACACACTTATTTTAGTTGAAAAAGTAATAATTCACATCCAACCGTCATTTAAAGTCAAAAGATTAAATGTTAACATTTCATCAATATTGACCATTTTTTCAACGTTCGACTGGTCCGGGGTCATCGTTTTTCATCAGAAAATTGATTTTTTGGACTGTACAAAAAATGATTCAAAATGTCATTTGGATCGGGCCTCATGTTGAATAACCACTTTTTAAACCCTCACAGTGACCAAAATTGCCATTTTTACAGAGTTTTGCTTACTCAAAATCTTCAATTTTGACCAATTTCAGGCACAGAAATGATTTTAAACACACTTATTTTAGTTGAAAAAGTAATAATTCACATCCAACTGTCATTTAAAGTCAAAAGATTAAATGTTAAAATTTCATCAATATTGACCATTTTTTCAACGTTCGACTGGTCCGGGGTCATCGTTTTTCATCAGAAAATTGATTTTTTGGACTCTACCAAAAAAGATTCAAAATGTTTTTTGGATCGGGTCTCATGTTGAATAACCACTTTTTAAACCCTCACAGTGACCAAAATTGCCATTTTTACAGAGTTTTGCTTACTCAAAATCTTCAATTTTGACCAATTTCAGGCACAGAAATGACTTTAAACACACTTATTTTAGTTGAAAAAGTAATAATTCACATCCAACCGTCATTTAAAGTCAAAAGATTAAATGTTAAAATTTCATCAATATTGACCATTTTTTCAACGTTCGACTGGTCCGGGGTCATCGTTTTTCATCAGAAAATTGATTTTTTGGACTCTACCAAAAAAGATTCAAAATGTTTTTTGGATCGGGTCTCATGTTGAATAACCACTTTTTAAACCCTCACAGTGACCAAAATTGCCATTTTTACAGAGTTTTGCTTACTCAAAATCTTCAATTTTGACCAATTTCAGGCACAGAAATGACTTTAAACACACTTATTTTAGTTGAAAAAGTAATAATTCACATCCAACCGTCATTTAAAGTCAAAAGATTAAATGTTAAAATTTCATCAATATTGACCATTTTTTCAACGTTCGACTGGTCCGGGGTCATCGTTTTTCATCAGAAAATTGATTTTTTGGACTCTACCAAAAATGATTCAAAATGTCATTTGGATCGGGCCTCATGTTGAATAACCACTTTTTAAACCCTCACAGTGACCAAAATTGCCATTTTTACAGAGTTTTGCTTACTCAAAATCTTCAATTTTGACCAATTTCTGGCACAGAAATGACTTTAAACACACTTATTTTAGTTGAAAAAGTAATAATTCACATCCAACCGTCATTTAAAGTCAAAAGATTAAATGTTAAAATTTCATCAATATTGACCATTTTTTCAACGTTCGACTGGTCCGGGGTCATCGTTTTTCATCAGAAAATGGATTTTTTGGACTCTACCAAAAAAGATTCAAAATGTCTTTTGGATCGGGTCTCATGTTGAATAACCACTTTTTAAACCCTCACAGTGACCAAAATTGCCATTTTTACAGAGTTTTGCTTACTCAAAATCTTAAATTTTGACCAATTTCAGGCACAGAAATGACTTTAAACACACTTATTTTAGTTGAAAAAGTAATAATTCACATCCAACCGTCATTTAAAGTCAAAAGATTAAATGTTAACATTTCATCAATATTGACCATTTTTTCAACGTTCGACTGGTCCGGGGTCATCGTTTTTCATCAGAAAATGGATTTTTTGGACTCTACCAAAAAAGATTCAAAATGTCTTTTGGATCGGGTCTCATGTTGAATAACCACTTTTTAAACCCTCACAGTGACCAAAATTGCCATTTTTACAGAGTTTTGCTTACTCAAAATCTTCAATTTTGACCAATTTCAGGCACAGAAATGACTTTAAACACACTTATTTTAGTTGAAAAAGTAATAATTCACATCCAACCGTCATTTAAAGTCAAAAGATTAAATGTTAACATTTCATCAATATTGACCATTTTTTCAACGTTCGACTGGTCCGGGGTCATCGTTTTTCATCAGAAAATTGATTTTTTGGACTGTACAAAAAATGATTCAAAATGTCATTTGGATCGGGCCTCATGTTGAATAACCACTTTTTAAACCCTCACAGTGACCAAAATTGCCATTTTTACAGAGTTTTGCTTACTCAAAATCTTCAATTTTGACCAATTTCAGGCACAGAAATGATTTTAAACACACTTATTTTAGTTGAAAAAGTAATAATTCACATCCAACTGTCATTTAAAGTCAAAAGATTAAATGTTAAAATTTCATCAATATTGACCATTTTTTCAACGTTCGACTGGTCCGGGGTCATCGTTTTTCATCAGAAAATTGATTTTTTGGACTCTACCAAAAAAGATTCAAAATGTTTTTTGGATCGGGTCTCATGTTGAATAACCACTTTTTAAACCCTCACAGTGACCAAAATTGCCATTTTTACAGAGTTTTGCTTACTCAAAATCTTCAATTTTGACCAATTTCAGGCACAGAAATGACTTTAAACACACTTATTTTAGTTGAAAAAGTAATAATTCACATCCAACCGTCATTTAAAGTCAAAAGATTAAATGTTAAAATTTCATCAATATTGACCATTTTTTCAACGTTCGACTGGTCCGGGGTCATCGTTTTTCATCAGAAAATTGATTTTTTGGACTCTACCAAAAATGATTCAAAATGTCATTTGGATCGGGCCTCATGTTGAATAACCACTTTTTAAACCCTCACAGTGACCAAAATTGCCATTTTTACAGAGTTTTGCTTACTCAAAATCTTAAATTTTGACCAATTTCAGGCACAGAAATGACTTTAAACACACTTATTTTAGTTGAAAAAGTAATAATTCACATCCAACCGTCATTTAAAGTCAAAAGATTAAATGTTAAAATTTCATCAATATTGACCATTTTTTCAACGTTCGACTGGTCCGGGGTCATCGTTTTTCATCAGAAAATAGATTTTTTGGACTCTACCAAAAATGATTCAAAATGTCATTTGGATCGGGCCTCATGTTGAATAACCACTTTTTAAACCCTCACAGTGACCAAAATTGCCATTTTTACAGAGTTTTGCTTACTCAAAATCTTCAATTTTGACCAATTTCAGGCACAGAAATGACTTTAAACACACTTATTTTAGTTGAAAAAGTAATAATTCACATCCAACCGTCATTTAAAGTCAAAAGATTAAATGTTACAATTTCATCAATATTGACCATTTTTTCAACGTTCGACTGGTCCGGGGTCATCGTTTTTCATCAGAAAATTGATTTTTTGGACTCTACCAAAAATGATTCAAAATGTCATTTGGATCGGGCCTCATGTTGAATAACCACTTTTTAAACCCTCACAGTGACCAAAATTGCCATTTTTACAGAGTTTTGCTTACTCAAAATCTTCAATTTTGACCAATTTCAGGCACAGAAATGACTTTAAACACACTTATTTTAGTTGAAAAAGTAATAATTCACATCCAACCATCATTTAAAGTCAAAAGATTAAATGTTAAAATTTCATCAATATTGACCATTTTTTCAACGTTCGACTGGTCCGGGGTCATCGTTTTTCATCAGAAAATGGATTTTTTGGACTCTACCAAAAAAGATTCAAAATGTCTTTTGGATCGGGCCTCATGTTGAATAACCACTTTTTAAACCCTCACAGTGACCAAAATTGCCATTTTTACAGAGTTTTGCTTACTCAAAATCTTCAATTTTGACCAATTTCAGGCACAGAAATGACTTTAAACACACTTATTTTAGTTGAAAAAGTAATAATTCACATCCAACCGTCATTTAAAGTCAAAAGATTAAATGTTAAAATTTCATCAATATTGACCATTTTTTCAATGTTCGACTGGTCCGGGGTCATCGTTTTTCATCAGAAAATGGATTTTTTGGACTCTACCAAAAAAGATTCAAAATGTCTTTTGGATCGGGTCTCATGTTGAATAACCACTTTTTAAACCCTCACAGTGACCAAAATTGCCATTTTTACAGAGTTTTGCTTACTCAAAATCTTCAATTTTGACCAATTTCAGGCACAGAAATGACTTTAAACACACTTATTTTAGTTGAAAAAGTAATAATTCACATCCAACCGTCATTTAAAGTCAAAAGATTAAATGTTAAAATTTCATCAATATTGACCATTTTTTCAACGTTCGACTGGTCCGGGGTCATCGTTTTTCATCAGAAAATTGATTTTTTGGACTCTACCAAAAAAGATTCAAAATGTCTTTTGGATCGGGTCTCATGTTGAATAACCACTTTTTAAACCCTCACAGTGACCAAAATTGCCATTTTTACAGAGTTTTGCTTACTCAAAATCTTCAATTTTGACCAATTTCAGGCACAGAAATGACTTTAAACACACTTATTTTAGTTGAAAAAGTAATAATTCACATCCAACCATCATTTAAAGTCAAAAGATTAAATGTTAAAATTTCATCAATATTGACCATTTTTTCAACGTTCGACTGGTCCGGGGTCATCGTTTTTCATCAGAAAATGGATTTTTTGGACTCTACCAAAAAAGATTCAAAATGTCTTTTGGATTGGGCCTCATGTTGAATAACCACTTTTTAAACCCTCACAGTGACCAAAATTGCCATTTTTACAGAGTTTTGCTTACTCAAAATCTTCAATTTTGACCAATTTCAGGCACAGAAATGACTTTAAACACACTTATTTTAGTTGAAAAAGTAATAATTCACATCCAACCGTCATTTAAAGTCAAAAGATTAAATGTTAAAATTTCATCAATATTGACCATTTTTTCAACGTTCGACTGGTCCGGGGTCATCGTTTTTCATCAGAAAATGGATTTTTTGGACTCTACCAAAAAAGATTCAAAATGTCTTTTGGATCGGGCCTCATGTTGAATAACCACTTTTTAAACCCTCACAGTGACCAAAATTGCCATTTTTACAGAGTTTTGCTTACTCAAAATCTTCAATTTTGACCAATTTCAGGCACAGAAATGACTTTAAACACACTTATTTTAGTTGAAAAAGTAATAATTCACATCCAACCGTCATTTAAAGTCAAAAGATTAAATGTTAAAATTTCATCAATATTGACCATTTTTTCAACGTTCGACTGGTCCGGGGTCATCGTTTTTCATCAGAAAATGGATTTTTTGGACTCTACCAAAAAAGATTCAAAATGTCTTTTGGATCGGGTCTCATGTTGAATAACCACTTTTTAAACCCTCACAGTGACCAAAATTGCCATTTTTACAGAGTTTTGCTTACTCAAAATCTTCAATTTTGACCAATTTCAGGCACAGAAATGACTTTAAACACACTTATTTTAGTTGAAAAAGTAATAATTCACATCCAACCGTCATTTAAAGTCAAAAGATTAAATGTTAAAATTTCATCAATATTGACCATTTTTTCAACGTTCGACTGGTCCGGGGTCATCGTTTTTCATCAGAAAATTGATTTTTTGGACTCTACCAAAAAAGATTCAAAATGTCTTTTGGATCGGGTCTCATGTTGAATAACCACTTTTTAAACCCTCACAGTGACCAAAATTGCCATTTTTACAGAGTTTTGCTTACTCAAAATCTTCAATTTTGACCAATTTCAGGCACAGAAATGACTTTAAACACACTTATTTTAGTTGAAAAAGTAATAATTCACATCCAACCGTCATTTAAAGTCAAAAGATTAAATGTTAAAATTTCATCAATATTGACCATTTTTTCAACGTTCGACTGGTCCGGGGTCATCGTTTTTCATCAGAAAATTGATTTTTTGGACTCTACCAAAAAAGATTCAAAATGTCATTTGGATCGGGCCTCATGTTGAATAACCACTTTTTAAACCCTCACAGTGACCAAAATTGCCATTTTTACAGAGTTTTGCTTACTCAAAATCTTCAATTTTGACCAATTTCAGGCACAGAAATGACTTTAAACACACTTATTTTAGTTGAAAAAGTAATAATTCACATCCAACCGTCATTTAAAGTCAAAAGATTAAATGTTAAAATTTCATCAATATTGACCATTTTTTCAACGTTCGACTGGTCCGGGGTCATCGTTTTTCATCAGAAAATTGATTTTTTGGACTCTACCAAAAATGATTCAAAATGTCATTTGGATCGGGCCTCATGTTGAATAACCACTTTTTAAACCCTCACAGTGACCAAAATTGCCATTTTTACAGAGTTTTGCTTACTCAAAATCTTCAATTTTGACCAATTTCAGGCACAGAAATGACTTTAAACACACTTATTTTAGTTGAAAAAGTAATAATTCACATCCAACCGTCATTTAAAGTCAAAAGATTAAATGTTAAAATTTCATCAATATTGACCATTTTTTCAACGTTCGACTGGTCCGGGGTCATCGTTTTTCATCAGAAAATTGATTTTTTGGACTCTACCAAAAATGATTCAAAATGTCATTTGGATCGGGCCTCATGTTGAATAACCACTTTTTAAACCCTCACAGTGACCAAAATTGCCATTTTTACAGAGTTTTGCTTACTCAAAATCTTAAATTTTGACCAATTTCAGGCACAGAAATGACTTTAAACACACTTATTTTAGTTGAAAAAGTAATAATTCACATCCAACCGTCATTTAAAGTCAAAAGATTAAATGTTAAAATTTCATCAATATTGACCATTTTTTCAACGTTCGACTGGTCCGGGGTCATCGTTTTTCATCAGAAAATAGATTTTTTGGACTCTACCAAAAATGATTCAAAATGTCATTTGGATCGGGCCTCATGTTGAATAACCACTTTTTAAACCCTCACAGTGACCAAAATTGCCATTTTTACAGAGTTTTGCTTACTCAAAATCTTCAATTTTGACCAATTTCAGGCACAGAAATGACTTTAAACACACTTATTTTAGTTGAAAAAGTAATAATTCACATCCAACCGTCATTTAAAGTCAAAAGATTAAATGTTAAAATTTCATCAATATTGACCATTTTTTCAACGTTCGACTGGTCCGGGGTCATCGTTTTTCATCAGAAAATTGATTTTTTGGACTCTACCAAAAATGATTCAAAATGTCATTTGGATCGGGCCTCATGTTGAATAACCACTTTTTAAACCCTCACAGTGACCAAAATTGCCATTTTTACAGAGTTTTGCTTACTCAAAATCTTCAATTTTGACCAATTTCAGGCACAGAAATGACTTTAAACACACTTATTTTAGTTGAAAAAGTAATAATTCACATCCAACCGTCATTTAAAGTCAAAAGATTAAATGTTAAAATTTCATCAATATTGACCATTTTTTCAACGTTCGACTGGTCCGGGGTCATCGTTTTTCATCAGAAAATTGATTTTTTGGACTCTACCAAAAAAGATTCAAAATGTCTTTTGGATCGGGTCTCATGTTGAATAACCACTTTTTAAACCCTCACAGTGACCAAAATTGCCATTTTTACAGAGTTTTGCTTACTCAAAATCTTCAATTTTGACCAATTTCAGGCACAGAAATGACTTTAAACACACTTATTTTAGTTGAAAAAGTAATAATTCACATCCAACCGTCATTTAAAGTCAAAAGATTAAATGTTAAAATTTCATCAATATTGACCATTTTTTCAACGTTCGACTGGTCCGGGGTCATCGTTTTTCATCAGAAAATGGATTTTTTGGACTCTACCAAAAAAGATTCAAAATGTCATTTGGATCGGGCCTCATGTTGAATAACCACTTTTTAAACCCTCACAGTGACCAAAATTGCCATTTTTACAGAGTTTTGCTTACTCAAAATCTTAAATTTTGACCAATTTCAGGCACAGAAATGACTTTAAACACACTTATTTTAGTTGAAAAAGTAATAATTCACATCCAACCGTCATTTAAAGTCAAAAGATTAAATGTTAAAATTTCATCAATATTGACCATTTTTTCAACGTTCGACTGGTCCGGGGTCATCGTTTTTCATCAGAAAATTGATTTTTTGGACTCTACCAAAAATGATTCAAAATGTCATTTGGATCGGGCCTCATGTTGAATAACCACTTTTTAAACCCTCACAGTGACCAAAATTGCCATTTTTACAGAGTTTTGCTTACTCAAAATCTTCAATTTTGACCAATTTCAGGCACAGAAATGACTTTAAACACACTTATTTTAGTTGAAAAAGTAATAATTCACATCCAACCGTCATTTAAAGTCAAAAGATTAAATGTTAAAATTTCATCAATATTGACCATTTTTTCAACGTTCGACTGGTCCGGGGTCATCGTTTTTCATCAGAAAATTGATTTTTTGGACTCTACCAAAAATGATTCAAAATGTCATTTGGATCGGGCCTCATGTTGAATAACCACTTTTTAAACCCTCACAGTGACCAAAATTGCCATTTTTACAGAGTTTTGCTTACTCAAAATCTTCAATTTTGACCAATTTCAGGCACAGAAATGACTTTAAACACACTTATTTTAGTTGAAAAAGTAATAATTCACATCCAACCGTCATTTAAAGTCAAAAGATTAAATGTTAAAATTTCATCAATATTGACCATTTTTTCAACGTTCGACTGGTCCGGGGTCATCGTTTTTCATCAGAAAATTGATTTTTTGGACTCTACCAAAAATGATTCAAAATGTCATTTGGATCGGGCCTCATGTTGAATAACCACTTTTTAAACCCTCACAGTGACCAAAATTGCCATTTTTACAGAGTTTTGCTTACTCAAAATCTTCAATTTTGACCAATTTCAGGCACAGAAATGACTTTAAACACACTTATTTTAGTTGAAAAAGTAATAATTCACATCCAACCGTCATTTAAAGTCAAAAGATTAAATGTTAAAATTTCATCAATATTGACCATTTTTTCAACGTTCGACTGGTCCGGGGTCATCGTTTTTCATCAGAAAATTGATTTTTTGGACTCTACCAAAAATGATTCAAAATGTCATTTGGATCGGGCCTCATGTTGAATAACCAATTTTTAAACCCTCACAGTGACCAAAATTGCCATTTTTACAGAGTTTTGCTTACTCAAAATCTTAAATTTTGACCAATTTCAGGCACAGAAATGACTTTAAACACACTTATTTTAGTTGAAAAAGTAATAATTCACATCCAACCGTCATTTAAAGTCAAAAGATTAAATGTTAAAATGTCATCAATATTGACCATTTTTTCAACGTTCGACTGGTCCGGGGTCATCG
This sequence comes from Lissotriton vulgaris, assembly GCF_964263255.1. Taxonomy (NCBI): domain Eukaryota; kingdom Metazoa; phylum Chordata; class Amphibia; order Caudata; family Salamandridae; genus Lissotriton; species Lissotriton vulgaris. Next base: position 300,749 of record NW_028241267.1, read on the forward strand.
TTTTTCATCAGAAAATTGATTTTTTGGACTCTACCAAAAAAGATTCAAAATGTCTTTTGGATCGGGCCTCATGTTGAATAACCACTTTTTAAACCCTCACAGTGACCAAAATTGCCATTTTTACAGAGTTTTGCTTACTCAAAATCTTCAATTTTGACCAATTTCAGGCACAGAAATAACTTTAAACACACTTATTTTAGTTGAAAAAGTAATAATTCACATCCAACCGTCATTTAAAGTCAAAAGATTAAATGTTAAAATTTCATCAATATTGACCATTTTTTCAACGTTCGACTGGTCCGGGGTCATCGTTTTTCATCAGAAAATTGATTTTTTGGACTCTACCAAAAATGTTTCAAAATGTCATTTGGATCGGGCCTCATGTTGAATAACCACTTTTTAAACCCTCACAGTGACCAAAATTGCCATTTTTTTCAGAGTTTTGCTTACTCAAAATCTTCAATTTTGACCAATTTCAGGCACAGAAATGACTTTAAACACACTTATTTTAGTTGAAAAAGTAATAATTCACATCCAACCGTCATTTAAAGTCAAAAGATTAAATGTTAAAATTTCATCAATATTGACCATTTTTTCAACGTTCGACTGGTCCGGGGTCATCGTTTTTCATCAGAAAATTGATTTTTTGGACTCTACCAAAAATGATTCAAAATGTCATTTGGATCGGGCCTCATGTTGAATAACCACTTTTTAAACCCTCACAGTGACCAAAATTGCCATTTTTACAGAGTTTTGCTTACTCAAAATCTTCAATTTTGACCAATTTCAGGCACAGAAATGACTTTAAACACACTTATTTTAGTTGAAAAAGTAATAATTCACATCCAACCGTCATTTAAAGTCAAAAGATTAAATGTTAAAATTTCATCAATATTGACCATTTTTTCAACGTTCGACTGGTCCGGGGTCATCGTTTTTCATCAGAAAATTGATTTTTTGGACTCTACCAAAAAAGATTCAAAATGTCTTTTGGATCGGGCCTCATGTTGAATAACCACTTTTTAAACCCTCACAGTGACCAAAATTGCCATTTTTACAGAGTTTTGCTTACTCAAAATCTTCAATTTTGACCAATTTCAGGCACAGAAATAACTTTAAACACACTTATTTTAGTTGAAAAAGTAATAATTCACATCCAACCGTCATTTAAAGTCAAAAGATTAAATGTTAAAATTTCATCAATATTGACCATTTTTTCAACGTTCGACTGGTCCGGGGTCATCGTTTTTCATCAGAAAATTGATTTTTTGGACTCTACCAAAAATGTTTCAAAATGTCATTTGGATCGGGCCTCATGTTGAATAACCACTTTTTAAACCCTCACAGTGACCAAAATTGCCATTTTTTTCAGAGTTTTGCTTACTCAAAATCTTCAATTTTGACCAATTTCAGGCACAGAAATGACTTTAAACACACTTATTTTAGTTGAAAAAGTAATAATTCACATCCAACCGTCATTTAAAGTCAAAAGATTAAATGTTAAAATTTCATCAATATTGACCATTTTTTCAACGTTCGACTGGTCCGGGGTCATCGTTTTTCATCAGAAGATTGATTTTTTGGACTCTACCAAAAATGATTCAAAATGTCATTTGGATCGGGCCTCATGTTGAATAACCACTTTTTAAACCCTCACAGTGACCAAAATTGCCATTTTTACAGAGTTTTGCTTACTCAAAATCTTCAATTTTGACCAATTTCAGGCACAGAAATGACTTTAAACACACTTATTTTAGTTGAAAAAGTAATAATTCACATCCAACCGTCATTTAAAGTCAAAAGATTAAATGTTAAAATTTCATCAATATTGACCATTTTTTCAACGTTCGACTGGTCCGGGGTCATCGTTTTTCATCAGAAAATGGATTTTTTGGACTCTACCAAAAAAGATTCAAAATGTCTTTTGGATCGGGTCTCATGTTGAATAACCACTTTTTAAACCCTCACAGTGACCAAAATTGCCATTTTTACAGAGTTTTGCTTACTCAAAATCTTCAATTTTGACCAATTTCAGGCACAGAAATGACTTTAAACACACTTATTTTAGTTGAAAAAGTAATAATTCACATCCAACCGTCATTTAAAGTCAAAAGATTAAATGTTAAAATTTCATCAATATTGACCATTTTTTCAACGTTCGACTGGTCCGGGGTCATCGTTTTTCATCAGAAAATTGATTTTTTGGACTGTACAAAAAATGATTCAAAATGTCATTTGGATCGGGCCTCATGTTGAATAACCACTTTTTAAACCCTCACAGTGACCAAAATTGCCATTTTTACAGAGTTTTGCTTACTCAAAACCTTCAATTTTGACCAATTTCAGGCACAGAAATGATTTTAAACACACTTATTTTAGTTGAAAAAGTAATAATTCACATCCAACCGTCATTTAAAGTCAAAAGATTAAATGTTAAAATTTCATCAATATTGACCATTTTTTCAACGTTCGACTGGTCCGGGGTCATCGTTTTTCATCAGAAAATTGATTTTTTGGACTCTACCAAAAAAGATTCAAAATGTTTTTTGGATCGGGTCTCATGTTGAATAACCACTTTTTAAACCCTCACAGTGACCAAAATTGCCATTTTTACAGAGTTTTGCTTACTCAAAATCTTCAATTTTGACCAATTTCAGGCACAGAAATGACTTTAAACACACTTATTTTAGTTGAAAAAGTAATAATTCACATCCAACCGTCATTTAAAGTCAAAAGATTAAATGTTAAAATGTCATCAATATTGACCATTTTTTCAACGTTCGACTGGTCCGGGGTCATCGTTTTTCATCAGAAAATTGATTTTTTGGACTCTACCAAAAATGATTCAAAATGTCATTTGGATCGGGCCTCATGTTGAATAACCACTTTTTAAACCCTCACAGTGACCAAAATTGCCATTTTTACAGAGTTTTGCTTACTCAAAATCTTCAATTTTGACCAATTTCAGGCACAGAAATGACTTTAAACACACTTATTTTAGTTGAAAAAGTAATAATTCACATCCAACCGTCATTTAAAGTCAAAAGATTAAATGTTAAAATTTCATCAATATTGACCATTTTTTCAACGTTCGACTGGTCCGGGGTCATCGTTTTTCATCTGAAAATTGATTTTTTGGACTCTACCAAAAATGATTCAAAATGTCATTTGGATCGGGCCTCATGTTGAATAACCACTTTTTAAACCCTCACAGTGACCAAAATTGCCATTTTTACAGAGTTTTGCTTACTCAAAATCTTAAATTTTGACCAATTCTAGGCACAGAAATGACTTTAAACACACTTATTTTAGTTGAAAAAGTAATAATTCACATCCAACCGTCATTTAAAGTCAAAAGATTAAATGTTAAAATTTCATCAATATTGACCATTTTTTCAACGTTCGACTGGTCAGGGGTCATCGTTTTTCATCAGAAAATTGATTTTTTGGACTCTACCAAAAATGATTCAAAATGTCATTTGGATCGGGCCTCATGTTGAATAACCACTTTTTAAACCCTCACAGTGACCAAAATTGCCATTTTTACAGAGTTTTGCTTACTCAAAATCTTCAATTTTGACCAATTTCAGGCACAGAAATGACTTTAAACACACTTATTTTAGTTGAAAAAGTAATAATTCACATCCAACCGTCATTTAAAGTCAAAAAATTAAATGTTAAAATTTCATCAATATTGACAATTTTTTCAACGTTCGACTGGTCCCGGGTCATCGTTTTTCATCAGAAAATGGATTTTTTGGACTCTACCAAAAAAGATTCAAAATGTCTTTTGGATCGGGCCTCATGTTGAATAACCACTTTTTAAACCCTCACAGTGACCAAAATTGCCATTTTTACAGAGTTTTGCTTACTCAAAATCTTCAATTTTGACCAATTTCAGGCACAGAAATAACTTTAAACACACTTATTTTAGTTGAAAAAGTAATAATTCACATCCAACCGTCATTTAAAGTCAAAAGATTAAATGTTAAAATTTCATCAATATTGACCATTTTTTCAACGTTCGACGGGTCCGGGGTCATCGTTTTTCATCAGAAAATGGATTTTTTGGACTCTACCAAAAAAGATTCAAAATGTCTTTTGGATCGGGTCTCATGTTGAATAACCACTTTTTAAACCCTCACAGTGACCAAAATTGCCATTTTTACAGAGTTTTGCTTACTCAAAATCTTAAATTTTGACCAATTTCAGGCACAGAAATGACTTTAAACACACTTATTTTAGTTGAAAAAGTAATAATTCACATCCAACCGTCATTTAAAGTCAAAAGATTAAATGTTAAAATTTCATCAATATTGACCATTTTTTCAACGTTCGACTGGTCCGGGGTCATCGTTTTTCATCAGAAAATGGATTTTTTGGACTCTACCAAAAAAGATTCAAAATGTCTTTTGGATCGGGACTCATGTTGAATAACAACTTTTTAAACCCTCACAGTGACCAAAATTGCCATTTTTACAGACTTTTCTTACTCAAAATCTTCAATTTTGACCAATTTCAGGCACAGAAATGACTTTAAACACACTTATTTTAGTTGAAAAAGTAATAATTCACATCCAACCGTCATTTAAAGTCAAAAGATTAAATGTAAAAATTTCATCAATATTGACCATTTTTTCAACGTTCGACTGGTCCGGGGTCATCGTTTTTCATCAGAAAATTGATTTTTTGGACTCTACCAAAAATGATTCAAAATGTCATTTGGATCGGGCCTCATGTTGAATAACCACTTTTTAAACCCTCACAGTGACCAAAATTGCCATTTTTACAGAGTTTTGCTTACTCAAAATCTTCAATTTTGACCAATTTCAGGCACAGAAATGACTTTAAACACACTTATTTTAGTTGAAAAAGTAATAATTCACATCCAACCGTCATTTAAAGTCAAAAGATTAAATGTTAAAATTTCATCAATATTGACCATTTTTTCAACGTTCGACTGGTCCGGGGTCATCGTTTTTCATCAGAAAATAGATTTTTTGGACTCTACCAAAAATGATTCAAAATGTCATTTGGATCGGGCCTCATGTTGAATAACCACTTTTTAAACCCTCACAGTGACCAAAATTGCCATTTTTACAGAGTTTTGCTTACTCAAATTCTTAAATTTTGACCAATTTCAGGCACAGAAATGACTTTAAACACACTTATTTTAGTTGAAAAAGTAATAATTCACATCCAACCGTCATTTAAAGTCAAAAGATTAAATGTTAAAATTTCATCAATATTGACCATTTTTTCAACGTTCGACTGGTCCGGGGTCATCGTTTTTCATCAGAAAATGGATTTTTTGGACTCTACCAAAAAAGATTCAAAATGTCTTTTGGATCGGGTCTCATGTTGAATAACCACTTTTTAAACCCTCACAGTGACCAAAATTGCCATTTTTACAGAGTTTTGCTTACTCAAAATCTTAAATTTTGACCAATTTCAGGCACAGAAATGACTTTAAACACACTTATTTTAGTTGAAAAAGTAATAATTCACATCCAACCGTCATTTAAAGTCAAAAGATTAAATGTTAAAATTTCATCAATATTGACCATTTTTTCAACGTTCGACTGGTCCGGGGTCATCGTTTTTCATCAGAAAATTGATTTTTTGGACTCTACCAAAAAAGATTCAAAATGTCTTTTGGATCGGGCCTCATGTTGAATAACCACTTTTTAAACCCTCACAGTGACCAAAATTGCCATTTTTACAGAGTTTTGCTTACTCAAAATCTTAAATTTTGACCAATTTCAGGCACAGAAATGACTTTAAACACACTTATTTTAGTTGAAAAAGTAATAATTCACATCCAACCGTCATTTAAAGTCAAAAGATTAAATGTTAAAATTTCATCAATATTGACCATTTTTTCAACGTTCGACTGGTCCGGGGTCATCGTTTTTCATCAGAAAATGGATTTTTTGGACTCTACCAAAAAAGATTCAAAATGTCTTTTGGATCGGGTCTCATGTTGAATAACCACTTTTTAAACCCTCACAGTGACCAAAATTGCCATTTTTACAGAGTTTTGCTTACTCAAAATCTTAAATTTTGACCAATTTCAGGCACAGAAATGACTTTAAACACACTTATTTTAGTTGAAAAAGTAATAATTCACATCCAACCGTCATTTAAAGTCAAAAGATTAAATGTTCAAATTTCATCAATATTGACCATTTTTTCAACGTTCGACTGGTCCGGGGTCATCGTTTTTCATCAGAAAATTGATTTTTTGGACTCTACCAAAAAAGATTCAAAATGTCTTTTGGATCGGGCCTCATGTTGAATAACCACTTTTTAAACCCTCACAGTGACCAAAATTGCCATTTTTACAGAGTTTTGCTTACTCAAAATCTTCAATTTTGACCAATTTCAGGCACAGAAATAACTTTAAACACACTTATTTTAGTTGAAAAAGTAATAATTCACATCCAACCGTCATTTAAAGTCAAAAGATTAAATGTTAAAATTTCATCAATATTGACCATTTTTTCAACGTTCGACTGGTCCGGGGTCATTGTTTTTCATCAGAAAATGGATTTTTTGGACTCTACCAAAAAAGATTCACAATGTCTTTTGGATCGGGTCTCATGTTGAATAACCACTTTTTAAACCCTCACAGTGACCAAAATTGCCATTTTTACAGAGTTTTGCTTACTCAAAATCTTCAATTTTGACCAATTTCAGGCACAGAAATGACTTTAAACACACTTATTTTAGTTGAAAAAGTAATAATTCACATCCAACCGTCATTTAAAGTCAAAAGATTAAATGTTAAAATTTCATCAATATTGACCATTTTTTCAACGTTCGACTGGTCCGGGGTCATCGTTTTTCATCAGAAAATGGATTTTTTGGACTCTACCAAAAATGTTTCAAAATGTCATTTGGATCGGGCCTCATGTTGAATAACCACTTTTTAAACCCTCACAGTGACCAAAATTGCCATTTTTACAGAGTTTTGCTTACTCAAAATCTTCAATTTTGACCAATTTCAGGCACAGAAATGACTTTGAACACACTTATTTTAGTTGAAAAAGTAATAATTCACATCCAACCGTCATTTAAAGTCAAAAGATTAAATGTAAAAATTTCATCAATATTGACCATTTTTTCAACGTTCGACTGGTCCGGGGTCATCGTTTTTCATCAGAAAATTGATTTTTTGGACTCTACCAAAAATGATTCAAAATGTCATTTGGATCGGGCCTCATGTTGAATAACCACTTTTTAAACCCTCACAGTGACCAAAATTGCCATTTTTACAGAGTTTTGCTTACTCAAAATCTTCAATTTTGACCAATTTCAGGCACAGAAATGACTTTAAACACACTTATTTTAGTTGAAAAAGTAATAATTCACATCCAACCGTCATTTAAAGTCAAAAGATTAAATGTTAAAATTTCATCAATATTGACCATTTTTTCAACGTTCGACTGGTCCGGGGTCATCGTTTTTCATCAGAAAATTGATTTTTTGGACTCTACCAAAAAAGATTCAAAATGTCTTTTGGATCGGGTCTCATGTTGAATAACCACTTTTTAAACCCTCACAGTGACCAAAATTGCCATTTTTACAGAGTTTTGCTTACTCAAAATCTTCAATTTTGACCAATTTCAGGCACAGAAATGACTTTAAACACACTTATTTTAGTTGAAAAAGTAATAATTCACATCCAACCGTCATTTAAAGTCAAAAGATTAAATGTTAAAATTTCATCAATATTGACCATTTTTTCAACGTTCGACTGGTCCGGGGTCATCGTTTTTCATCAGAAAATGGATTTTTTGGACTCTACCAAAAAAGATTCAAAATGTCATTTGGATCGGGCCTCATGTTGAATAACCACTTTTTAAACCCTCACAGTGACCAAAATTGCCATTTTTACAGAGTTTTGCTTACTCAAAATCTTAAATTTTGACCAATTTCAGGCACAGAAATGACTTTAAACACACTTATTTTAGTTGAAAAAGTAATAATTCACATCCAACCGTCATTTAAAGTCAAAAGATTAAATGTTAAAATTTCATCAATATTGACCATTTTTTCAACGTTCGACTGGTCCGGGGTCATCGTTTTTCATCAGAAAATTGATTTTTTGGACTCTACCAAAAATGATTCAAAATGTCATTTGGATCGGGCCTCATGTTGAATAACCACTTTTTAAACCCTCACAGTGACCAAAATTGCCATTTTTACAGAGTTTTGCTTACTCAAAATCTTCAATTTTGACCAATTTCAGGCACAGAAATGACTTTAAACACACTTATTTTAGTTGAAAAAGTAATAATTCACATCCAACCGTCATTTAAAGTCAAAAGATTAAATGTTAAAATTTCATCAATATTGACCATTTTTTCAACGTTCGACTGGTCCGGGGTCATCGTTTTTCATCAGAAAATTGATTTTTTGGACTCTACCAAAAATGATTCAAAATGTCATTTGGATCGGGCCTCATGTTGAATAACCACTTTTTAAACCCTCACAGTGACCAAAATTGCCATTTTTACAGAGTTTTGCTTACTCAAAATCTTCAATTTTGACCAATTTCAGGCACAGAAATGACTTTAAACACACTTATTTTAGTTGAAAAAGTAATAATTCACATCCAACCGTCATTTAAAGTCAAAAGATTAAATGTTAAAATTTCATCAATATTGACCATTTTTTCAACGTTCGACTGGTCCGGGGTCATCGTTTTTCATCAGAAAATTGATTTTTTGGACTCTACCAAAAATGATTCAAAATGTCATTTGGATCGGGCCTCATGTTGAATAACCACTTTTTAAACCCTCACAGTGACCAAAATTGCCATTTTTACAGAGTTTTGCTTACTCAAAATCTTCAATTTTGACCAATTTCAGGCACAGAAATGACTTTAAACACACTTATTTTAGTTGAAAAAGTAATAATTCACATCCAACCGTCATTTAAAGTCAAAAGATTAAATGTTAAAATTTCATCAATATTGACCATTTTTTCAACGTTCGACTGGTCCGGGGTCATCGTTTTTCATCAGAAAATTGATTTTTTGGACTCTACCAAAAATGATTCAAAATGTCATTTGGATCGGGCCTCATGTTGAATAACCACTTTTTAAACCCTCACAGTGACCAAAATTGCCATTTTTACAGAGTTTTGCTTACTCAAAATCTTAAATTTTGACCAATTTCAGGCACAGAAATGACTTTAAACACACTTATTTTAGTTGAAAAAGTAATAATTCACATCCAACCGTCATTTAAAGTCAAAAGATTAAATGTTAAAATGTCATCAATATTGACCATTTTTTCAACGTTCGACTGGTCCGGGGTCATCGTTTTTCATCAGAAAATTGATTTTTTGGACTCTACCAAAAAAGATTCAAAATGTCTTTTGGATCGGGCCTCATGTTGAATAACCACTTTTTAAACCCTCACAGTGACCAAAATTGCCATTTTTACAGAGTTTTGCTTACTCAAAATCTTCAATTTTGACCAATTTCAGGCACAGAAATAACTTTAAACACACTTATTTTAGTTGAAAAAGTAATAATTCACATCCAACCGTCATTTAAAGTCAAAAGATTAAATGTTAAAATTTCATCAATATTGACCATTTTTTCAACGTTCGACTGGTCCGGGGTCATCGTTTTTCATCAGAAAATTGATTTTTTGGACTCTACCAAAAATGTTTCAAAATGTCATTTGGATCGGGCCTCATGTTGAATAACCACTTTTTAAACCCTCACAGTGACCAAAATTGCCATTTTTTTCAGAGTTTTGCTTACTCAAAATCTTCAATTTTGACCAATTTCAGGCACAGAAATGACTTTAAACACACTTATTTTAGTTGAAAAAGTAATAATTCACATCCAACCGTCATTTAAAGTCAAAAGATTAAATGTTAAAATTTCATCAATATTGACCATTTTTTCAACGTTCGACTGGTCCGGGGTCATCGTTTTTCATCAGAAAATTGATTTTTTGGACTCTACCAAAAATGATTCAAAATGTCATTTGGATCGGGCCTCATGTTGAATAACCACTTTTTAAACCCTCACAGTGACCAAAATTGCCATTTTTACAGAGTTTTGCTTACTCAAAATCTTCAATTTTGACCAATTTCAGGCACAGAAATGACTTTAAACACACTTATTTTAGTTGAAAAAGTAATAATTCACATCCAACCGTCATTTAAAGTCAAAAGATTAAATGTTAAAATTTCATCAATATTGACCATTTTTTCAACGTTCGACTGGTCCGGGGTCATCGTTTTTCATCAGAAAATTGATTTTTTGGACTCTACCAAAAAAGATTCAAAATGTCTTTTGGATCGGGCCTCATGTTGAATAACCACTTTTTAAACCCTCACAGTGACCAAAATTGCCATTTTTACAGAGTTTTGCTTACTCAAAATCTTCAATTTTGACCAATTTCAGGCACAGAAATAACTTTAAACACACTTATTTTAGTTGAAAAAGTAATAATTCACATCCAACCGTCATTTAAAGTCAAAAGATTAAATGTTAAAATTTCATCAATATTGACCATTTTTTCAACGTTCGACTGGTCTGGGGTCATCGTTTTTCATCAGAAAATTGATTTTTTGGACTCTACCAAAAATGTTTCAAAATGTCATTTGGATCGGGCCTCATGTTGAATAACCACTTTTTAAACCCTCACAGTGACCAAAATTGCCATTTTTTTCAGAGTTTTGCTTACTCAAAATCTTCAATTTTGACCAATTTCAGGCACAGAAATGACTTTAAACACACTTATTTTAGTTGAAAAAGTAATAATTCACATCCAACCGTCATTTAAAGTCAAAAGATTAAATGTTAAAATTTCATCAATATTGACCATTTTTTCAACGTTCGACTGGTCCGGGGTCATCGTTTTTCATCAGAAGATTGATTTTTTGGACTCTACCAAAAATGATTCAAAATGTCATTTGGATCGGGCCTCATGTTGAATAACCACTTTTTAAACCCTCACAGTGACCAAAATTGCCATTTTTACAGAGTTTTGCTTACTCAAAATCTTCAATTTTGACCAATTTCAGGCACAGAAATGACTTTAAACACACTTATTTTAGTTGAAAAAGTAATAATTCACATCCAACCGTCATTTAAAGTCAAAAGATTAAATGTTAAAATTTCATCAATATTGACCATTTTTTCAACGTTCGACTGGTCCGGGGTCATCGTTTTTCATCAGAAAATGGATTTTTTGGACTCTACCAAAAAAGATTCAAAATGTCTTTTGGATCGGGTCTCATGTTGAATAACCACTTTTTAAACCCTCACAGTGACCAAAATTGCCATTTTTACAGAGTTTTGCTTACTCAAAATCTTAAATTTTGACCAATTTCAGGCACAGAAATTACTTTAAACACACTTATTTTAGTTGAAAAAGTAATAATTCACATCCAACCGTCATTTAAAGTCAAAAGATTAAATGTTAAAATTTCATCAATATTGACCATTTTTTCAACGTTCGACTGGTCCGGGGTCATCGTTTTTCATCAGAAAATTGATTTTTTGGACTGTACAAAAAATGATTCAAAATGTCATTTGGATCGGGCCTCATGTTGAATAACCACTTTTTAAACCCTCACAGTGACCAAAATTGCCATTTTTACAGAGTTTTGCTTACTCAAAATCTTCAATTTTGACCAATTTCAGGCACAGAAATGATTTTAAACACACTTATTTTAGTTGAAAAAGTAATAATTCACATCCAACCGTCATTTAAAGTCAAAAGATTAAATGTTAAAATTTCATCAATATTGACCATTTTTTCAACGTTCGACTGGTCCGGGGTCATCGTTTTTCATCAGAAAATTGATTTTTTGGACTCTACCAAAAAAGATTCAAAATGTTTTTTGGATCGGGTCTCATGTTGAATAACCACTTTTTAAACCCTCACAGTGACCAAAATTGCCATATTTACAGAGTTTTGCTTACTCAAAATCTTCAATTTTGACCAATTTCAGGCACAGAAATGACTTTAAACACACTTATTTTAGTTGAAAAAGTAATAATTCACATCCAACCGTCATTTAAAGTCAAAAGATTAAATGTTAAAATTTCATCAATATTGACCATTTTTTCAACGTTCGACTGGTCCGGGGTCATCGTTTTTCATCAGAAAATTGATTTTTTGGACTCTACCAAAAATGATTCAAAATGTCATTTGGATCGGGCCTCATGTTGAATAACCACTTTTTAAACCCTCACAGTGACCAAAATTGCCATTTTTACAGAGTTTTGCTTACTCAAAATCTTCAATTTTGACCAATTTCAGGCACAGAAATGACTTTAAACACACTTATTTTAGTTGAAAAAGTAATAATTCACATCCAACCGTCATTTAAAGTCAAAAGATTAAATGTTAAAATTTCATCAATATTGACCATTTTTTCAACGTTCGACTGGTCCGGGGTCATCGTTTTTCATCTGAAAATTGATTTTTTGGACTCTACCAAAAATGATTCAAAATGTCATTTGGATCGGGCCTCATGTTGAATAACCACTTTTTAAACCCTCACAGTGACCAAAATTGCCATTTTTACAGAGTTTTGCTTACTCAAAATCTTAAATTTTGACCAATTCTAGGCACAGAAATGACTTTAAACACACTTATTTTAGTTGAAAAAGTAATAATTCACATCCAACCGTCATTTAAAGTCAAAAGATTAAATGTTAAAATTTCATCAATATTGACCATTTTTTCAACGTTCGACTGGTCAGGGGTCATCGTTTTTCATCAGAAAATTGATTTTTTGGACTCTACCAAAAATGATTCAAAATGTCATTTGGATCGGGCCTCATGTTGAATAACCACTTTTTAAACCCTCACAGTGACCAAAATTGCCATTTTTACAGAGTTTTGCTTACTCAAAATCTTCAATTTTGACCAATTTCAGGCACAGAAATGACTTTAAACACACTTATTTTAGTTGAAAAAGTAATAATTCACATCCAACCGTCATTTAAAGTCAAAAAATTAAATGTTAAAATTTCATCAATATTGACAATTTTTTCAACGTTCGACTGGTCCCGGGTCATCGTTTTTCATCAGAAAATGGATTTTTTGGACTCTACCAAAAAAGATTCAAAATGTCTTTTGGATCGGGCCTCATGTTGAATAACCACTTTTTAAACCCTCACAGTGACCAAAATTGCCATTTTTACAGAGTTTTGCTTACTCAAAATCTTCAATTTTGACCAATTTCAGGCACAGAAATAACTTTAAACACACTTATTTTAGTTGAAAAAGTAATAATTCACATCCAACCGTCATTTAAAGTCAAAAGATTAAATGTTAAAATTTCATCAATATTGACCATTTTTTCAACGTTCGACGGGTCCGGGGTCATCGTTTTTCATCAGAAAATGGATTTTTTGGACTCTACCAAAAAAGATTCAAAATGTCTTTTGGATCGGGTCTCATGTTGAATAACCACTTTTTAAACCCTCACAGTGACCAAAATTGCCATTTTTACAGAGTTTTGCTTACTCAAAATCTTAAATTTTGACCAATTTCAGGCACAGAAATGACTTTAAACACACTTATTTTAGTTGAAAAAGTAATAATTCACATCCAACCGTCATTTAAAGTCAAAAGATTAAATGTTAAAATTTCATCAATATTGACCATTTTTTCAACGTTCGACTGGTCCGGGGTCATCGTTTTTCATCAGAAAATGGATTTTTTGGACTCTACCAAAAAAGATTCAAAATGTCTTTTGGATCGGGACTCATGTTGAATAACAACTTTTTAAACCCTCACAGTGACCAAAATTGCCATTTTTACAGACTTTTCTTACTCAAAATCTTCAATTTTGACCAATTTCAGGCACAGAAATGACTTTAAACACACTTATTTTAGTTGAAAAAGTAATAATTCACATCCAACCGTCATTTAAAGTCAAAAGATTAAATGTAAAAATTTCATCAATATTGACCATTTTTTCAACGTTCGACTGGTCCGGGGTCATCGTTTTTCATCAGAAAATTGATTTTTTGGACTCTACCAAAAATGATTCAAAATGTCATTTGGATCGGGCCTCATGTTGAATAACCACTTTTTAAACCCTCACAGTGACCAAAATTGCCATTTTTACAGAGTTTTGCTTACTCAAAATCTTCAATTTTGACCAATTTCAGGCACAGAAATGACTTTAAACACACTTATTTTAGTTGAAAAAGTAATAATTCACATCCAACCGTCATTTAAAGTCAAAAGATTAAATGTTAAAATTTCATCAATATTGACCATTTTTTCAACGTTCGACTGGTCCGGGGTCATCGTTTTTCATCAGAAAATAGATTTTTTGGACTCTACCAAAAATGATTCAAAATGTCATTTGGATCGGGCCTCATGTTGAATAACCACTTTTTAAACCCTCACAGTGACCAAAATTGCCATTTTTACAGAGTTTTGCTTACTCAAATTCTTAAATTTTGACCAATTTCAGGCACAGAAATGACTTTAAACACACTTATTTTAGTTGAAAAAGTAATAATTCACATCCAACCGTCATTTAAAGTCAAAAGATTAAATGTTAAAATTTCATCAATATTGACCATTTTTTCAACGTTCGACTGGTCCGGGGTCATCGTTTTTCATCAGAAAATGGATTTTTTGGACTCTACCAAAAAAGATTCAAAATGTCTTTTGGATCGGGTCTCATGTTGAATAACCACTTTTTAAACCCTCACAGTGACCAAAATTGCCATTTTTACAGAGTTTTGCTTACTCAAAATCTTAAATTTTGACCAATTTCAGGCACAGAAATGACTTTAAACACACTTATTTTAGTTGAAAAAGTAATAATTCACATCCAACCGTCATTTAAAGTCAAAAGATTAAATGTTAAAATTTCATCAATATTGACCATTTTTTCAACGTTCGACTGGTCCGGGGTCATCGTTTTTCATCAGAAAATTGATTTTTTGGACTCTACCAAAAAAGATTCAAAATGTCTTTTGGATCGGGCCTCATGTTGAATAACCACTTTTTAAACCCTCACAGTGACCAAAATTGCCATTTTTACAGAGTTTTGCTTACTCAAAATCTTAAATTTTGACCAATTTCAGGCACAGAAATGACTTTAAACACACTTATTTTAGTTGAAAAAGTAATAATTCACATCCAACCGTCATTTAAAGTCAAAAGATTAAATGTTAAAATTTCATCAATATTGACCATTTTTTCAACGTTCGACTGGTCCGGGGTCATCGTTTTTCATCAGAAAATGGATTTTTTGGACTCTACCAAAAAAGATTCAAAATGTCTTTTGGATCGGGTCTCATGTTGAATAACCACTTTTTAAACCCTCACAGTGACCAAAATTGCCATTTTTACAGAGTTTTGCTTACTCAAAATCTTAAATTTTGACCAATTTCAGGCACAGAAATGACTTTAAACACACTTATTTTAGTTGAAAAAGTAATAATTCACATCCAACCGTCATTTAAAGTCAAAAGATTAAATGTTCAAATTTCATCAATATTGACCATTTTTTCAACGTTCGACTGGTCCGGGGTCATCGTTTTTCATCAGAAAATGGATTTTTTGGACTCTACCAAAAAAGATTCAAAATGTCTTTTGGATCGGGTCTCATGTTGAATAACCACTTTTTAAACCCTCACAGTGACCAAAATTGCCATTTTTACAGAGTTTTGCTTACTCAAAATCTTCAATTTTGACCAATTTCAGGCACAGAAATGACTTTAAACACACTTATTTTAGTTGAAAAAGTAATAATTCACATCCAACCGTCATTTAAAGTCAAAAGATTAAATGTTAAAATTTCATCAATATTGACCATTTTTTCAACGTTCGACTGGTCCGGGGTCATCGTTTTTCATCAGAAAATGGATTTTTTGGACTCTACCAAAAAAGATTCAAAATGTCTTTTGGATCGGGTCTCATGTTGAATAACCACTTTTTAAACCCTCACAGTGACCAAAATTGCCATTTTTACAGAGTTTTGCTTACTCAAAATCTTCAATTTTGACCAATTTCAGGCACAGAAATGACTTTAAACACACTTATTTTAGTTAAAAAAGTAATAATTCACATCCAACCGTCATTTAAAGTCAAAAGATTAAATGTTAACATTTCATCAATATTGACCATTTTTTCAACGTTCGACTGGTCCGGGGTCATCGTTTTTCATCAGAAAATTGATTTTTTGGACTCTACCAAAAAAGATTCAAAATGTCTTTTGGATCGGGCCTCATGTTGAATAACCACTTTTTAAACCCTCACAGTGACCAAAATTGCCATTTTTACAGAGTTTTGCTTACTCAAAATCTTCAATTTTGACCAATTTCAGGCACAGAAATGACTTTGAACACACTTATTTTAGTTGAAAAAGTAATAATTCACATCCAACCGTCATTTAAAGTCAAAAGATTAAATGTAAAAATTTCATCAATATTGACCATTTTTTCAACGTTCGACTGGTCCGGGGTCATCGTTTTTCATCAGAAAATTGATTTTTTGGACTCTACCAAAAATGTTTCAAAATGTCATTTGGATCGGGCCTCATGTTGAATAACCACTTTTTAAACCCTCACAGTGACCAAAATTGCCATTTTTTACAGAGTTTTGCTTACTCAAAATCTTCAATTTTGATCAATTTCAGGCACAGAAATGACTTTAAACACACTTATTTTAGTTGAAAAAGTAATAATTCACATCCAACCGTCATTTAAAGTCAAAAGATTAAATGTTAAAATTTCATCAATATTGACCATTTTTTCAACGTTCGACAGGTCCGGGGTCATCGTTTTTCATCAGAAAATGGATTTTTTGGACTCTACCAAAAAAGATTCAAAATGTCTTTTGGATCGGGACTCATGTTGAATAACAACTTTTTAAACCCTCACAGTGACCAAAATTGCCATTTTTACAGACTTTTCTTACTCAAAATCTTCAATTTTGACCAATTTCAGGCACAGAAATGACTTTAAACACACTTATTTTAGTTGAAAAAGTAATAATTCACATCCAACCGTCATTTAAAGTCAAAAGATTAAATGTTAAAATTTCATCAATATTGACCATTTTTTCAACGTTCGACTGGTCCGGGGTCATCGTTTTTCATCAGAAAATGGATTTTTTGGACTCTACCAAAAAAGATTCAAAATGTCTTTTGGATCGGGCCTCATGTTGAATAACCACTTTTTAAACCCTGACAGTGACCAAAATTGCCATTTTTACAGAGTTTTGCTTACTCAAAATCTTAAATTTTGACCAATTTCAGGCACAGAAATTACTTTAAACACACTTATTTTAGTTGAAAAAGTAATAATTCACATCCAACCGTCATTTAAAGTCAAAAGATTAAATGTTAAAATTTCATCAATATTGACCATTTTTTCAACGTTCGACTGGTCCGGGGTCATCGTTTTTCATCAGAAAATTGATTTTTTGGACTCTACCAAAAATGATTCAAAATGTCATTTGGATCGGGCCTCATGTTGAATAACCACTTTTTAAACCCTCACAGTGACCAAAATTGCCATTTTTACAGAGTTTTGCTTACTCAAAATCTTAAATTTTGACCAATTTCAGGCACAGAAATGACTTTAAACACACTTATTTTAGTTGAAAAAGTAATAATTCACATCCAACCGTCATTTAAAGTCAAAAGATTAAATGTAAAAATTTCATCAATATTGACCATTTTTTCAACGTTCGACTGGTCCGGGGTCATCGTTTTTCATCAGAAAATTGATTTTTTGGACTCTACCAAAAATGATTCAAAATGTCATTTGGATCGGGCCTCATGTTGAATAACCACTTTTTAAACCCTCACAGTGACCTAAATTGCCATTTTTACAGAGTTTTGCTTACTCAAAATCTTAAATTTTGACCAATTTCAGGCACAGAAATGACTTTAAACACACTTATTTTAGTTGAAAAAGTAATAATTCACATCCAACCGTCATTTAAAGTCAAAAGATTAAATGTTAAAATTTCATCAATATTGACCATTTTTTAACGTTCGACTGGTCCGGGGTCATCGTTTTTCATCAGAAAATTGATTTTTTGGACTCTACCAAAAATGATTCAAAATGTCATTTGGATCGGGCCTCATGTTGAATAACCACTTTTTAAACCCTCACAGTGACCAAAATTGCCATTTTTACAGAGTTTTGCTTACTCAAAATCTTCAATTTTGACCAATTTCAGGCACAGAAATGACTTTAAACACACTTATTTTAGTTGAAAAAGTAATAATTCACATCCAACCGTCATTTAAAGTCAAAAGATTAAATGTTAAAATTTGATCAATATTGACCATTTTTTCAACGTTCGACTGGTCCGGGGTCATCGTTTTTCATCAGAAAATAGATTTTTTGGACTCTACCAAAAATGATTCAAAATGTCATTTGGATCGGGCCTCATGTTGAATAACCACTTTTTAAACCCTCACAGTGACCAAAATTGCCATTTTTACAGAGTTTTGCTTACTCAAATTCTTAAATTTTGACCAATTTC